>NC_070645.1:13931672-14249990 GCF_947347685.1 Pleuronectes platessa
CACAGGATTCAAGGGATTTTGTAAGGAGACTGGTGACCTTGTGTAGAAGTGAGTGAATGTAGCACAGAGGGGAGAACACATTACTTTTACTGTGTTACTTTGCTACTACATGGGAAACTACAAGTAGAGCGAATACCTCCACCAAGGCCAAGCAGTCCCCTTATATTATCCCTGGGAAAACGTTGAACAACAGCCTGTCTCACTAAGATAAAAAAGTGTAAAGAAAATCCACACCAAATTGTTAAGGCTTCTTTGGTAACACATACTGCATGCTTCTACTAAGTGTTGTGGTAATCCGTTCTGTTTTTTTATCTGTTATGTTGCTGACAAACCAACAAACAAACAGACAGGGCAGAAAACATAACCTCCTTGGTGGAGATAACTTTTTCTGCAATTGGGCAGCTTCTGACCTGTGTCTCCAGAGATCCACTGTGAGCTTCATACTTTCTGACTTGTCTGTAGAACAAGTCAAGATCAAAAGGAGAAGAGATGCTGTTTAAAATTGGTTGAAATCACCCAACATTTCGATTAATTCCAAGGACTTCCTGTGTCCTAAGATGAATGCTGATGCTAAATTTCCATTGCATACCATCGGTAGCCATCACACCCATGTACCAGGGGCTTAACATCATTTCAACATATGGATACATTTCCCTCTCGCTGCCTGTCCATACAATGCTGCATCACTTCTTTAGCCCACATTCATTTCCCCTTATTTGTATACCACAAAACAACCTGCTGGGTCAGAAGAAGGAACAAACCAGAGCTGAATCCAACCCAACCAAAACTGCTCAATGAACCTCGACATTTACAAAGAACAACATATTGTGTTTATTGACATTCACAGCCAAAAGAAGAGGAGCAGAGGTGGGGGGAAAAAAGTCCAGTCAGGCCTTAATACCTCTCGGCTTAACCAAATCCAGGTTCCTGGCATTGTTCAAGATTAGTCACTGACCTGCTTTACATGGACACATAAAAAGCCACAAAATGTGTCCCTTTACTTTCTGCTAAAGCAAGTCAAAGAAATCTGCTGTGAAAAAAAAGTGTTACTTGGTTTTCAAAATAAATCCTTGACCACATCCCATCGACTTCGCGACATCTATGGAGAAAGTGCATCCTAGGTAATAGCAGAGAACAGTGGAGGCATCTACCACAGATAAATAGTGCGGGCAACATCATGACTTCTCATAGAGGAAAAAAAATCCCCCCTGTATCTGTTGTATATCTCACCAATCTGGGATCTTCAGTGGCCTCACTGACTTATTTTGTGATGAAGCGTTGTAATTTACTTTCCTGGTGCCTCATCCTCTCCTATTTCAGATCCTGATTTTCTATATTCTCTCAAAATTACCTCTTGGGTCTGTGTGATGGAGAGTGATGGCAAGTTTTTGTCTGTGCTGAGAAAAAAGTGAGGGAAAAGAGAGGAAAATTGCACAGTGTTTTTTCAAATCACATGAACGCTGTCAAAAACAATCTTGTTTCCCACATGCTACTGATAACAGATCCTCAAAGCTGCAGCTCTGGCTGCACAGTTTATTCAAAGGGTTAGGGTTATATCTTCATCCTCGTTGAAAAAACAAAAAAAGGTTCTTAAATTATTTACTTTGTGAGTGTGATGTGCAACAAACATAAAATATGAAATAATAAAGTGTATCTTTATTCCAGAACTTTTAAGAAGTTGCTCTAAAAGATAACTTTTCTTCTTTTAAATTTGTCTCTCACCAAAACCTGACCTTTTACTGTTTATGTTTAGGACCCACTGCAGGGTTGCTGCTGAAATCCAGTTGCTGTCAGACACAGAAACAAAACAAGAACACCAGTCTGCAGGCTTACTGTTTACAATGTCCTCTATCTAAGTTTTGTAAGTCATGCTGGACCATTTGCTGTTAAGACTTAATCGAAGCAGATGGGGATCACAAGTACCAAATAACTTTTTTGGCTTGATCACGGGGTAAGATAAAAAAGTAAATTTCACTCAAGATGTATACAATGATTCACTTTTGTGTGTGTGTGTGTGTGTTTCAAATGTACTACACTTTCATCATTCAGTGCCATTCCTGACTGCACATATTGTCCGCACTACACTGAATCAGAGCCCTCTCATGTTTAAGTGTCCTCCAGTGTGTCGGCATTCAACACCAATTAACCACGTTTATTTGCCCGTGTGCCCATTTAGTTCGGTGATTAAATGTGTTACAGTTGTTGAAAAATTAGCTGTATCATGAAACATCACTGTGTGAAATGACTGCTGTGACTTCTCACTCTCTGTGATGAAGGGAAATGGTTGCAGGTTGCATCCACACTATGATGTGTTTGTTTGAAAATGCATCAACTCTGCTAAAGATTAAACACTTTGATTTGATTCACCTGGTATTCACAACACTCCAGTGTTATAGAGCTGCTAAAACCGAGAAAACGTTAAAATGTTGCTGGCTTCATTTTAGTTTGAACTCCGGGGCTGCGTTTTAGTCCGGAATAGCAATAAATTGAGATGTTTGGAAATGATGATGGAGACATTCACAACTACTTGCTGATTGGGTCTTTTGGGTCACATGCCTGCCTTCTGGAAGACAACAACCACCACTAGACTCAGCTACCAGTGTAAACCACAACATAGATAATCAATTACAAGAGTTGCTAACCAAGCATTTGTGCACTACATGTGTAGGAGACAAGCTATTGTTCAACAATCTACAACAAACAACGGAATGCTTCCTGTGAACACAAGCATGTGGATGCCCAGTGTACGGGCAAATCAAATTCTAAAATATATATGCAGTTGTGTGGAGAGAGATCATTTAAATCAAAATGTATGGATGTAGTGTTGGTGTCCCTTGCTGTTACAGATTGTTATAGTATGTTTATTACATAGTAAAATTAAGTCTCTATGACGTCTGTCTTTATAATACAATAAGGAGTACACAAGGTAAATATTCAGTAACTACGAAAGTATTATGTTAGCCTCTATAGCAGCAACCTCACTGTTTTACCCCCTAGATGTGGGCTGTGTTACAATAACAATTAATTTAAAAAAAAGTGTTCCAACCAAACCCCTCTTTTCCGCAATTTGAATATGTAATCATCGGATAACTCTACTGCTACAACCTGACATTAAAATTATTTTGGTGATTTTACTAAACTGTTAATTTACTAAGATTTTCTTCATAATACTACATAATTAACAGTCAGTAAATGAATGGGTCACCAATGTTTTCATACAACAGTAAAACAGGTAATTGGTTTAACTTTTGTGGCAGAGTGAGGACAGGGCAGGGTGCTGCTGAAATGCAGCATCCCTGTCACAGTTGAGCCTTGGCTCAAGACCAAAGTTGATGAAGTCTCGTAAGTCCCAGGACTGTGAAACACCCTCTTTTATCATTTTTAGGTGAAGTAATCCTTTCTACAATAAATCATATCAAAGCCCACTTTGATAAAATGCTTCTATAATCTCCTTTTTTCCATTAACCCCTGCCACCCTATTCTCTACTGCTAGGACCACACCAGTCACCTTGTGGACACAAAGTATTTTCTGTCTCCTGAAGGGTCCAGGTTTAATGTTCCAACAATCAGGGTGCATTACAGACCTGTCCTGAGGAAAAGCAACAGACCCCCTGCCTGATCTCACATTGTGAACCACCAGAGTGCAGCCAAAGTTTAAGTTTACAGTACCTCACAAAAAAAAACAGTTCCTCTCTGCAACAGTCGAAGATGAAACAGCAACGGAGACATAATTTTATATAATGTAATTCTCTTAAACGATCAACTAGAGGGAATTTCTGCCTTTGGCACGACACAAGAGAAATGGGAGTTCTGTGCCGCCTTCCACCCAGCACATGGTATGCTCCTTGCATTAACTCGGACACCATTTTCTATTGAAAGTGCAGTAACAAACAAAAAAAGTGAGCCCAAACACCCCAGGCCATTTATGAAGGAGTAATATATGTGAACATTACATTATCTCTCCATCTCTGTATTTCTCTGCCTTTCGTCTGCTCAGTCCCGTCTCCTTTCGCTGTCCATTAGTCTCCCTTTGTAAGCTTGCATTCGGCATTAAGAGAAATACACAATGTGACGTTTGTATAGTACACTCTGAACATTAACGAGAAAGGTCACTCTGAGCAAAAAGGGTCAGGGACGATTGTGGCTGTAGGCAGGGAACAAGGTGACAGTAGCCAGTTTAAGTCAGCACATACGTTATCTGAAAGCAACACCCGCTTCCTTCAATGGAGATCCACCTTCCCTGATCGTTACGGAGCGGGATGAGGGAGTAAGACGTTTCCCCATAAGAAAAATCCATATTCTGTGGACTGAAATGACTGAGCGTTTCTTGGGCTGCAGTGACATTTTTAAGGGTTAACCATAAAAGACGAGAAACATGAGATGGAAGAAAAATCATTACTCTCCCAGTCTGCACTTTCTTATCATGCACCAACAGCCTATGCTCGGGAAAAGAGAAAGAAACATATTCTTGTGCAGATGAGGTGTCGAGGCTGCAACTCAAATTTCATCTCACTATTCCCCCTATGCAAATATAAATTAACTACTCATACCAAAAACTAAGATGCTGCCACTAGTGGAGAGATAAATATGATATGTCTGATGCATCTGGCAGGTTGGGAATAGATCACACCACTGGACTGTTACATTTTTAACTGCTCTTAATAAATCAACTCAATATAGCGCTGAAGAGATTATTCAAATGATCTGATGATAAGTGTATATCATCTACATCGAGGCCTAGCAATAGAGCGTAACAGTCACAAAACTGAAAAATAGCTTCAAGACTGTGTATGTAATTATATTTGTATATTATTGTTATTAAATAGTGAAGAAACTACGTATCCCATTAACCATTGCAAATTATCCCTTTCCAACAGTTATTTTCCTCATCTCTAAAAACAGCTGCATGTTAAAAAGGGAAATAACGGTTGCTCTGTTGTAAACATAATGTGATGCTGAATGATCTGATCGCAGCCAACACAATTGTCATGGTTGGGATGAACATTTCCATGGTAACAGCGAACACCGCTCATCACAGATATCGCTATTACACCTGAGGATTGTGGGTAATGAGATACTTCTCGGAGACATTTCGAATATCATTGTTTTTCTTAAAATACAGTTGATAGCATACATACTTATGGCTTCTAGGAGAATATAACATTATTTCACAGTCTAGTGTGACCAAAAGTTGTCAAAATCTCCTTTTTTCCTGAACCACTCTGCTGTGCTGTGTGTTGGTCACATCTCATTCAAGACACATATTTACTATAGGTTCATGCCCATCAAAGGCCTAAGGAGTCGTGGTCTTCAAAGAACCAACCAGCTTGCCTTCCGAGCTGATAAATCACCCATACCATGCTCAGCACATTCACACCATACATGCTCATGCTACCAAGCTGGAAGCATGAGAAAAATAAGGATGAGCCTTTTCCATCCCTCTTTACTGAGGCAGGCTTGGCTTTGCCTCTAGGCTACGCTTTGTCTTTGCCTCCTGCTCCCCCACATCTGATGCTCCCCTGGGGTTGGTGTGCATGAAAAAGTAAAGGACTGATTGAACTTATGGCATACTGCTATATGCTTAGTTTCACTGACAGACACTAGCATGCAACAACTGTGTGAGAACAGCAGATTACTTCTCTTTGGCGAAAACATGAAAAAGGACGCATATATAATGGTACACCGCAACGGAGTGCTGTATATTATGGATTCAGTCGACTCCTTTCCCTATCGTCAGCAGCTCTAAGAAGAATGTCAGATTGTTTGTGGCAGCTTAGGCAAAGGTTTTCTCACCGTTCTCACCGTTCTCATTAGCTATGGTAGTGCAGGGCTTTTAGCTCAAATACACCAGGGAAGAGTTTTCATCAGTTTACCTGCTGCACCTCTTAGTGGCTCGGTTTGGAAATTCGTGTGAAATATTGTTTTTTATACGTCGCACACTGACCCTGTGGGATAACAGTCCATTTGGAGAGGCACACAGATCACTTAGCCTCAGGCTAGGTCACCTCCATCCTATATACATAGAGCTTTAATCTGACTTCACTGAGAGAACAATAGCCTTCGGGTCACCTTTACTGTCAAGACTCTCCTCCTTGCTGAAAAAGTGACAAGGAGTTCGGTTTGATGAGACTTCAAAGCACACAAAGTTTAAATAATTGAGGTATTTCATAATCATATTTAAAACTTGAGAGCAGACTTAAAAGTGTGTGCTGAAGCCTGTACTGTTTTGGGCCTCCAAGGATGTTAGATGAGCAAGGCTTACATTTTTAATGACACCCTACAGGTTCGCCATTATCTAAGGCAGGAATTGCAGAGACACTTTTCTGTGGATTTCGGGAAGAAACTCAGCTCAGGCTCTGACTGGCAGTGTGCAGCAAATTAGAGGTGGTATCACAAATCACTTCCCTGATCGGAATTGGTTCAAATGAGCAAAAAAAAAAAAAATGATTTGAAATCGCTGACTGTGTGGTGCTGTGCTTCTATTGAAAAAAAAAAAGTTACGCTCCGAGACTGGGCTCTGTACTGAAAACCTCCACATAAATCCAAAAAAATAAGATATAATAGTACAGCACTGTTTTAAAGGAAGCAAAGTGCTCTACACTAAGAACCAATGGAATAAAAGAACAGCAATCAATAAAGACAGATAATCAGGTTGGATCTATTCACTGTATGATGTAGGGATCAAGAGCACTTTATATTACTGCTACTTGTTCTTTTTTGTGTTTGCATGTATGGTATACAATGTGTATGACATGTGTTATATCTTGTCTTTTTATTTATATGACGTGTTCCTATGCACAAGCGGATGGTGCTCTAGAGTCCCTTGTTTCATAATTAAATGACAATCAAGGCTTTCTATTCTATTCTGGTTAACCATAAGTTAATAAGGGGGCCTCAAAGAGACAAGAGCTCAAATCAAGCATTTTAGATGGAGGCTGAAAAGAGGATCTGCAGCAATAGACAGTATGAAGAAAGTGATGTGCTTTATGTACATAATAACATGTAAACCTTGTGAAATAATAACCAAAATTATAATTATGAATGAGCATAATACATTTCCTATAGATCATGTCGACTGTTGTAGCATGAGATCCTACAGAGGCACTGAGCCATCGCTGCAGCTGTCTGCAGGGTTTAATATTCAAATCCATATCCTGACCGGAAGACGAGTGTCAAACACCGTGAGAGTGTATCAAGTACAAGAATCTAGCGTGATGAAAACACTCATCCCACAGAGATATCATTGTCGTTTCAAGAAAGAGAAGAAAAAGAAAGAGAACAGGTTTCTTCAGCTGTGAGGTATGAGTTTAAATGTGTGGACGATTTTTGTTTAATGCCTATAAGACAAACGTTTTGATTTAATCCCTCCAAGGCATGGAATAGCCTCTGGCTATATCGAGCAGTAGCAGGAAGAGGAGTATCAATGCTGACAACAAGCAACCAGATCAGCCTTTAAACTTGCATGTGTACGGTTATCGTCAGCTAAGCTGTTCATGCAGAGAGAAGAGCTAACAATTAGCATGCTAATCAGCGCTGTCCGGCTGAGCCCCACTCTCTAAATACTCACCTTGGCAGTCTCATAGCTCAGCACAAATCAGAAAGCACCTCAAGCATTTTCCGTAGCTACAGTGCAGTTAAAACAAACCCCAAGAAAGAGACATGGATTTTCCAAATGCATAATAATGCCACAACTGCATGTTGACTTTTTAGGGAAAGTCTGATGAAATCTACAGCAAGCGTAAGAGCAGTCTTTGCATGTTCCTAAAGTGTTGTGGATACTTCATCTGCTTTTTTTTCACTGAAAAGTAATTATGAAGCATATAATGAGGGCACCAGGGAAACAATTTCAGTGCATCAATAGAGATCATGAGTGTCACTGCAGGACTCGCTGAAGAGGCTCCGTCACAGAAAGAGCAACTAACTTTTAACAGACAATTCAAGTCTTTGAACCAAATCCAACTTTCCCCATTGAAAAGACAATGGGGAAAGTTGGATAGAGACCATGAATTGTTTACTGTGATGGATTGACTAGCTTTATTTAAAGGACTCATCGTATGCCCATTTAACAACAAGTTGATATGGTTCCTTGGGGTCTTAATGAAATGTCTGTAACATACTTTTTTCAAAATACCACAAGGATAATTTAAAACAGCACCTTTTTACCCTGTCTAAAACAGACCTCCTCAGATTGACCTGTTGTGAGTGCCCCGCCCCCCTCTCCCCCTCCCCCCCCCCCCCCTCTCCCCTCCTCCCTCCTTCAAGAGATTCAAGCGCCCAGATTTTTAACTATCCGTTACCTCTGTAGAAATATGGCTACTGGAGACGAAGACACAATCTTGCAACCATATCATTTTGAACCAGAGTTAGGTGGGCCAGAGCCTGCCTGCGACAGCCCCAGCCCCCCAGTGCAGCCCCTCAGTGGCAGCAGTGGGAGCTGGAGCTGGCGCAGCAGCAAGCATCCTTCCACACTGTTGAGTCAACGTTTGGAGGTGTCCCGGGGTCTCCGCCTCGACGATCGGCATGTTTATGCGGCTACTTAGATGTGTGACGGGTAGCAGCAGCGAGCTAACGCTAGCTTGCAGCAACTTAGATCGAAATCTACGCGAGGGCAGCTCACTGGGAGCATTGGAGACTTCCCTGCGGTATAGCCGGGGAAGCGGCGGTGACACGGTGCGATGCAGGGACGTCCGAGGCAAGCGTGTTAACTCGCTGCTTACCTTGAGCCGGCGTTAAGGATATTGATGGCAGCTGAGTTTCTTAAGCAGATAAAGTCGCTGTGAAAAGCTCTTGAAAATATACTCTGTATTTTCAGAGAACATCACTTAAGATATTTAACATTTTCCAGTCTTAATGCCAATCTAAGCTAAGCGACTGCTGGCTTAGTAGAGACATTATCGATTTTTCAACTCCCTGCAAGAAACGGCATAAGCCCGATTTCCCAAAACATCTTCCCAACACATTAATGCACCCCAGCACAATATTACAAGTCATTGCACACACACAGACACACACCATCCTGCATGTTGTTACACATTATTATTGGCGATACATGAGTAAAGAAGAGGAAAACCTGAACTTACTGTTCTGCGGCCAACAGATCAGATGGACAAGGAGGTGATAGACTAAATGTTGTAAGTTGTGTCAAAGCGCTCAGCTCACCCCTGTTGAGGAGGCTACTGGGCATGTGTTGTCCTGCTAATAGAATACACAGGAAAATGTGGCCGTTACATGCTGTGAACCACATAAAATATTTATTTCATGACAGTAAAATCACGACGGCAAAGATTCAACGCAGCAGCAGAGAAGTTTAGGACTGAATAGACCACTGCGGTGAGGTCATGGGGAGCCATCTGTTCACACAGCATCAATACGTGGTCCTTTTTGTTGTATTTTTGGTCGCTTTAGGATAACAATACAAATAAGAGGAAGATCATAATAGTAACAAGCACTATTATTATTAGTAGTAGTAGTAGTGGTAGTGGATGTAGTTCTAGTAGTAGTATTAGTAATAATTTATTTCCACCATTTTTTCTAAAACAAATTTTATTTCTGGGAGGCTTACACAAAAAATTTAATTTATGATCATTATATATAAAATATATATCAAGTAATACAGATGAAAAAGACATGAGAAATTAAAAACATTTCACCTTCAACATTTTCTTATTTTTAATTCAAAAACATTATGCCCCAGTTGTCTCTTTCCAGTTTTATACCCCTCACTTTAATCTCCTCTGCACACTTAATGATTTTTATCTGTAATTTGTCTTTTTGTTCAAATACTCTGTCCTTGTTCCGTCTCGTGATTGTCTTCCTCCTCTAATAGAATTCTGAGACTATCCATTAAGGTGCTCTTGTCTCTCTGCCTCTTATCTGATGTCTCTCGCTGCAGTTTTCACTTCACATCTGCTTCGGTCTTTTTCTTTTAAATCTGCTTCCATTGGTGGCTTGTCATCTTCTCTCACTGTTTTCGGCTTCTGCTTTCTACTTGTGCCCAAACATCCTGTGTCAGTGGCTTTCACTTTTCTTTGTCTGCTGTTCCACTTTCCTGCTCTTCTGACTCTGACCTTTAACATACTCTGCTGGCTATTGCCCAGAAGGTCAATTCTATTTCATTGTTACGCGAGGCTCTTTTCCTGCAGTTTAACACCTAGATTTCTGCCTCAGGTGGATCTTAGTCAACAAGGCTGTCAGAGGAGTGCAACATCTCGTTTCCTGTAAACATTCACAATAAGCCCAAGGATTTGATGTTATCTCCAAGGCCTGCTTAGTATTCTGAGGTTTCCAGTTATTTAACTAGAGACGATATATGACATGTCATATAGACTATGTAGTGCTCTTATATAAATACAGTAATATATGGTGTTACGATTTTATTTTATTCTATTTCACTTTTTGTATGTGCGTAACGGGGTTGGGGAGTGCTCCATTAGGTTGTCTTAATAACAATATTAATAATAGCACAGTAGTAATAATAATGATCTAAAAGACCAATAATAGCCTTGCACTCCATGTAAATTCCAGAATATTCCTTCTGGAAAAAAAAAGAATGTTTTAAGAAGACACATCTGACACAACTTTTTTCCTCAGGCAATTCATTCCAGAATCTTGGTTCTAATCATGCATCCTTGCAGAATTCACTAATTCATAACATGTCAAACATTATTACGGCAAAATGTTGTTGATACTACAGAATATAATGGTAATGTGACTGCTTTATTGTTTACAATGGGAGCATCCATCCCTGCCATCTGTGTCGTCCCCTTCATGGATGAGTGTGAGTGTTGTTCTTTGGCAGTAGTCTTGGGCGTGCCTGTTTATGCATATTATGTTGTTGGCTGTGGGTACAAAACAATAGCCTTTCATTTTTAATTGAGTGTTATACATTTACAACCGCTAAATACTTTGTTGTCTTGCTTCATCAAAAAGTATCCTATTAAGTTATAAATAAACTAGTATGTCCATAGCTCATGGTCGTCAGCACATTAACCCAGAGAGAGAGCTGAGGCTCAGATCTGTACCAGAAGTGCTGCTCCACAGTTCCCTCGTCCTGCTACGGTCAGCAGTGACCTGAGAGAGGACATGTTTGTCCATGTCATGCTGAGACTCATCTCCTGGAACATGCATCATATATAATTCAATTCAAAGGTGCTTTATCTGCATTAAAGTTTTCAAAACGGTTCCCCAAGTGGTTATGGTTAAAGTTAGAGTAAGTCTACAGGAAATGAATGTGAGTCAATGTTCTGTCCTCTGGAGTCATGGAGGACAAACAGAACACAAGTGATATTAATGGATTTTGGTTAGAGGTGTAGGACAGGACGTTGTGTGTGTGTGTGTGTGTGTGTCTATGTGTGTGTGTGTGTGTGTGTTTGTCTGTGTGTCTCTGTGTGTTCCTGTGTGTGTTGTTCCTCTTACTGTACATTAGGATGAGCCCAGCACATATGGACCCTCTCTCCAGACGTTGCCTCTGGAATTCCATTATGACTGTTATTAAGGACAGACAAGCAGTGGTCCTCACCTCACAAAGATAGTGGTTGTTGTGTGTGTGTGTGTGTGTGTGTGTGTAATACATAATACAGCTTTGTCCTTTACCTTCTTTTGGGCTTGAAACGCTAAATAAAACAAATGCATTACTGCAGAACACTGTTGCACCAGATGAAAATGTTTAAAGTGGGGGTGCAAAATTCCACCTTTTTCAACCCAACTGAAGGAAGGTCACAAAGTGAGTTTTAAAAGTCAGAAAAGCCCTTGGCCAGGTAATCACTGACTCACTGGTATTGATCGACAACTCTATCAAACCTACACAGATATAATATGATCAGTTTGTACTTTGGTGCGTAGGAATCTTTACTTCACTTTTTCTGAAATGCGACTTTTGGGAATTTGAAGGATAATGTGTAGATTGTAGCTTCTGTTTGATGTGAAGTGCTTGCACTGATGCAGTCCCATTACTGGCTGTCACTCGAGATTTTAGTCTCCTGGGTACCGACTCATTTCCTCAGTATTTTTTAAAACCCTGACTATGGCCCTGCATGTAGCCATTCTGGAGGTCATGAGGCTCCATTTTTTCCGAGTTCAGAACTCCGTTAAAGAGACATCAAGGTAGGAATCAATAAACTGAGAAGTTGCTTTCGAAATTTAAAATCATGGTCGTGGGGTAAAATGAGGATAAGAGGCTGTCTGCGACTTTGTCCCAAATCTTCAGCGATGACCCAATCAACAAATACAGAGACGTTCGCTGACAACATGGGACGTCAGAAAACGTGAGGGGCCAAAAACCCTGAGAGATATTAGTCAAAAGAAATTGTCATTGGTGCTTGTATCGAACTAAACCCTTATACACAAGTTAGTTACAGTTACACTTTACTTTCTGAAAAACCAGGAATCATTCATGAAACCTGGAGAGAAGACTTAGACTTAACTTTACTATTTACTATAAAATGGTTTCGTAACTTTTTGAGAAATCTACCTACTAATTCCCCAAATATCTGTCTGTCTCTAAGTGAGACGTATATATCACAAACAGTTCAAGTAACTCACTTCACACTTGGCATGTGTATTCTTATAAATACAGGAAAGTGCAGTTTACAATTTGGTGCGATCTAGACACGTGATGCACTCTATTAATACACAGATATGTGCATATGTGAATAAAGCAAATTAAGTTTTATTTTATGAAGAATAACAACCATAAAATCAGAGAGAAGTTTAAATCATCAAAGGACAAAAACACAAAAAATGTAATGGATGAAAAGGACCCTGATGGACAGGATTCATGATGGGGGGTTTAAGCTTGTGGTTGTTTCCACTGTCTGGAGGCTGGAATAAAACTTTCCTAATTGCCTCCACTGCAACTGATTGCTTTACCATCTGTCTATACAATGACAATAGCATTACACAAGTAAAACTCATGAAAACAATGATGTGTGAGGCTGCGGTGACATTTTGTTATATGTTGACTGATTACCCGGCATCTCTACCGCAGTGGTTAATTTCTTCTCCCCATAGCACTGACGGAAAGGCGCAGCAAAGCAGGAGCGGCATCCCTCCTTATGACTGCCTCGTATCTGCAGTTAATGTGCCGAAAACTTTTACTTCATCTATGCTGTGATGCAGAACTCCGTGTTGTTAGCCACAGACATTGTTGTCATGGTCTCAATTGCTTACATGCTGCAAACTCCTTGATGGGGCCAGCTGATGATCGTGTTCATCGGAGTAAAACTTTTTACTTTGTGTACTTGTTACTTTTAAACTTGGTAATAAATAGAATGAATAAAGACGCCGCCGTAAACACGTTTTTTATTTTAATGTTGCATTGAGGGTTTGTTTATTTGTATCAGTAGAAATACTATTAGTGGCTAGAGTTGCAAAATACCAGTGGTGGCTCTAGGATTTTTGTAAATCAGGGGCCATAAAGGGGCCACAATTTACACAGAGGGGCCAATTATATGTCCAACACAATTCCTGATTCAGTAAGAAGGACATTTAAGTCATTCATTGTTTACTGTTAGCTTTATAGCTTTGAGAAAAGCCACACATCATTGAAAATATTTGAAAAAAAATTGTACGCAATGTAAAAATTCATGACAACATATCATATTTATGGTTAGTATTGTTGGTAAGTGTCTAGTTTATTTTTTTTTAAAAAAGCCTACTGACACGACACTTCAGGTGCCCCTGTGGCCCCACCACTGGAACCACCCCGGCAATACCTGTATCATCCTACAGAGTCATTATTTGATAAGGTACATTATTCATGTTCATATTTTACCAGGTTTTATTGTATACCCCATATTGACTAATTTTGAATTGATTTAGATGGTGTCAAATCACTTCAATCATGTTTGTCAGCAATTCTGAAGCCAGAGCAAAAATCAATCCATCTGACATTGAATGCTAGAGAAGGAGATACTTGAATGTCTTGAGTCTGGTACTTTTCCTCCCCGCTAATGGATTTTGATTAAGGTCATTTTAGCGATATTTTCTCAAATTTAAGTGAAAGGTTGTTCTTACCTTGAAAGCTACATTAGTGCTTTTCTTCCGTCAATTTATTGGTTCTTCACTGATAAGGAAGTATTTGAGGAAAATTCCAAGTAGGATTATTACACTATTCTGTGGAACAAATAGGGGGAAATTAACTCACCGATGTATGGCTTTGCTCAAAGATCCAGTTAGAAATTACAAAAAGGATGCTTCTTACTGAATCAGGAATTGTGTATCGATGTTGGACATTGTGACCCTGAATTTAAAGAATCCTAAATCTGCCAGTGTCATTAATTATCCTTAAGCAAAACAGCACCAGATCTAATTTACCTCCACCCGCAGCAGACAGGTAAGTATCAGTTCACTAGTCTCCTTCCTGAGCTACAGACCTGAAGACAAGCCGACTCTGTGAAAGATCAAATGGAAAACTTGAAAAAAAGCAGTTTAAGAATGTAAGAGATCCCTTGTCTTGTCTGTCCAGTAACAGATTCTGCTGGATCCCCAGTGCCAGGTCACTATCTCCCCCTACTGGAGACGTAACAATTGTACTGGTGGACCGTCCAATCAAATAATGTGCAGCAGACCATATTAGCCTGTTATATATTACTCAATAGATTGGAATTTGTAGCAGGTGGACTGCAGAGCATAAAAAGGCTGGTACAAAAGTGTAAGACTCTAATGGTAAGTTTAATGTAAAGCAGACTGTTGTACATCAGGCATAACTGCCAGGATTGTTTGTATTCCTGTCCATAACCCTTCAAGAGGCCCACAAGGGGCACCAGGTGGAAGAACTGGTGCAGGGTGACTAGCTTTCTATGTCACAGAATTTGTGGACAGCAGTTTAGATCAGAAATTAGCTTTATATTTTTATTGGTGAATGTTTTCTCAGAATTATTACAATTTATCATAGGATAATGTGAACATTCGGAAAAGACGGACCAGCACGTTAAACAAGTTAAAGATAACAACTTTAAAAACAGGTAAAGACCCAGTAGGTTAAATACCTGAAACCTTCCGTCAAGATAAGGGCTTAATATAGTACATTGGGAGGCCCTTTCGAAATAATAATAGTAGTGTGCCGATTGGATTCTGCTACAGCTTCCAGCCCCTTTTATCTAAACTTCACATGTCGACACCACACTGCAGTTTGAAGCAACAAACAGCAAATACAAGAAAAGAAAAGAAAAGCCCCCAAGCTACGGTGAGCTGGTACTCTCAGAGATTAAATGGTAATGCAGACTGATGGAGAAGTCAGTGATTGGCCTTCTAGTATATAACCAGCAGGCAACAGACTCTGACTTTTGATAATTGAAAGCAAATGCCAAGAACTGCTTGAACAGAACAACATTGTAGCTGAGTTCCTCAAACCTTTATTTTTACATATTTCAAGATGATCTTTGTTAGAAATAAAAATAGACCAAACAAATGAAAAGGCTCAATCTTGGGTACTTACGGGTCACAATGATCCAGGGCTGGGCCAGAAAAAGCCTGGGTCCTGCTCCAACCCTATGTCCAAGTTCACTGGAGTCAGAAAAGCACTTAAAGAAAAGTCACTCGAGCTGTTCAAAGAATGTTGCAGTAAAGTTTAAGAGTTTCTATAAGACAGCACCAAAAATAAACCTGAGCATGTCCTCTTTTTTTGTCGTGAGATTCTCTAACCACCTTTTTCTTAAGTTGCGTCGAACTGGTTCTTTTGTAATGGTGTAACATCACATTGAAAAAGAGAGTTTTTTTGAGGCTCTTCCAGATTAAAAGCTAAATACGCTTCCTCCCAGAGCTGAATGGATGTAAAGGATGTATTTGTCTTGAAAACAATCAAAGAGCTTGGCATTGTGGTGTAAATGCAGTACAGTATAGAAACAAATATAGAGCAGTCGACAATAATCAGCACTAATCTCACCAAAAGGTGCTGGCCACACTGACCAGTAGAGGACAGTGTTGTCCCTCATGGAGAGTGACTGAACAATTGATAACTTTAGATCCCAGCATGACTGACTCACCTCGCTCAACAACACTAAGACACCATTTAGAACTTCAATTATACATTCTAACCACAGCATTAATGGTTGAGAAATAGTTTGCTTTTGCTTTACACTTAACATTTAGAACTTTAAACTTTTGTAACTGAACCAAACAGCTTAGAAGAAAGTGTGAAACCCATGAGCTGTTATGAATGTTTATCCAACATCTATAATTGTATTAGTACCACATATAAAGGGGACACCTGGCACCAAGACATTGATCTTCTAAATGACTCATGACTGATCTATAAAACATTTAGTAAAAGATTCATTAAACATTTATTTATTAAACACTAAAAGAAAATACCTATACCTATCTCCATTACAAATACAACTGTCACTCTTCTGCATCTTTCTTTTCTGTGCATGTGTCAGACCTGTGTATCTCTTGCAGCAATGCAATGCTTCCTCATTGGCTTGATGGTGACGCAAGAGGAAAGATCATGGTTCATCTATACATGGAAGTCTTTCTAACAAATTAATTTCAGCAGCAACTTTGGTGGTAATCTGGTGGTAGGGATCCACATATCGAAACTTGACATTGAAAAAGTCGTATGTGTTCATCTTGACAGTGGTTGAGGAAATACTCAAACATTTTACTGAAGTAAAAGAAGAAATAAATGGACACCAAATGAATAATAATAATAATAATACATTTTATTTATAAGGCGCCTTTCAGGATACTCAAGGTCGCCGTACAACAGTCAACAATACATTTAATTAAAAATTTAAAAAATGCACAAAGCAGAGCAGCAGCAGAACAACAGCTTCAGCAGACAGGAACATTAAAAGTTATATGCCTGCCTAAACAGGTGGGTTTTAATGCAAGATTTAAAAAGAGTGAGTGAATTTGGGTCAATGTTCCTGATGTCAGGGGGGAGGGAGTTCCAGAGGTGAGGGGCAGAGTGGCCGAAGGCTCTAGATCCCATGGTAGACAGATGGACTCGGGGGACGGTTAGGCTGATGGAGGAAGCAGACCTGAGCGACCGGGTAGGGGCATTGATATGGAGGAGGGCCGAAAGGTATGGAGGAGCGAGGTTATGGATGGCCTTAAATGTATGGAGGAGGATTTTATAGTCAATGCGGTGTTTAATAGGAAGCCAGTGAAGTTGATGTAGAACGGGGGTGATGTGACTGATGGATGGTGTTCTAGTGACGATACGGGCAGCAGCATTCTGTACCAGTTGAAGTTTATGGAGGAGTTTGTGTGGGAGACCAAAGAGAAGGGAATTGCAGTAATCCAGGCGGGAAGTGACAAGGGAGTGAACCAGGATTGCGGCGGTGTTGGGAGTGAGTGAGGGGCGGAGGCGGTTGATATTGCGGATGTGGAAGTAGGCAGACCGGATAGTGTTGTTGACGTGGGTATGGAATGATAGGGTGCTATCGAGGACGACACCCAGGCTCTTAACCTGAGGAGAGTGGGAAACCAAGGAGTTGTCTATGGTGAATACCTCACCTTTACCTTTTGTAGTGCTTATAATGTAGCTAACATAAAAACATAAAAACCCTATTAGATTTGTCTATCCTGGGCTACTGTAGAAACATGACGGTGCAACCTGGCCAACTCCATGGAAGAGGTACCACATTGATTCTTCATGTTAGGTGATTATACACGAATGAAAACAACACTATACATATATGTTAGATTTCTGCAAATGGATCCAGATACCTCCAAGATTCTTTAAGTACAGCAATGAAGTAAATGTACTTTAGTAGATTCCATCACTGCATGATGAACAACCATCTAATGTTCAGCTGTAGACGATAGTTCTCACCTCATCTTTCATTCAGTACGAGATAAAAACTTAAGTATGGGATCAAGCAGAACCTGCCGTCCTCAAACATCATCATTATTCTGTAAAAGATGCTTAAAAAACAAGAGAGTTCAGGCACAGAAATAAAATCAATCCAGAGGACATCACTAGAAAGTATATGAGATGAGTTTTAGATGATAAGGAAACCATGGAGTAGGAGCCTTAGAAATCTATTGTTGTGCTCGAGGGAGTTGGTTCAAAGCACTAAAGCAAGGACACAAGGTATAAGGTCGACGGATGTATCTCTAAGAGAATCCCTTTAATGTTTTTTACCTTCTTCTTCATTACTACATATTGTCCCTTAAAAAGCAGGCACCATCGAATAAATTGTATGTTAAACCTTTATGCATGTGATGTACACTTTGTCCCAAAAGATATTTTGGTACTCAGCCCAGCCCTGGTGGGTTCAACTTCTGCTGACACGGCTAAGAACCACAGCTGAAGACGGAGTTGGTCAGAGTCATAAACTTTCTTGCTGGCATTTGGTGAAACACATCCCATAGAGAGGTGTTTTGTTACATCTTTAATGGGTATCCGTATTTTTGTACTTTTCAGGGGTGAATATAAGTTGGCTGCTTGTTGTCTCAGCACTTTTTCTTTATTTTTCGGTTGGTATTATTTTTGTCTTCTGCTGCTCCTATTACTTGGAGCACCTTTGCTGGGCCACTATCTCCACAGAGGGTTTCCAAGTTTTCTGTCATCTTGTATATTTTATCATCCCCCATACTCTCCTGTGTTCTTCTGTTTTTAACATGTTTCAGTCTCAGGTGGACTCCACCAAAGACACCACAGCAAACAGATGCAAGGAGATAGAAGGGAAGGGGGAAAAGAGAAACAGGAGGGTGAGCATGTGCAGGGTTTCTGGAGTGCCTCAGGAGATTCTGTGTCCCCGCACTATCTCAGTTGAAGACAGAAAGCAAGAGAGTGACAACGTGTGTGTGTGTGTGTGTGTGTGTGTGTGTGTGTGTGTGTGTGTGTGTGTGTGTGTGTGTGTGTGTGTGTGTGTATTAGAGAGACAGAGAGAGAGAGAGAGAGAGAGAGAGAGAGAGAGAGAGAGAGAGAGAGAGAGAGAGAGAGAGAGAGAAAAGAAGGCAGGGAAGATTAAGGGGTCAGTGCAGGGATTGTCCTGGAAAGGAGAGGAACTATCTGCTGGGAGGAATGATTGTGCTTCATCGTCCACACAGAGGATATAATAATAAAAATAAGCTACCCACAGCAATGAGCCGGACCACCTTCTTTGAGGTAAGTCCACTGTATATAGCCGATAGAATGAAAAGGTCAGCTGACACTTTTGAGTTCTGATAGATTGATGTAATCATATACTTTCTTTCACAAGGTCCACTTGAGCCACACACTCATTCAAGTAACATTCAGTAAAGGTCAAGCAGAAATACGGAAATCAACAATAAGTTGACATTAATAAACAAAAAATCTCCTCATTTCATTCATTCATTCATTTAAATTCTTGGAAACATCCTCAGAAACTGGTATTATTTGCCAAAACTCTTAATTGTAAAAGTCGGAGCATCTATATAAACAAAAAGCAGGATGAACTAATGGACAAGTTTATAAGAGAATATCTGTCAAGCTACCAAAACACATGGAGGGATACTCCAAGAGCTTAAGTTCAACTTTTAGAAAGTGTCAGTCTGACGTTGAGGTAACCTTTCTGCTTTGCAGCCTAATGGTGAGTTACAGAGACAAAATTATTTCTGGCTGATACAGAAGTTTTCAGGTAAACAAATTTAATTTAAGCCGCAGCTCCTTTCATGATGTGTCTCTTGCATCCAGTCTCTCAGGGCCCATTGAGCACTGAGGTAATTGTCTCTAAGTGCAGCAGGCCTGTGGGGCATGTAGGGTCAGACTGAAACAATCATTCAGTTCTGTTAACACAAACCAGCAGACCAACAACTTCTTAAACTAACTTTGTTAACGTATAACAACAATTTAATTCAGGATGGTTAAACATAACCATCCAAAAATACAGTTTTTAAAGTACAGTTTTTTAAATACTGTTGGTGAACATTCAAAAAACTTGTTGGAAAACTGCCTTTGACAGCACAAACACGTGCCAAACACACACAGATAAATGAGCCTTCACTTTATGAGGAGAATGAGAATCAAAATGATTCACACACACATAACTGAACCTGAACAGAAAGAACAGTTTAGTGTTTTTGACTGATCTGGTGAATAATTTGCCAGATTTTGCAGCATTTAGCTCCATCTGTATCAGAGGCCTTTCTCTTTTCTTAATTCTCTGGCTCCACCTTTCCTCTTCTCTGAGCACAACACATGTTCAAAAAACAAAGAAAATGTTATCGAGGGGAATTGAGAAGCAGGATGGTAGCTATGATTCTCAATGAGAGATGTGACCATGTGATTTTTGTCATGAGTGGATTCTACTTCCTGCTTGTTCCTGTTCATCGCACAAATGCTCAAAATGACATTTTGAACATTTGTGGATCTAACTATTTGGTGAATGTCCTCCAATTGACACCAGGAAATGTCCGGTGTCAATTGGAGGACATTCACCAAATAGTTAGATCCATGGTCCCTGAGAACGCCCAAGGTCTCATGGGAAACTTGCATCCTATTTATATAGATATGTCTTTTATAATGAAAACTAGTTAAGATTTTTCCATTTGTTTTGACAATCAACCCTACAATTATAGATTTACATTTTAGGAAATACCCTTTTTCATATTCTTGCTGAGATTTAGATAACATTCACACCATTCTAGTGTTTGTAAACTTAATCAAGTTACTTGGAAATGTATCTATTTATCTTTAAGGCTACACACTTGTATAGCCCGGTGAAAGTGACACTGATGGAAACCAAGGTTAAGACCATTTGTGAGCTCTACAGTCGCTGAGGGTATAATCTTTTTCTTAAGAGTGTGCTGGAACAGATGCTTGTGGAGAATTTAGGGCCAGCTGTCAATTGGCAGCGTGCAGAGAGACGGCTGAGTGCTTAGTTGATTACTTTCCTTGATTGAAAGAGAAATTCTGTCCAGTTTGAGCGAGTGTGAAGGCAAAGAGGACGATGGTAAACAGTGGCCAGTCGTATGCAGCTAATCAGCTTCGATGGTATAATGCTCAGAGTGTGAAGTAGTGAGTCTGTGGTTCAAGATCAGCCATTACACTTGTCAGTGACCGCATTAAAGAGGAGCTGCTATGGCTACCCATCTTAATTATAGGGTTAGGGTTAGGGTTAGATAAACGTGCTTAAAAAAACCTGCATACAAAGAATTTGTATGTTTGAAAAATACACTTTATTCCCTTCACTGACACACAGCCCTCACGAGCACGCTCTGTACATGCTCTGTTTGACCTGTGTTGTCAGCAGGGCTCCGTATACCCAGGAGAGGACTGGAGCGCCTGATAATCACATTTACAAGGGCACAGCACAACTGAGGGCAAAGCGCTTTACAACACACAGTCGTAATGACACCCTTGATGCTCCTCGCTAACACAACATGTGCCCCGAGAACGCAGCTGCAAAGGTTGGCAGATGGAGAGCAAAACAACCACATCTCCCTGGATGCCCTCCACTGGAAGCATGAACACACACTGCAGAGAGTGACAAGAAGAAATTGCCACATTTTAAATCTAGAACTGGGACGTTGCTGGATTCCATAATATTAACTTCAGGGGGAAAGATATATAGATATTTCTTTTAAAGAAATGCTTATTATTTGTTTAATAGTGTCGATGATCTGATGAAAATGAAAGCACTACAAACACAAATCAAGAATGAACATAGTCTGGACACAAATTAAATGACATATGTGTATTTTCTGCACTGCAAACAGCTGATGTTATGTGTGTATAGCTCTCTGTCTCTCTCTTTCTCTCTCTCAGCTGCGCACTCAGCAAATCTTTAGTTATCCATTAGCAGGTTATTACACTGTCCAGTAAGGGAGCCAATTTAGCCGGGTCAGCTCTGCTGAGCAGCACAGTGTGGAGGGCTTTCAGGGCAAATTGTGGGCCACCGCCCACCAGCCTCCATGCATACGCTGTCCATCACTATTGACACGGTCTAATTGAGATGAAAAAGATCTGTGCAAGCAGGTCTGCAGGACAACATGGTTCCTGTTTCTGTCTACAGATGAGGTGATTGTACTGGAGACAGCAGAGAACTGAAGAGAATGTCAGCTGTTCTTTATCACATCTGTAGATTTTTATTGTTTTATTTATATGGATGACATCATTCTGAAAATGGGTTTAATGTGTGTGTGTTTGTGTGTGTGTGTGTGTGTGTGTGTGTGTGTGTGTGTGTGTGTGTGTGTGTGTGTGTGTGTGTGTGTGTGTTTGTGTGTCTTATTCTTTCTAAACGTGATATGTGTTTCTTCAGGTGGAGGTCCTGGATGCCAAGACAAGAGAGCAGCTTTGTTTTTTAGATAAGGTACGCTAACAACTCTGAGGCCTAAATGACAGTTTTAAGGGTACATGTTCCATGTTTTCTTGCTGCACAATTACACAGAAAGGACAGCATTGTGCCGCATTTTATGCACATGGTACCTTTGATATTTCCATCTGGAATTGGAAATTACAATGCTTGGGTTCACAGCATGTAGTACACACTCATTGTAATGACAGTGAATTTCAATTGGTTTCAACACACACCATCAACTGCTTCTATTGTTTGCAGGTGGAGCCCCACTCAACAATAGGGGACATCAAGAGCCTTTTTCACAAATCATGTGAGTTTGGTGAGCCTGTGTAATTTTTATTTTATTTTATATTGTGCCCTTTATATTTTGACATTTGAAAAATTGTGTGTAATATAACTCTCATTCTCTTAAAGCTATATATTAAGCTCATTTGTTGAGATATCTGTTTGCTCAGATAAAGCCAAATTTTACTATTATTATTATGTTGAATCTTTTATTACAGATCTACCACAAACTAAACATGGCATTTGTATGATTTTAGCTATAAATGATAATGCTCAGTGGATCCTCTGACAGTACACTGTGCACTTTTAATAGAAGCATTTTCATGTTCAGTCTTAGGTCTGCAGTGGTTCTGCCATGAGTAGGTGTCTGGTCAGAAACGTTACTGAATGTTTGCAAAGCCTCAGGCAAGTTTTCCTTTGTGATCAATTATCATTGGGGCCTGAAGACAAACCCGGTGTGTGTGTGTTGTGTGTTTCTACACAGATCCTCACTTGTATCCAGCAAGGCAGGCTCTGAAGCTTGATCCTAGTAAGTAGCCATGTTGTGATTATGTAGTGGTTTATTTATTAACACTACACCTGTACAAGTCAGGTTGGCTCCAAAAAAAACTGGACACCATTACTCACAAATACTGTGAGGGGGTACCGGTAAACTGTAAACAGAATTCTGATGTTTCCATCCAAAATGAAAGAGACGTGCAGAGGTTTGGGCTGACTGGTCTCTGAGCTGTCGATGATCTGACCAATGAGAGCAGCCTGTGTGAGAATGTGATGCTGTTACAGCCTCAGTATGAGGTGAAGGCTGAAGAGGAGGAATCATCATCAGAAGGGGAACATGAGGTCAATTTAGGCATGAAGCTGTTTACATTTGTTAGGAATTTAATAGGGATGTGACTAGTGGGAATGGTTATATGTTCTAATATCTTTATTCAAGAGCATGGCCTTTCAGTTTGTGGTCGGGACTTGATTTATTTTACTTTTCCGATTTGTAATGTTTTTACTAAAAGTGAAATAGAACCTGCTTGTGCTAGGATTTGCTCTGGCTTTGCCGTCCTTATTGTTGGTATATGAGCTTTACTTCTTAGAGAGTACCGTGTGGACGATAACCTTAACTGGGTTCATGCAGTTCCACCCTCTGCAGCTTTATTATTACACTGACTTCCCGTTGCTGCGCTTGATGACAAAACGATGACACCTTCATGGAGCAGGTGTCCAGCACATCCCTGGTCAACATGGATTGGCAAAATCAAGAGACTTTTATGTCATGGGAATAGTGTGCTGGCATAAAACTAAATAGATGCCCCCCTGTTTCTTTTTCCACAGTATTTTATGGGAGCAGTACAACAGCAAAAGTTCATAATGAGGGTGGCACAATTGAACTTGTCAACACTACACAGCTGGCATTCTATTCTTTTGTTGGGAAATTTGACAGATTGGTGGCACAAATAGAGTCCAATCGCAGAGGAAAGAATCCAATCACGGAGGAGAAATCCGAGAGCCGACTGAAGGCTGAAGCTGGAACATAGGAAATATGTCTAAGCACGATTTGAATGCAAGCAGAGCAAATCCAAGTACAAGAAGGGACTATTTCTAAAAATCAACGTGTTCTGCTCTCAAACTGAAAATCACGCTCTTGAATGAAGAGGGAATAAACCTCCATACAGTCAGCCATAGTTTTGGATATATGTGCATAAACAGTCCACTCCGTAGCAGGTGTTATTTCAGTCCATGTCCCTCAAGGCTGCTGGTATAATTTGACATTGAAGCAAATTGGAGTATTGCTCATATTTAAAAAATATGTGCAATATCCTTTCAAACCAAGATCTAATCAATGGATACATTTAAAAGAGGATTTTGTAATTAAATCACATTGAAACCCACTTTCCTTAACATTTACATTGACCTTCACTGTGAATGTGAATGGGCCATACACCGCACTCACCTCTTCACAGAGCGGCTTCACTGTGGAAACCATTGTGTGTTTCGTCTTTGTTTTCACCATAGATGAGAAACTATTTAACTTGCATCGCATTTACATTTATTTGATCTTAAATTAAAACAGGCAATTGCAATCTCTAAAAAGAGAAAATGTCATGAGGCTTTGTTCTGAATTAGGTCTATCTTGTTACTGAAAAGCACAGAGAAGAGTTTTGGGTAAAAGCTATCTGGGCCAGTTTCCCCCTAGGATGCTCTAAAAATGTCATCCAATTAGTACGGCCTATTATCTGTGGCTGTGTCCCCATGAGCGCTGTCACGTACAGAGAACGTGTGCTGAAAATCTGATCAGGAATTCATTAAAAAAACATTCTGAAACAGTTTCAACCACTGTGCAGAGCTGCCAACAAGCTTGATATTCTATAGAAACCATTAGGATCATTATTTTATAGCAGTATGTCAGATGGATGTATCTGAATACATTTTCTTTTACATTTTCAGAGGGAAAATTATTGAGGGAGGAGGAAATCTTACAGAATCTACCTGTTGGGACCACTGCCACCATGTACTTCAGAGATCTGGGTCCACAGTTAGGATGGACAATGGTGAGGAACACAACAGAATCAATGAACAGTGTTCTGCTTTGCTTTGACATATAATTAATGTTACCTGACACGATTTTGGAGTTGGATTCTCAATTAGTTTCAGGCAGGGGCCGATCCAGGGGTTAGGGTCAACCATGGAAGGCAGCGACCCTAGCGGAAATCTGAGTGAATACTTATTTTCTGAATTCCTGAATCAGGAATTGGGCATAGATCTTGGGCTTATAATTGGCCCCTCTTTGTAAATTGTGGCCTCTTTATGGACCCTGGATAACAAAAATGTGCCCTCTAGTTTGGCTATCACTTTTTACATCAGAGATGTCCATATAAAATACAGTAATATAGTAATGGAATGAACACTCTGCTTCTCCTCTTCTTTTGTTCTCAGGTGTTTCTGGCAGAATACATCGGGCCTCTTCTCACCTACCTCCTCTTCTACTTCCGAGTACCTTACATTTACTCACACAGTTATGCCTTCACCTCCAGTCCCCACACAGTTGTCACGTAAGTGGGCAAAAAAAGTGAACTACAGCGCAGATTATGGCCATAACAAACTCTGAGGCTTAACCTTGCTTGCTGTATAAATAGATTTACAGGCAGAGGATTGATTAATCATCAACAAGAATATCCCAGTAAAATGTTTGGAGTATTTATTAAAGTCCAATCTTTCCTTCTGGCGTAAAGTGCCTCACAACAAATTACCTCTATTATTGAAAATGAAGTCTCAGGAAAATGAAATCAGGAAACATGTAATCTAATGTCAGTGTACATGCTTCTATAACGAGTTGGGTTGGTTACAACCATCACTCTGTTGATGCAACACCAAAGGCTTTATCGAATCCTACATATTTTTAAGTAAACTTTACTGTACTTTTTTCATTATCATAATTTAATAACATTAACACTTAATCTATGTAATTAATCTTGATAATCTGGTCTTGCATTTATCTATTTATCATTGGTTTGTTCTGTTATTTACTGCACTTTCTATCTATCTATCTATCTATCTATCTATCTATCCATCTATCCATCTATCCATCTATCCATCTATCTATCTATCTATCTACTTTATTTCCTGCATCCCAGACCCTTTGTTGCTGCAGTGACAAATTGGACCAACAGCAATCGTTTAAATCTCCTTTTTTAAATCTGCTGTGAAAGTTGTGAGATGAAGTCTCTCCTTCCCTCTGTCTCTCAGACGAGCCTGTGCCTGTCACACCTTCCACTACATGAAGAGGTTGATAGAGACTATCTTTGTCCACCGCTTCTCTCATGGGACCATGCCCCTCAGGATAATAGTCAGGGTGAGGACAGGAATACCCTTGAAGAAAAGAGCATCGCTTGTGCTTCCCTAATTTAAAATGTGTGGCCTTGTTTTCTCCCTCTCTGATAATGACGTTAGCCCAAGCTGCTCATATCAACTGTATAGGCTATATGTTTCATTTATAAATATTCATTGTTTGCATACTATACTGTTTGTGCCTTCTCTCAGAATTGTGCCTATTACTGGGGTTTCTCAGCCTGGTTGGCCTATCATATCAACCACCCTCTTTATACACCCCCATGTAAGTTCCCTCATGCAGAGATACACAATGTTGTTTCTCTAGATTCTGCTGGACATTAATTCTAGACTAACCAACTATCTCTACAGCATACGGTGAACTGCAGGTCAACTATGCACTTGTCATATTTGTGGTGCGTATATTTTGAAATTATGAATTCATGTGATGATACTGCAAATGACACATGGTGACTGTAAAAAGTGAAATGCATATATTTCTCCTCTAGATGTGTGAACTGGGAAACTTCTCTATTCACGTGACTCTGAATAATCTCAGGGGAGATGGTGAGTTGAGCCTGTTTCTGTAGTTACCGCTAATCCATGCATTTAGTACTCAACACTATACTGATCTTGCATAGAAGCGTGGAGGATAAGGGTGTCTATATTTACAGCATTATGAGAAATGCAACATAAAATCCAATTTAAATCAGTGAAAATCAAAAACCTTTCTCAGGACACAGGAGCAGAAGGTACCCGAGTCCAACTAAGAACCCCTTCACTTGGCTATTTTTCTTTGTATCCTGTCCCAATTACACATATGAGGTAATACAAAGTATTTACAGTGATTTAGTGAATGTCACAAAGGTTGTGTATTTATCTCCTTGTCTGCCTGCATATCTGAAACATGCTGCAGGTTGGAGCATGGCTGAGCTTTTCCATCATGACGCAGTGTCTACCAGGTATGTACACTGCACTATCTTCACACCTCGGCACCAGTGTAACATGTGCATACTGTTCAAACTTTGGATTGCAGGACCAAAAACAGTGATGAGAAATACTGTTACAAGCCACTGTCAGTTTTGATATTGTTAACATACATCTATATGTTATACTCTCCTCTGTTCTTCCAGTGGCTTTTTACACATTACTGGGCTTCATTCAGATGACCATCTGGGCCAAATGGAAGCACAAAGCCTACAGCAGGGAGTTCAAGGACTACCCCAGCCTCCGGATGGCCATTATCCCCCTGATCTTCTGACAGTGGCTGAAACATCATAGCATATAAGAGCTACATATTCTCTCCATACAGGTGCCACTTACACCGAATCTGCTGCTGCTAAATCCAGCACTTTGCAATTATTATTTTTTTTACTAATGAATGAAGTGAGAGGGGTGGGAATGGGAGCAACAGTATGGCAATAGTAAAGCAATATAGTGGAGCATTTAAAGCAGGTTACACATAACATTAGTTTTTTGATTCTTTGAATGCTCAAAGTGATCAGGTGAAGTAAGTTAATTGAAATTATCTCTCATAATAAAGTGCCTGTAGCAGAAAACTATTAGACTTGAAATGTCATGGCATTCATTTAAGAGTGCAACTTTTGAGCTCTCCGGAGGAATACAGATGACATTTCATTGTGCTCATAGTGAGCTTCTCCACTGTATATGCACAATAGTTTTCTTCAGAGAAAATGCTATGGTATTGTCCTTTATCAGGTAGACAGTGATAACGACTGAGGCTCTCTTGCTCTTTCTGTCTAATCTCAGGTTTTGAATTCAACTGTTTTCTACGTGAATGGTTACTGTGTCTGAATAAAGCTTTACATCTTAAGGAAAAATCAAATTTTATTTGACAGGATGCTTCCTTTGACAACATTCATGACATTGGGTCTAATGACACCAGTAACTGATGAGTAATAAAGCACAAAGATAGAGCAAGACATTAGCAGCAGAAAAATATGAAATGGTAACGAAATGAATTTCATAGCAGCAAGAGGAATTTGTAGAAATGATTATCTATACAACACTAGCAGATGGCCAAACATCATTCAGTCCAAGCTGCATTAATAAAGTGCTAAGGGTGCTATGCTTCTCTTGAGTGCTTCTTTCACTCATCTAACGAAGGCAAAACCATTTAATCTTGCTTGGCATCTGAAGCAAAAAGAAAAACAGGACCTATACTTTCTTTACAATTCACGTCCAAATCTTGAACCAAAAATCATGTCAAGGTCCACGGTCCTCGTTGTAAACCTAGTGCTATGTTATGTTACGTTTGAAAGGCCTACAAGGTGAGCAGGAAGTGGAACATGCATCAGGCACATAAATGCTCCACACTCTCCAGATTCAAAGCCCGTTAACCCTGTGTACTGGCAGAGCAAGAGACATGTGCACTCTTGTCACATGTCAAATCCTCAGTCTAACCTGACATTTGTCCTATTTGTCCCTCCCTTGAGGGAAACATAAAATTTACCCTCAATGACCTTAACTAGTCCAACCTGGTTATATGCACCTGGTGCTTGTCTCTATGAGGCAGGTTTCGGGGCTTTGTGACGACACTCCAATGAAAAGAAAACCAACGACTCTTCCGGGTTGAGCTTGTTGAGGTGCGTTCACTTCCCTAAAGACTTGATGGGTTTGGCGTCGACGTAGCGCTGTGCACCAGCAGCTTTTGGATGCAGCACTATGGTGTCATCCTCTCCTGACTGTTTCTTGGCGAAATTTACAAACACCTAGAGGGATGTCAAAACATTAAAACAAATTAAATGTCAGCTTGAAGCAGACAGAACACTCAAGGACATAATGAAGAACAAGATTCACAGGTTAGCTGATGATGTGATTTTTGTATAAGAACATTAATAATGTTATTATTTGGTGATGGTACTATTGCTGCTGCTATTATTAATTATTACTATTATTATATAGTCAATGTACTTATAATACAACTATAATATTAAAAGGTCCCAAGCTTATGATGTAAAATTTCTCAAATTTCCCCACTGTGGGACTATTAAAGGATTCTATCTATCTAAAGGGTCTCAAGATGCACTTTGTAATTGTCTCCATGGAAATAAAATTGAACAGAAAGAAATTCCCGTTTCATGGTGTTTTATGTTGTGTTTTTCTCTGTGTACCTGATCGAGAGTGGTCTGTGATACTGTGTAGTCCTCTATGTTCAGATTGTCTTTGTTGGCCAGGACCATCTGAAAGATGCGAGCCAGAGAGGAGGAGGAGATCTTGTACTGCAGCGTGTTGTGGTGTTTCTCACTCTGGATGCAGCCGGGGAACGTGCTCTCCATGAAAGCTTCAGCGGGATTCAGGTCCGGGGTGAGGCTGGGTTCTGCTGCCCTGATCTTCATGGTCAAAACGTAGCCATCGCCAAATCTATTTTAAAATCAATGCACGTTAAAGTAAAAGCAACTCTCAGATATGGCGATATATTGCAATCAATATATTTAAGGTAGAAGGAAAAAGTAGGAAGTAGGAAGACTAACTTGTATTTAAGATGCTGAATGGTTCCCAAACACTTGAAAGACCCATTGACCATAATGGCCAAACGGGTACAGAGTGCCTCACATTCCTCCATGCTGTAAATATGAAATCAAATCATTATAATCAATTAGCAAGATCACATCAAGGTAAAAATCCTTTATAAGTAAAATGTCCTGCATCAAAAAATAACACTCACGTTTAAGTATAGTAGTAGTATTTGCAGCTAAATACTAAAACTACGCATTCTACATTAAAATGTCCCCTGTAACAAATTTTTGATATAAACGTTTTTGAGACATCATATGTTCAGAGACAATAGTTAAATGTTCAAAATCGCTTCTCCAATGTTTTCATGAATAATGTTAAATTGAATTGAATTACAGTAACCAGTAACTAAATCAGTTAAATGCAAGTGGAGTAGGGTAGCAAAACACATAAATACTCAAGTAAAGCACACACAGCCCTATACAATAAAGTACATTATTTTGCTAACACACAATTTACCTGTGTGAGGTGAGAACCACAGCTCGTTTGTCCTGAATAACGCTCATAATGGAGTTCCAGAGGAAGCGTCTGGAAAGAGGGTCCATACCTGTGGTGGGCTCATCCTGATTGATTGAGAGTTACAATGCATGCATTAACAAAAACACCCACACACACGTCTTGTCTCCTCACGTCAAAATAAAAATGCATAGTCAATGTTCAGCAACTCTGGTCCTTGTCCGAAACTTCTAACTCAAACCCATGACTATCACTTGTGTTGGCCTCACCAGCAGCACCAGAGCAGGGCAGCCGATCATGGCAATGGCTGTGGAGAGTTTCCGCCTGTTACCGCCGCTGTAAGCCCCAGCACTTTGACCTGCACACTCTGAGAGACCCAGCTTGTGGATGGCCCACTCTGCAACCTGAGTGCGAGGAGGAGAAATGCCTTTCGGTATAATGCAGTAAATCTTCGCTGCCGAAATAACATTTCTCTAATAAAAATTCAATAAGTTGAATGTGTGGATTGTGTTTTATTACCCTGCTGATCTCACACTCTGGCACTCCACGCAGGCGGGCGTAAAGGTGCAGATGTTCTCGACCCGTCAGAAGCTCATCTATGGCGTCAAACTGTGGACAGTATCCCATGTTCTGGTGAACGTCTAGGATGTTGGTTAAAATGCTGCCGGGACAACATAAACAACTTAAAACAGTTCACTCTGAGATGAATTTTTTATATATTTATTTATATTTATTACTGGAAGCTAATGATCTGGACTGAGTGAATTCCTTCTTTGATATAAGCTTTCATCTAAATCAAGCACAGTGTTGCTTCTTATTCCTAAGAACATTGTTTTACTAACCTGTGACCAGCAACAGAGGCTTCTCCTGAGCTAACATCAATGTCTCCTGTCAGCATCTTAAACGTGGTGGTCTTGCCTGCTCCGTTTACTCCGAGGAGACCAAAGCACTTCCAGAAAAACAAGCATGATAAAATGAATATAATGTGACCAGGAGGACTCCCTCCATGCTGTGAATCATATCGATTTCACCTCACTAACCTCTCCTGGAGATACTCCAACACAGATTCGGTCCACCGCAGGGATGATGGTTCCTGGGTACGTCTGATAAGGCAGGAGAAACATCAGGAGAAAAAAAATATGTTTAAGTAGTTGTCAATTGTACGTGATTGATCGTATTTTGACAAAGAAAAATGTCTCACCTTGGACAGTTCTCTTGTTCGTAAAATATCATTTGTATTTCCGTTCTGGCAGACTCGCCCTCTCTCCTCTGCCACATCTACATCTTCGTCCAGAATTTGAGGCTTTGGGGAATCTGATATCCTGTCGATGGCAAACCAAAGAGCAAATCAACCTTTTATAACAACAATTACTTTAATAACTTTCATTTTCTGTGTATTAATAATATATATATATATATATTAATATATATCAAAATAGCACCCTTGTGAATCCTTGACATACTGAGAAAAAAAAGTCTGTATGTGTTTTTCATCCCTGTGTACATCTGATGATCTTATTCTATATATTTATTTATTTTATTTTTATACTAATAACGACCTATGTCTGACATAAAGCTTAACTAACTATCTAACTAAAAGACCAGAACATGAACTACAAACAGTGAAATCCTAATTCAAGCCCACTCACCAGTGATCCAGGAAGAAGCGATACTGGAAGAGAATGTTAAGGATGAAATAGACAAATCCTTCAACAGCCATACAGAACAGGTTCTTCCCGATAAAGTCCCATTGATATGGATCAGGACTGTAGTCCTCACCTGAGGAAACATAACATAAACACAACACATCTGTGACCTTGTGAAAACATTTACATTTTCAAGATCTTTCCCCATTTTTAAGAAGTAAGTCACCAATTTTTTGTTTGTTTCTTAATCTTAAGAGATAAATAGAACAAATGCTAAAGAACATTAAAAAAGTTTACATATATTTCATTTTTTGTCATGTGTCAGGTGCACAAATATTTAGACAAGTCAGGAGAATTGGACACAGAGTTTACCCGCAGTTTGCTTTTAACACATGCACAACAAATTGGGAGGTTTTCTGCAGAGACACGTTTACAACAGTATCAAATCCTCCACAGTGTGTTGCAGTGAATTGTGCGTGGATCCCCCGCTGTGTTCTCACATCGAATTCTCCTGAATTTCTATAGACTCTATACTTGAGTGACAGGCAGATAAAGTCTGCCGATAATCCGGAACCTCTCAGTCGACATCTGCATTCACATATGCACGTCCTCTGGAGAAAATATGGAGGATCTATGGAGTTCAGTGCAAGTCCGAGTGTTTGTGGGGGATGTGAGTCTGTTTGCTGTGCTGTTACCAAAGCGAGTGTAGATATCTGTAATGGCCTGGTTCATAGCCATGTCTATGAGACCTCGTCCGAGGCAATAATGCGGCAAGATGAGCAGCATGGCCTTCAGCAGCTGATTTAACTTGTACAGAGCCTAGAAAAAAATAAAACAATCTGACGTTAATGAATGAGGATGACATGGAAGAAAGATAGATAAATGGGCATTTAGAGATAGAAGAGGCCTGGTCTTACAGTGGTTCCCTCAAAAAGGTCCAGGATGAAGGTGATGGCACTGCTATTGATGCCAATGAAGAGGTTTATACATGACAGAGACACATAGGCTGTGCTGGGTATGTTAAACATGTAGGACATGGGGTACATCATGGGTGTCACAGACCAGCTGAAAGAGAGATATCAGAGCAAGAATCAGTAAAGCACAATGAATGACACAATCTGATGCAAGACACTGAATATGAATATATATATATATAATTACAAGAGACATGAAGTTGGAGTTATACCTGCCAACTGCTAATCAACAAATTAAATCCACCTAACATAAGAGGGGGAGATTTTATTTAGAATTTAGTGTTTTGAAAGTGTTAATCGGGCGGATCCAGAAAGTGTGAGCTGTAGAGTAAACTCAACCCTTAATATTGACCTGGAGATGACAATGGGTAACATTTAGGCATCTGACTTTCTACCACTTTTTCTTAATTTAATTGTTTTCATTTGTTCAGATTCAGTGAAACTTACAGAGGAAAATTCTATGTTAATTCATGTCCTCCTGCTACTTTAGTTTTCCGCAGTTTTCCCCATTTTCTTACCCATAAAGCAAAAGCAAGGCGACAAGCGGCTGGAGGTTGGTTGGTGAGGTGAAGCACTTCTTATCAAAAAAAAGGAAAACTTCCACCACGATCGCTGCACTGATGGAGTAATTCACCTGGAGGAAGACCAGAGTCACAGTCCTTTTCATTCATTACATCCCACTGATACAGCTAACAGAAACCATTGGTGCACATCTGTGCAGGTAAAAGGGTCACTGTACCATGTCCCAGAAGAAGTTGGCCATCCAGTAAACCAGTGGACTGACACCGCTGACAAACTGCAGGTGTTTGGCCTGGGTGACCCTTTCCTGGATGAGATAGAGGACAAAGCTGGCCGGGACAAAGGACATGGCGAAGATGACGCAGATGGCCACCACTGCATCAACTGAGGTGGTCAGGCTGCAGAGAAAAGGACAAAGAAGGACAGAGTTTCCAAGAGCTAGTGTAACTGAAGTAATCATGCTTTTCCAGTGCTAACCACTGTGAGCAATGTTTTTGAGAAAATTACTTGAATACAATAAAACTGTTTCTGCACAAGTGTGACACCAGGGTCCTTCTCCTCAGGGATTTTCCTGCTAAACACCAGGGGCAGTTGGTTGAGGACTATGAGGCTGCTGGTCACTCACACAGTGATCTCAGAGAGTTGCTCTTTGGTGAGGTTCAGTGGGTGGTTGATAGCTGTGATTCCATATTCGTCCAGGTTCGCTCCTTTGGCCAGGTTTGCACGGAGGATGGCGTTGTTGGCTACGTTCATGAAAGATACCATGGCGTGCCAGCCCTTATTGTTATACCACACCTGTGGAAAGACAATAGATGATAGAATTTGACAACTGGAGATTTTAATCTTTTTTCTACTTACTTACACTACCTGTATAAAGTCTATTATATTATGTCATACAATTAAATTTTAGTGGACGTACCTTGACATTGTTAGGAGTCTCCATGTACCTAAGGAACGTCCCGATGTCCTTCAGTGTTTGTTTAGAGTGTTTGCCCTATGACCAGCAATCCATTACAAATTACACCACAGAAGAAGGTGGTGAACATACACAAAAACAAAGTGCACATAAACATAAGCCACACATAATGTTGACTTTTACAGCCATACCCCGGTAACATTGAGCAGTTGTCCCAATTGTGCGGCCACATCTTGTAGGGTCTTTGGCTGCAGCTCTAAAGCAGGAAGCTGCCCTCCGACTGATATACCACCATACCTGGAAACCCCAGAGAAAAGCAGCCTCAAGATAGATGTACGTGTCACTCTTTAAACTTTGGGTTGTAGTACATCATAACAACCACTGGAGGGAGAACTGCACCACTACATAAAAACATCCGTACAGGTACGTAAGGTACTGTATATCCCTACATGGACAGTTGGCATTTTGGTACAAATTGAAATTACCTTTGTTCATTCACCCAATATTTGCTCTTCAAGCTGTTAAGAGATCAAGGACAGAGATGGAATCATAATCCTTTCTCAGTTTGAAATACATTTCAATTAAAAACATATATACAAACATACATTATATCTTTTACTAAAATGTCAAAATTTGTTAACAATTTCTATATTTTTTCAACTGGTGCCAATGAACAAATACCTGGTTCTGATGAGGCTGGGATAGGTCTTCACCAGATAGTCAGAGATGTTCCTGCCTGTGAGGTCCAGGAGAACGTCTCCTGTTGACTGGATCCTCTAGTGCACAAAATGAGCACTAATCAGATACTCGTGGGCAGCGGGTGACCTATGATTGTATATATCTGAATACATGGGAATGGAAGGAATCTACAGATTAAAATATTGTGATCATTTTTAGTAACAGTGACCCAAACGCCTACCTGTGGAGGTGGCAGGCCTCCAGCTCCCTCGGGGCAAACAGGCAGCATGGTGAGTTTCTTGGGTGTGCTGCACTGACAGTCTGGTGACGGGGTGAGGGAGTTCCATTCTGGACCATCCAGCATTTCTATCAGGGCAGGGTTCACCAGGGTCATCTCCCACTCTGTGGTGATGTTGTTACATGGGAAATCTCTGCCAGGTGGAGAAAGCGAGCCATGTCGTCAAACAAAACACACAGGAGACGGTTGACGAAAAATAAAATACATCTGAAGCTGTGGAGGTTACTTACTCCAGTGGTTCATCCACCATGCAGCGAGTCCCAAAGCCAGGCTTGTCCAGCAGCACCTTACCGAAGTACCTCATCTGAGCATCCATAGGTTGCTCATTACTGCATTGAATGGGATTAAGAAAATACAAGATTATCAAAATCAGATAAATCTTACAAAGATTTTTTAGCTAAATTCAATTAAAAGTAAAGTACTGATTTTATTAAACCACTGAAACTCCTTTATGCTCACCTGAAGAAGGTGTACTGTCGTCCATACATCCAGGGACTGAGCGTCAGACTTGGATATTCTCCAAAAGGTGGAACGATCAGAGTGAATGTCAATGCCAGGAAAACAAAACTGGCTGGCAGCACAATCTACCACAAATAGAGAACAGGGTTAAAAATTTGATTTAATGAAAAAAGTATTACTTCAGGCAACTTAAGACAACTTTGCGGTCAAAATCAAAACTTTAGGCCGTGACTAATAAATGGAAAAACATATCAACACTTAAAACATCAAATGCAGGTGTAACAGATTCTACATAGGATACCTGGGCAAAGAAGTCTTTAAAGGAGCGGGTGGTGTGATGCAGCCTCTTTATCAGCAGAGCGAAGAACTGTTTGATGGTTAGACACAGGCCTCTGACTTGATCCGACCCCCTGCCTGCACCACCGTCTGAGACATCACACGGGCCCTGGCCATTGGCATGCGAAGCTCCATCCGCCTCTGCAATACAGAGTTAGGGTCAGGTTCCACAGCCTGACTTTCACTGACAAAGTCAGCAAGTGTGAAGAGGCCAGCTAGGGAGCCAAGCATGTTCGGCATATGCATTTTAAGCATTGCTCTACCTGCCTATGTGCATATAATTAGGCATCTGTTGTGTGTTACTACTGCCGAGTGACAGCTCCAGATCGGAACATTTGTTTAAGATAATCCATTTAAGCTGAAGCTCTCTGCATTACACTTTTGCCAAAATGTGCTGTCAGGAATAAAAAATAAAAAGATTTAGTCTACAAAAGGAGGTTTTTTATCTTTCTTTCTTTTTTAACATGTCAAACCCCTATAAGTTCCAGAAAACCATTGTATTTTCACAACAGCAGCATCTCTCCCAAGCTCTAAGCTCTAGGCTGCACGCCACTGTCACCTTGTCGTGGCTCCATATCAACAGTCACTCTGTTTAATCCATAGAGACTAGTTCGACAAATCTGCTGCAATGTTCTCTTGTCTGGGGGAGTTAGAGAGTGGAACACAAAGGATGTAATTCACAGGTGGAGAACACAGGGGTAGTAGACATGCAACTACAAAACAAATCAACGTGTTGTGACGCCATTTGTCTTTCCTTTTTACCTTGTAAACATTTCCTGTTGGTTGCCTTCCCATCAGCAGTGACCTTTAGGAAGATCTAACAGAAAAACAGATGCTCTTCTTAACAAAGCTTGATGAAAGAGTGCGCAGTAACAGTGAAGGTGAAAGTGAGGCAGTGATGTATGACAGAATGCCACACTCCTATTGTTTTCTTTTTAAATTGCTGTAGCAATGATAATAAAAATATATATTTGTACTCTTGCATCCCTTTTTCTAGTGCTATGACCAAAAATGTTCATTTGTAAATGTTAATATTGTTGATTTATCTTCATGCACCTCCTCCAACGATGTGTCCGACACACCAAAGCTGCTGAGGCCGATGTCCCCCAGAGTTTCCTCCAGCTCCCTGAAGAGACTGGCGTATGCCCGGGGCTGGAAGTTGCGGTTCGGGAGCAGGTAGGTCAGCTCCTGGCCGATGGCCTCGATCAGACGAGCCTGCGGCACGTGATGGTGGATCAGGGCTGTGATGCTTTCCATGTTACCTGGAGATGAGTGGAATTTGTTGATTATTCATACATTTTCATATGTTCCTACTTGATATGGCATCTGTGAAATTTGACGTTAACTCTACTTTCTTTGCTGCATCTTATTATTATATTTGTTGGTGTTGAAACATCTCAAGGTTCTTCTTGTAACGTCTTTCTTGCCTTGCCTTCAAGGCCTTATTGTTACACTTAAAAGCCCAATAGTGGTGTTTGGCTTTCAATAGAAACATAGAGAGCACACATGTGACAGAGTACAGTGTGTGCTGGGTGTTGCTAGGTGTGTGAAGTTGAACAGCAGGTAGAGAAAGTTGACTGACTGCAATCCAATGCAAACGCACTAGTCATTAACACGACAACATGATATTGTCTCATTGTCTCACTTCCTTTACAAAAGAATAGACTTTGAAAGAAAGGGTGACGAAGAACTTGGCATGATAAACTGATATTTGAGGCGTCGATCTTACCGTCCATCTGTCTGCCTGCAGACTGCATCTCCTCTGTGTTCATTTTGAACTTAGAGCATTTGGAGCATTTACAGTCGCACTCCTCTGTGCAGTCGCAGTTAACCTGGGGGAGAACAGGTGACTTTTTAGTATCATCATAGCTCATTCATCATTTTAATATCCCCTTATCACAAGGACTCATTTGCAAACAAACTACATTGTTAAAACCATAGTGTTAGTCTGATGTTAAATGTCTTTAATTAAATAATTAGATGTTATGTCCTCTGCCATGTGGATACACCCACTTCAGTAGGGATACATAAGAGTTAATTGTTTTCTTTGGTAATTTACTTATTATTCTTAACAAGGATTTATGGTCAGAATTTGCACGTACTGGTGAATGTGAGTGTGAAAGGTTTGTCTCTATAAATTAGCCCAGTGAAAGACTGGTGACCTGACCATTGTGTACCGAACTTCTCCCAATGTAAACTGGCTTGGCTTTTCAAGAACTTTGTCTTAAATTCCTTCCTACCCGGATTTTAATATAATTCACCAATTTCTTGTCATTTTAACCCAAATACACACCAACATTGCTCACCTTTAGAGCGTCACGTTTCATTCGCCGTACAAGAGTGAGGTAGAAACCGGCGCCGAAGCAGTTCTTGAGGAAGATTGGGGAACCACAACAGAAGAGGCGACCCTGTGAGATGATGGCCACCCGGTCACTCAGCAGGTCGGCCTCGTCCATGTGGTGGGTGGACATTATCACAGTGCGCCCTGTAACTCAGGAGACAGAGCGGCCCAATGAAGAAGTGAGGAAGAGAGAGACGTTACATAAAGAAAGATGTTTGATGATTCTGTAATGTACATACTAAAGAAATAACAAAAACTAAAATAAAAACATGGAACAATATATATGGTTCCCAAATCTCCCATTATTGTAAATGGAGGGCAGTGTCTAGTTATTTTTTTTATATGCAGATGACAGATATTTTTAACATGAGGACCTCCACTAGTCAGCAGGTGTCAGTTACCTGCACGGTATTTCAGCAGCAAATCCCAAATGGAGCGTCTGGAGTAGGGGTCCACCCCTGAAGTGGGCTCATCCAGGATCACCACTTTAGCCCCGCCGACAAACGCCAGGGCGACTGACAGCTTCCTCTGCATGCCTCCTGAATCAGAACATGATACAGTACTGATGGTGTGTGTGTGTGTGTGTGTTTGTGTAAGTGTGTTAAAATAATTTGCACAATACATTCTTGTGTACACCTGATCTAGACAGACCTGAGAGGTTCTGGGTCAGTTCGTCTCTCTTGTGAGGGAGACCCAGATCCTGCAGCATGTTCTCCACTTCCTCCTCTGCCTCCGCTATTGGACGGCCTTTCAACAGTGAGTAGAACAGGATATGCTCTGCTACTGTCATACTGGCAGACAACAAGAGAACAAGGTGGAAGCAATGACCGGGTTATGACCACATTTGATGTGCAACGTTGAGGCTTTTAACTTGTTTTGGGTTTTTTATACATGTTTTGACGAAATGTGAGGCAAGTCACTTACTGTTGAAAAAGGATGTTGTGTTGGGGACACATTCCCAGAGACAGGCGAATTGTATCCATGTCGGTGCGGATGTCCTTGCCATAGATGGTGGCCGTCCCAGAGGTAGGAGGGAACATGCCAGTCAAAATTGACCTGGGAAAGAGAGGGAGACACAAAGGGAGACAGGCAGAGAGAAGGAGAGAGACATTATAGAAAATGTTCTAAACATGGCCATTATTTAGTGTTTAGTATAGTGTCTGTGTGACATACATGGTGGTGGTCTTCCCAGCCCCATTGTGGCCCAGAAAGGCAGTAATTTGGCTCTCGTAAAAACTGATGCTGAGGCCATCCACTGCCGGTATGGAGCTACTGCCAAACACCTTGACCAGGTTCTCGATGCAAACCCCCTTCACCAGGTTGGCCGGCTCTGCCTCAAAGAACAGCTGCCCTGCACACACCAAAGAAAAAAGCATATACTGCATCTTAGTACTTTATCTGGACTGGGATTGAATACCGCTTCTGGAGAAAAGCACATTTAAAAACATCACAGCAGATATACTGTACCGGTCAAGCAGACAAACGAATCAAAATGCATGTATATAGCACCTTTCAAACTAATCAATTGCAGTTTAAAGTGCTTTACAAGTAATTGACAAAGTATATATGCATATATCTCACAAGTGTGAGGCTCAGGGATGAAAAGGTTTGAAAAATCTCAAACAAATAATCAAACTATCAACATCTCATATTTCTTCATACTGTTCTTTTCAGAATATAACACAGGTGTCATTTTATGTCCTGAACATTTTTGCAAGAGCAGGACAGATATGAGGTTGAGGTATTGGAATGCAAAGAAAGCAGCTTCCATCACTTATTAACTAAGCAAACTGAGAAGCTAGTGCTTTGTGTATTCACATATGCCAGCAAGTGCAAATACACACAAGGGCATTGAGTTCCCACACAACGAAAATTGCAAAGTTCCCAGAAACAAAAGTTACAACGATTTTTCAAACATAAAAGCTATTCTACCATCTTTCTCTTGGTTCTCCTCGCCCTCAGACTGGTTCTCCTTCCCAGGCCTCTCCCGCTGGTGTTCACATGAGTTGGCCTCCTCGTTTGGTTTCTCCTGTTCCTGGCTTTCCACCTCTTTTTTCTGCTGCTCTTCTTGCTTCTTGCTCACTAAGTTATCAAAGCCTTTTTTATCCAACTCCCGCTTGTTGTTGCCTAAGAGAAAAATGGAAACCAATTTAAATGGACATGCAGTCGTGGAGCTATGTATTTTACAAATGTATTACACATTGATTTCATGATGAACCTGAGGGTTGCACTAACTTGAAGCTGGAGACACAGTGTTGAGCCAGTAACATGGCAGGAAAGGGAAGTAATATGGACGGCCAATTCCATACTGTCCTGTGAAGGAAAGAGAAAAAGATTTAATCCCCGAGCTACTTTAAACATGTAAATAACTCATGCATCTTGTATCCTAGAAATGATCTGTAATAATTACAAATATCAGCAAAAGTTGCAACCATCCCTTCATCTGTCTCTAATCCACTGACCGGGGAAGACATTGTCCAGGTACCAGGCCAGCACAGCGTACAGGACAGCGTCCAGGCCCATCATGCAGATGGAGGTGAGGAAGGAGAACTCATCCCCCTCCAGGGGACTGGTCTGGATGTTGTCCCACTGCAGACCCAGACCCTGTTCTTCGTAGCGTGACAGGTACTCCGTCCCAAAGCCAAACGCCACTTGGGACAGCAGACTCTGAGGAAGAGGGCATGATAGGGTTTGAGACAGATACGGTAATAATGGACTACACTCACTTTGATTATTCAATTCAATATCTAGTTTTTATGCCTTTTACTCTGTTTTTTATTTCACACCCACCACCAGGATCTTCATGTCTTTGGTGATGCGGTCTTGCCAGGTGAAGAAGAAGATGTGCGGGAGGTAAAGGGCGAAGTAAACAATGCCGCAGCAGGCCGCTGCCAGGTTGGCGTGATTGAAGAATACGCTGAGGAGGAAGCACTGCATGATGGTCGCAATAGTGAAGGTGAGCAGAAAGAGGAAGAGGAGGATGGGATTGGTGTAATTCAGCACCCTCCCTCCCTGTAGGCCAGACAGAAACCGACAAAGTGATGTTTTTAATTACGGGAGAAACAAAACAGAAGTGAACTTCATAAATGATTTTGTATATCATTAAATAACTCAAAGTTGATTGCTTTTGGGCAAGTTGTTGATAAAGCAGCTAAGCTTGTTAACACCAATTTTCTCTGTGAAACAGTGCCTTAAGTCCTAAAACTAAGAAATTGCATGTTGATCTACACTATATGCAAATGTAATATTTATGGTATTTGATTAAATGTATTAAACGCATTTTGCACCTAACTAATTCCCATAAACCACTTTGAACAGAATAAAAAAAATATTCTTTCTTAACCCGTTCCCGTTCATATAAAGAGTTTGTTCTCATATGTATATGATTTTATCCACACATTGTGTCATATACGTGACATATAAAGATTATAATTATGTTAGCCTGACATTTTTTTAAATACACCAAATACACCACTAGAGGTCAGAGGGGCCCACTTTACTATAATGACAGGAGTTGGGACTTTAACAAGGTAGAAGTGTTCTAAGTTGACAAGCTCAGTCCTGCAAGGTCACCAACAGACTTCCCATGATGTCATGGTATTCCCAGTTCTTTCATTAATGATTCATAGGGTAAGAATGAAGTCAGTGAGTCACCATCATTAATCATGTCATTCAAGATAAAAGATAGATTTGCAAGAAAACTGGTTGATTTCTTGACATTTATAGCCAGACTATCGACTGTAAACTGTTGTTCACATCAACAGAGATACGCAGAATAAAGGATTAAGGGGCCTTAGCATTGCAGGTGGATTAAGTTTATAATTTGAAAATGGCAACTAAATTCCATTACATTGAAACATTTTTAAATTAAGTTATTTTGAAATGTGCTGGAAAATTGGGGAGCAACATCTACACACATTATAGGAGCTGATATACATATACATCACATCATCAGTACATTTTCACAAATGTAATATTTCAATTTTTGTAAATGTTCCTCACCATGATGATGGCAGTAAGGAGAGCAGTGCTGGTACCCATCATGATGAAGCTGTCAATAAACCAGGTGGACCAGATGACACCGTTGGTGACCCCTGTGGCCTTCAGGGTCTCCTTCAGGCGCAGTTCCTTCTCGAGAACGATACTCTTGACTATCATGGACACCGAGTAGATCCAGGCCAGTACCATGAAGATGGGGAAGCAGCGGTTTAGAGTCAGCATGAAACTGGTTGGACGAGTTGGAGAGGAGATAAAACCCATGAGAATAACACAGAAACCAGAATGCATGTAATGACAACCAACAGCTTCATTACCGTAAAATTCAGTTGTCATTAATTCTGCTATGGTTGTTAAATGTTCTCGAACTGTGTAACCAGCGATCAAGTATTCCACTCACAGATCATCCACATAACATGGGTATGGCATCTGCTGAAGGTAAACACCCAGCGGCCACTCCTTCCCCGTCTGAGTCTGGATGATTCCATGCTCTATTATGTCCTGGAGGTAAGCGAAGCCGCCCCACACATAGCGGAGGTCATCCATAGGATCAGCTCTGGGGCCAGGGTCCCAATACCTGAGCACATACACATTCATGTTTAGTGTCAAAGTCTATCATCATTGTGCTAAACCCATTATTTCCCCTTGACTTTGATTCTAACCTGTCTTTGACCTTGTTGGTGCGCTCCACTGCATCGATGTCCATACGGATCTTGAACTTGACATGAGGCGGGACACTGGTGGTCCAAGGGTACATATTTACAAAGACGAGGCCTGCCCAGAACTTTCTGTCCTCCAACAGGTCCAAGGCCCGATGGGTGACGCTGTCCTCATCACGCAGAGCCACAAACTTATCCAGGATCACACACTGGATGAGGGAGGTGGAACAAGTCAGAGACTGGTGTGTTAAATGAACTGATCTCAGACCAGGGTCAATCCAGAGAGTCAGGGGAGGCTCAGCAAAACAGCATTTTGCATGTCGTGGTGGGGTTAAAAAAAAATGTATACAGTACAGCAAAGAATTTTGATTTCTAAACAAATTTCTATAATTGGGGAGTCAAGTATAATGGCACTTAATGCAACAATAATGAGTCCCCAGGGAAATACTAGTGGGAATGTGAGGCTGCAGAACAGAGCTCAAATGCAATTAGTGATAACACTATGCTTAAATATAGCTGATAAAGTTTTCACTGTATTCACAATCTCAGTTTAGCTTGTACCATATTGTACCAAATAAGTGGGTAAAACAGACATTTGGACTTGATGGTGGTGCTAGATGTACAATTCACATTGGGATTCATCCCCTGGGAACCAGGAACGTAGCAGCTATGGTGCCGTGGCTAATATCGTATTAACTAAAATCGTATTTTATTCTATAAAAAGGGTGTCAAATCCCTATGGGCCACACTCTACTTGCACATTTGCAGTGACATTTTAGCAGTGGTTGTCTATCCCCTGTAAAGCATGTCTGGTCCAGCCATTCACTGTAGGCTAATGCAAATAGGGAGGGCTTTGATCCAAAGGGAAACAGTCCAAAAACAACAATTTAACAGTGAGATCCCACGCACAGATACCCACCAAAACCCAAAGCACACACACAACTTACCGTGCAAACAGGGACATGCATTCAAAATACTGCATTTTACAGACATGGTATAGTCTAAACAAACACAACAAATGATTCAAATCTTAAAGGGCCGTCCTGTATTTACCCAAGGCATTCACTTCTGCCCCACTCCGCATGCATGCCACCAACATGCAGCCAACCAGCCGTCAAGCCCACGGTCATTGTTGTTGCTCTATAAAGGATGGTGGATGGAGTGGCAGCTGTATCTAATCGGCCTCAATCGTTCCCACTCTCCCTGTCACACTCAAGTGCTGTAAGCTTCAACATGGACAAAAACAAAGAGCACCAGCCATCCACCCAGCCATGCCCCCAGGTGCCCCCAGTGTCACCCCCCAGAGCGACAGGCCTCTCATTCTGATTAGTCCCCGTTGTGAAACGGGTGATTTAACCTTGTTGTTTCAAATGAACTGGCCCACTCTAAATGTGGAGGGTCTTCACGGGAGAAGGTATGTGATTTGTTTTTCAGTTGTTTTTTTTAAACCCTCCACTCCATCAGCAGTAAACAAAAGCGACTCGACAGCTAGTGTGTTTCTGTGGCTCTCGCCCACCTGGTTGGATTTCCATGTCTCTGGACAGGGAGACAAATTGCAGAGCGCAAAGCTGACATCAAGAGTGCTATTGCGCACTTGGTATTGAAATCAACAAGTGACAATACCTGTGCCTAACTGGATTATTCCGTGAATAGACCTGCCCTAGAGCTTGACATTTAATGTCGCGTGAAATGGGCAAAAACAGTTCACATTCTTTCTGTCCAACCTTATCCTGACACCTTATATACACCTGGATATTTAGAGCCCTCTTTGACAATTCAACAAAATTTGGTACGCTGGTACATACACTCAGCCATTATACTACCATCACAAGGCAGGTTGGGTCCATGAATTCTTGCTGCTGACACTAAAGTCTAAACCAACCATCAACAGCCCCGACGGGTATCCAGACTCATCAGACCAGGCAGCGTGTTTCTATTCTCTAACTGTCCTGGCATGTTCTTCTACCACGGCAGACCATCCACTCAGATGCTTTTCACATTGCCACAGTTGTAGAGTGGTTATCTGAGCTACTGAATATTTGTGTCCTCACCGACCTGCTTCACACTAGGTGTAATTTTTAGTTTTTGACTCCAATCAACATTAAAAAATTGAGAGATCCCAGGAGATCTGCAGTGTCTGAAATACTCAAACCAGCTCATCTGACACTAGTAATCCTGTCACAGTCAAAGCCACCTATTTTTTATCATTCTGATGTTGAACTTTAACAGAAGCTGCTGACCATTTGCATTATTTTATTTATTACACTGCTCTGCTGCCACACATTACTGGCTAATTCCCATATTGCCTGAATAATCAGGTTAATAGATATTACTAATAATGTATACAATGACTGTATTTCCCAAATTCCAGCCTGTATTTACGAAACACAAAATGGCCTGTCCAGCACACACAAAGTCTCTGTGTTTCTAGTAATGTCCACTCACATCCCCATATTGGTTGAGCATCCGAATGACACGGTCAGTGAGATTGAAGATGTGTCTCCAGTCAAAATCAGGCAGGTCCTCTGGGCGGTCCTCTGGTGGGCCGTTGTACAGGAAGTTGAGTATGTGCTTGGAGGAGAAGGGCGCCTCCTCAAGACTTCTGTCAATGAAATCCATTACTGATGGATTACAGATGGAATCCTGAAACAAAAAGAAGCAGGAGAATCACCTTTATAAAGGAAAAGTTCCGTGTTGATGAGACACATGGAAGATCACAGTAACTTTTAATACAAAGTAATCCAAGTAGTAAAAAACATGACAGAAAGAAATAGTGATTAATTAAATTAAAAAAGTAATCAAAGGGATGATAATGCTACTAGGTTTCTTTAAGGATGAGTGGTTCTTCAAGTATTGATATGTCCTATATTTATTTATTCTATCAGATAAAAAAATTTAAAGGGCTGATAGCAAAGTTTAATTAAAGATAAATGAGAGTGTTACAAACAGGGTGATGAATAAAAAGATAAAAAGATGGCATATTTTGCAATGATAAGGAAAAATTGACCAAAATGATCGGTGAGTAAAATGTCAGGAGAGTTGTTGAATGGCAACATGGAGTATAGAGCCTGATCATAGCTGCTGTATTTGGCACAGTAAGGCTGGTATGTAGGGGTCATTTAAAACCACAATTTAAGTTAAAGTGATTTAAATGCTGTGATTTTGCATGAACTCTTGTGTTTATTTTCACAAACTATTCCAATATTGAACAGAAAGTTTCTACAATTCAGGCAACTGGATAGATAAACCGTCCCTTTCCCCTCTGGAGTACTGTTTAATTCTACGATGACAGACTACAAAGATTGTCATACCCGAATCATCTTGACTTGGATTCCATCTTGGAAAAAAGCCCAAATCTGAGGAGCGACTTCCTCCCACGCCTTCCCCATTGTCCTGAGCCTCTCCAGCTCCTCAAATGTAGTGTTAGCCTGCAGGAGAGATTCCATGTGTGCATGTGTGCGTGTGTGCGTGTGCGTGTGCGTGTGCGTGCGTGCGTGCGTGTGTGTGTGTGTGTGTGTTTTTGTGTGTGAAAGGATAGAACGGGAAAGTATTATCAAAAACAAACATTAACCCACAACTGTTCTCACAAGTGTCCTCGCTTGGGTGCACAACAGTTGCAAATACACACGATTTGGTCACATAGATAAAATGAACATCAAACTCACACATGTATACACGTGCACATGTGTACACAACACTCTCGAACTCAAACACACACACACACTGTCACTGTTCCTCTAATCTCCCGCTACATACCATTCCCACATTAAAGTCTCTGTGAAAACAGGCTTTTGAAAAGACAACACACACATTCTCACACAAAGAATTCCCGCGGGCCTGTTCAGATAACCAGCAACAGTGCAACAAATGCAACCTGTGCCAAATCGTCAAATATTTACTCCACGCTTATCGTTAAAACCCTGGATGTATGCGGGTACAGTGCTTTGTGTGGCAAATACCAATCACTGGCTGGTTCAGTATTCAGTCATGTGCAGTGGGGGATGAAAGCGCTCAAGAGTACACCCAATTAAACGCCTCTTGTGTGTGTCTGATTTTGGGTGACAATGGGGACAATGGAGCCGGAGTGATAATGGAGGCCGTTGGTGACAACTGGCCGAACGCATTCAGCCTGTCCAGTGAATCTCAGTAAGGTTCCCACAAGTGAGCACTTCCTCATTCCCCCGGGGCAGTTTAAAATAGCAGGGGAAAAAAGAAGAAGGAGGAGGGCTGGGCAGGGTGGAGGGAGGGCCGTCGGAAGATCTTGTGGCTTTAGCCAAGATGTAGGATGTTCTTTGCATATGCACACATACACTTAAGTAAAAAATTGCATTGAAACAAAGTGAGTCACTTCAACAACATGGGCCACACTCTACTTGCACATTTGCAGGGACATTTTAGCAGTGGTTGTCTATCCCCTGTAAAGCATGTCTGGTCCAGCTATTCACTGTAGGCTAATGCAAATAGGGAGGGCTTTGATCCAAAGGGAAACAGTCCAAAAACAACAATTTAACACTGAGATCCCACGCACAGATACCCATCCAAAGCACAAACACAACTTGCCGTGCAAACAGAGACATGCATTCAAAATACTGCATTTTACACACATGGTATAGTCTAAACAAACACAACAAATGATTCAAAACTTAAAGGGCCGTCCTGTAATTTACCCAAGGCATTGCCCCACTCCGCATGCATGCCACCAACATGCAATGATGCAATGATGCTGGACTTGTGTGCTATACTAATGTGTCATACCATGTGAGTATTGTAACAGTACAACAACACAGTGAAGCCCAGATACTCTACATGAACACAATGCAACTTCATTAAAAACCAGAATGGTACTCAGTAGAGCGCATGCCTCATGCCAAGGCCCCACAGTCCCCTAATGAAAACTCATATAATATCACTGGATAACAGATAGACAGACACAGACAAACACAGACGCATAACCTCTCTTGTAGAGCAAATAATCTGTGTGACAACTTGGTCATGAAAAGTGACTAGGTCTTGATTACCAGGTCACTCCTTAGTTATCACAGAGGACTTTCATATTTCCATATTCGATAAAGTGCTGGACAACAGCACAAATAAGGATGTTCAGTTAAAGCAATAAAAGCTACTGAATCTTACAGTAAAATTACCTCAAAATGTACTCTGGTTTCCCTTATGAAAATCTTAAAATTTAAAACTCAAATATCAAGCTTGATGATTTATGCAGAACTAAATGTCCTGTAGTAACTTCCTTGTCCTACCAGTGTTTGTGAATAGTAAGGAAATACAGCAAACAGCTGTATAGCGGAAGGATGCAGATAAGATACTACTTTACTTTACACAAGAGTGGCCACATAAGGCATAACAACATATGTTTAAAGCCTCATTGAGGTTCTCATGAAATACACTATGCATGAAAGTGTCAAGAGGAAGACGACAAATGACCCGTTTAGGTTATATTTTTGTTCTTGTAATGCAAAGTAATCCTGACCGACAGGAAGCAGCGCGTGAGGCTGGGGAAGCTTGTCTCTGACACCCGGACCATCAGCACTGGAGCCCCTCAAGGTTGTGTGCTCTCTCCTCTCCTCTTCTCCCTCTACACCAACAACTGCACCTCCAGCCATCCCTCTGTCAAACTCCTGAAGTTTGCCGACGACACCACCCTTATTGGATTAATTTCCAATGGGGACGAGGCCGCCTACAGAGAGGAAGTTAACAGCCTGGCTTCCTGGTGCAGCCAGAACCACCTGGAGCTGAACGCTTCAAAAACTGTAGAGATGGTGGCAGACTTCAGGAGGAGCCCAGCCCAAACCGCCCCCCTCACCATGTGCGACTCCCCAGTTAAAACAGTGGAGTCATTCAGATTCCTGGGGACGATCATAGCACAGGACCTGAGGTGGACGGAGAACATCACCTCCATCACCAAGAAGGCCCAGCAGAGGATGTTCTTCCTGCGGCAACTGAGGAAATTCAGCATGCCGCGGAAAGTGATGGTTGAGTTCTACACAGCCATCATTGAGTCCATCCTCACCTCATCCATCACCGTTTGGTTCGCTGCCTCCACTGCCAAGGACAAGGGCAGACTGCAGCGGATCATTCGGTCAGCTGAGAAGGTCATCGGCTGTGACCTGCCGGCTCTCCTAGACCTGTTCCACTCCAGGACCAGAAAGAGAGCAGGCAAGATCATCGCTGATCCTTCCCATCCCGGTCACCACCTGTTCCAGAGACTTCCATCTGGGAAAAGGTTCCGGGCCGTCAGGACTAAAACCTCGCGTCACCTGAACAGCTTTTTCCCCATGGCAGTGGGGCTCACAAACAAGCCCCCCCCATCACACTGACTCTGCTGACCCCCCCCCCCCACCCTCGCACATAATTTATAACACTACATTATTGGCACTACCACCAATCTTTGCACCTTAAAACCGCACAAAACACATTTACTGTATATATTATTTTTTCGATATTGTTGTTTTTTATATTGATGTTTATATTGCTCTATATTGTTGTTTTTATATTGTTGTTTGTAAAGTGCACCAACCACACCAAGGCAATTTCCTGTATGTGAAAATATACAAGGCAATAAAAAGAATTCTGATTCTGATTCTGATTCTGATTAACCCCCTCGTTCATTACTTTCTTAGTGCAATTAAGATCCCAATCTATGGGAAGAGGAAAACAAAGAGGGCATTAAAGGTCAGGAAGGAGGAAGTACAAGTATGTGTGTCCCTTTGTGTGCGTGATCACACGTCTATAAGGACAGACCCTTGCTGCTTACATAACACTGAAAAAGCCATGGCGCCACTGGACTGTGTGGTAGTCACCACAGTGGATCGGCTTGTGCTCTTCCATTGCAACCAAGCCATCCATGACTGCTGCCCCCCTGAAGGCTTTGACTGACTCGTATCTACATCTAGATACAAAGGGCTGGACATGACACGAGGAAAGCTGATCCTCTTTTGAGGGGAAATGCTTTGTTCCCTGCAGTATGGCTTGCATGTTCTAACGATAGGGATGTCATGGAGTTGTAGGGAAGTGGTGATCTCTATAATCTTATTTATTTATTTTCTTAAACAGATTTCGTTATCTCTCCATTTTTAGATGGTGATTTTGACCTGATAATCCACATTCTTATAACCCGCTTATATTCCTTATATTCACTTAAGCTGCAAAAGCAAAAAAAAACGGTAATGCACAACACCTGTCTCAAGACATTCCCCCAGAGAGTCATACAGGACCCAGCAAGTTCTTCCACTTGCTGGATAAAACCCCTCTTTGTTATAGTTCAATCAACAATAGGCAGAGTCCTGGCCAAGTGGTTCAACCTTTGTTGCTCTGCGGAACGTGGTATTAGCAGGGTTATGTTATTTTGATTTCCACTATATCAAATATTCATTAAACCATGCTACCATACTTCATAGGTTGCAGGTAAATGCTTTTAACAATGTGTGCTGCTTACATTTTGTATGATCTGTCTGACAGCGGGCGAGTCAGGGGCATACAGTATCTGTCCCATCAGCATGGGCTTCACAGAGTTCCACACAATCCTGGTGGCAGGATTGGACTCAAGTTCTTTCATCAGATCATTGCAGAAAGGAGCTAAAGGGAGAGATTGAACATTAAAAAACATATACAAATACTACAAATACTACTATCCGAAAATGCTAAATGCCAGATAAGACTGGATGAAATGTGTTGGAGATGAAACGAATCCAGGAAAATCTCCTTTGTCCTCTCTATGGTCTTTACTCACTGGTGCTGTTGTCATATGTGTAGTGGCCCTGTGCCCTACTGCTGCTGATACCCAGGAAGGCCTTGTAGTTATTGTCTTCATACCAGTTAAAGGAGGTCACTCTGGAGAAAGCCCCCTCGGTGTAGCCACATACCAGGCGGGAGGCAGCGGCCATCACCTCCCTGAAGGACAGATTGTTCTGGAAGAGGGGAGACATGACCTGGAAAAGCTCCCTGGTGCTGCTCCTCTGGAACAACTGTGGAGAGGAAAACAGCGCTCGTGAACATAGCGGGGAACTTTTAGATGAGAGGCCACAGTTCTGTTATGTAAGAGACATGTTCTTGGTGTGGATTTACACTTCCAGAACCTGCGACCCTGCTAGCCTCCGTCACTACACGATGAGAAAAACCTTTCGACATATCGGACATTAGATATTTACAAATGAGAAAAATAGGATGATACACAGGAAATGTGGATTTACATGTTTAAGAAAACTTTTATATTTATAAACCTTTGTCTTATTTTCACCTGTTTTGGGGTAGAGATATGATGAGAAATAGTGTAAATAATATTTTCCAATCCGTCCATTACAGAGCAGCAACAATATACCCAAACAACCATGAGATATCTACTGCATGTGTAAAATGGGGCAATGGTCCATATCAAAGTACAATCACTTAAGTGTTTGTTTTTGCCAGGTTCAGGTTATTATATGAGTCTGACAATGTCATTCTAGATTCCTTTTTGTTAAGGGGTAAGATCCTTTTTGTTTAACCAGAAACCACTTATATTTTGCCACCAGACAACATACACATTTAACGTTGCATAAGACATAACTTACTGGTTCACTGTTGCCCTGACTGGTTAGTAAGTTTGTTGCGCTTGTATTTGCATAAAGGATCAAAGGATAATTCTCCATTGAAAGTCATGAAATTTAAGAAAAACTGAAGTTAAAGAGTTTTAACTTTATCAATCATTTACAACTAAAAATGAAATAACATGTATAACAGCCATATAATTTAGAGCTATCAGAATTCTCAGAATCTATATTGTTCAGGTAAACTAAAGGATCCCATTTTAAGAGTTGAGAAATTCCTTAAGCCAAACAAACCACATAAAACTATATCTAAAAAAGGACCAAGCTTTTTTCCAAGACAACAATGCTCTGCTAGCAACCAGTCATACATTTTGTTCTTGTCATCTTCCAAAAGTCACATCTGATTTTATACTGTATAACGTGAGGTATGACCGGGTGGCTCACGTCATCTGTCCCGACGACAGAGACAAGTGTCTCGCCAACAGGATGTCAGACTGCCAGCGACATTAAATGTCCCATGGAAACATCCACAACAAACAAAGCAGAATTACTACTCATCCACCCGGTGTTAAAAATGAAGGTAAGCCACAAATTGCACAGGTAACTGCACAAATACAAACCTACACTGTAAATCCCTTCACATAAGTGAGCACATGGTCGCACTGATGTTTGTTATCCAAAATAAATAATGGGCAAAGCTTTAATGTCAGTGAGAGACATATAGACAGTTAAACAGATCATTCAGTCACCGCTGGTGTTTTTTTCATTAACCTCAATGTGTGGAGGCTTCACCTGTTCGTGTGGTCTCCTGTTTATTTCCATTGGGATGGTCCCACAATAACGATGTATCTGTTTTTGAGGCTAAATTGGCCTGTGCTGGATTTAGCCTTCCTCATACGCAGTGAATGATATCCCCCCACTGTCTGTGTTTGCCTAAAAACTCTCGAGCGAGAGGAAGCAACTGTTTCCTGATAGCTAAAATTAGTCGGGTAGTGAACTTTTCAATGGAGCAGCACTGGGGCCGGTACGGGCCGCGTCTTACCTCGTGTAGTTTGTCAGAAACAGCAGAGATGACCCCCATCCAGAAGTGAATGTCAATGCCTTCAGAGTGGTTGTCCAGAACAAGAGGAAGCTAAAGAGAGACATTTATAATTTTAATGTGAATACTATCACTCATATTCACATTTTCCTTTAGATAGTGACCCTTTCTAAACTTTCTTCCTGACACAAAGCTGTTATTAAAGCCTCAACTCACTGGGTTCACTTTGTTTTGACCAGAGACAAGGAGCTGATATAGGCCCTTCATAACACCCAATATGCAACATGGAGAGGTAACATGATAAAACTGAAGGTATTTTTGATGAGTAGTATTCTCAAATTTAGGTTTGCTATTGTTTTGGAATAAAGCATCATCTACAGTTTGTTCTGAAGGCGACTTTGCTCTGGTAAATCCCTGTCTGTCCCCTGTAGTATAACAATCTAAGTCATGGTCTTGTTTTCTTTGTTTGTTGCTATTGAAACATTAAATTGTTATCATTGTCAAAGCAATTTTATTATAATCACAAAAATGGCACTCAGTAGAGTTCATACATCTCACAGTCCCCTTGTGAAACAAAATTCACTAGATCCAGATTTTTTCTTTGCAACTACACCACATGGCACACACTCAAAACATCGGTCCCTTAATTTAATGCCTGATTTAATTATTGTTATTATGCTGAATAACGACATCTCACAAAGCTGAGAAAGTGAAAAAAAATCCTGGATTGGCCTCCTGATCCAGATCGGCATAAAAAATACTGACTGACAGACAAATGTTGATGGAAACATAACCTCTTCTGCTATGGTAAAAAATATGGAGAATTTAATGATAAAGTATGGAGTGCCCTATGAGGCATGTTTTGGTATATTCAATTTGTTTCCATGATATCTGCTGAGCACTGCTTTCTCTTGAGGATCTGCTAAGGGATCTTCCAGCCTGCTCACAACACAATAGGCACAATAAGCAGGAAGCAGCACACGGCCAAGACACAGAGCTGCCAGAGAAGACATCCTTCCTGTTTGACGTGTCTCCTTATCCCTGTGTGTGAGAGATCTACAGAGGGACAATGTGTGTGTGTGTGGTTTTCTTGTTACTTCACAGATAGACAGACTAAGAAACAGAAAACTAAATACACTTGGCCTGGGATTGTGCCTGGACAGAGATGAGGCAAAGGGCAGCCATTGTTGCCGGCTGTCTCGCTGTGGCCCGTGTTTACTCTCGGTGCCCAGTGATTACTGGTGAGAGGTGTCTCCTTGCTAATCGAATTACATAAAGAGGCCAAGTCTGTCTGCCCGACTAATACTTGCTGGCTGCCTCAAGTTCTTGCTACTATTTGAAGAAGCACGTAGACAGCCTCGGAGCGCAGTCTTAATATAGTTATATAAACTGTAAATGAGGCCTTGTTTTTATATTATGAAGAAGAGCATTTCCACAACTTAAAGATGTAAAAAGAAAAATTACTCTGAAACTGCACAAAAGTTTAAAATCGTATATGTATTTTCTTATTTGTAGTTACAGATAATGGATGCATATTGCTATTACAATTGACTTATATTCTCTATACTCCACAATGTGATTTTTATAAATTAATTATCTCATCCCTTTTTTAATAATTGCGCCTATAACTTCTCTTTCATGCTAATCTGTCAAACACACCTTTCCGTTTCTCACAATGTTTGTGAGTTTCTTTGACAGATAATGATGTAGTCGTATTATTAGTTCACCGGAAGTTCATGAATTTATTTACTTGAAAAGACAACTACCATTTCCCAGAGACATATTTGTTCCAACCTATGAGTCAAGGCTCATATAACAGCTGTTATCCATTGTATCTCCTGACTTTAAAGAGGCTGCATGTCACCCAACAGGCCTGTGTCAACTTGCTGTGGTCTGAGGCCAAACATGATACTGTGTGTAAAGAAATGAAAGGGCATCTTCATTTTGTTTCCCTATGGAACAGTTACATCATTAATGAACTTGACAACTAGATTAATGACTTTCATCAGACACACGCTGTCCTTCAAAAGTTTAACACTTAAACAAAACTGCGGAAAAAGGCAACCATCCTGCCAAATCCCATAAAGCCTCATGCCAGCATATCCTTAATGCATTCACCCAGCACTTGGATCGGACTAATGTAACTGACCATTCAGAAATAAAATAAATTAATAAACAAGGCAACATCCAAAATTGGACCTGATACAGCCCTACAGGCCTCCCCTGTTCATAAACTCATTGGATAACTCTATCTAAGTCATATGTATGCATATCACAGATGTATGAGCTTTGTATTGTCAGTGAATAGCTTCCGCGTGCCAAGGGAAAGATTCTTGGCATGAGCAGTGTGTAATTATAAAGATGTGACTACAAGTCTTATTATGGCAGAGTTTTGATAGATTAGTTAGGGGTTATGTTAATAAAAAAAAAAAACATTATTTGAAAAGGAATTATTTAAGATGAAAGTCATCTGAGGAAGTCTATCAAAAACAGCATTTTGTCCATAGCTGTGTACCTTTGACAAGATCAACAGATTTAATCCTATACAACTAATGTTATTCAGCAGTTTAAATCCCAGGACAAACAAGCACTGACCAGCCGGAAGAGCTTGAAAAAGTCCACATTTCCGTAGAACTTGTCCTCGATGATCTGCAGCCGCTGCGGGGTCAGGATGCACATGGCGTTGCGAACAGCGGTGAGTCCCCGATGACTGGGGAAAATAAGGAAGCGCTCCAGCAGGTTCAAGTTGCAGGCGATATCTTTTAAATGCAAGTCTGGGACACCAGAGGCAAACTGAAAAAAGGGTGGAAATGTAGGTTACAGGAAAGTATTTTATGAAGGCTTCCAATTGAGGGTAAAGTTCCTCTTTCATCGAGCGAAACCCAAAGCACTTAAACTCCTGTCAATCTAATCCCAGTCCCAGGATGTCAATAAAGTCTTGCATTCCATCTAAACTGAATGTCAATTGCTTCTTCTTAATTTTACATTTTAAATTTGCCAAAAGCTCTTAAGGCCTTCGATTGACAACAAAGGGGAAACGCCCTGAAGCAGCTGCAGGATTCAACCTATTGCCATGCAACACTGACAGACGTTGAAACTGTTTGTGTTTCCAGCACAGGCTGTTATTAAAATGTTGCAACATGTACCTCGGTGATTCATCCCCATCATGTAGGTGTGTGTTTGTGCAAGTGTGTGTGTGTGTGTGTGTGTGTACCTGTTCAGGCCTGATTTGAGCATTGACTAACTGATAGACAACAGATTCCGTCAGAGGAATGTCTCTCAGCAGAAACGCTGTCAGAGTTTCATCGTCCTTCAGGATCAACTCCACTCTAACTCCTCGGCCTGTACAGAGAGACACAGGCAGATTGTGGGATGACTGGTTTTTAATTGCCGTACATTCTGCTCTTTCTTCAACGACTGTCTGGAATCAAATGTCCTTTTGATTTATGAAGTAGATAAACTGGATACAGTGGACGAATCTAGAGACTTAGTGGCACATATTTAGAGCAAGTCGTGACATATCTGCAGCATTAAAAAAGATACACACACACACAGGATGAAGAGACTCCACCTCTGCACTGTGTCATTGTTTCCTGTGGCCTGTCTGTGCATGAATAAAGTTTGCTTGGCTACATGAAGAGTTGAACTGCACTCAGTAGAGCGCATACCTCTGCCAATGCCAAACAGTCCCCATACTGGATCAGTATGAAATTGCAATACTAAACCCATAAATGTGCCTGGGTGTTTCCATCAAGATTCACGCCTAGTTTCCTGAGAAATCAACAAAATTGTGGAAAAAAGGAAAAATTTGATTTCAGAAACTCAGAAGAAAGAATGTAAAATCACATCGAGCAACATAACATATCACTGAGTGTCTAGGCATATTTCTCATCAGCCGCGACATCTGATAAGTGGCTTCAACCTACAGTTATTTCCCATCCATCCTTTATCTATTCCTCTGTCAACCCCAGCTGACACCGGGCGAGAGGTGGGGTACACTCTGAACAGATGGCAGTCCATCCAAACGATCCGCCAATGCGCTGAGGCAACGGTGCCATTCCCCGCACCACCTTAATGACCCTGAAATCTTTTTTCACAAAGTTTAACTCAATAAACTTTTGAAAATGTCCAAAGGTCTTGTGTGACAAGTGGTGAGAAATAAATGTCATATGTGTGGATTACCATGTTCTTAAATGTGCATCCCATTGTAACCTGTGAAATTAAAGATATCCTAACATGCAGACTTCTTGGTTACAAAACCCCTTTTTGCACTTGTGCCTAATAACCGGTTATAAAATGTGAACATAAAGTCCACTCAAGTATTTCCTGTTTAATATGACCTGTCATGAAGAGGCAAATCTATCAGTTACATAACTTGATGCTCAACAGGGTTCATTTTTTCACAGGGCTCCTGGGAACTTGTGCGGAATGTGGATGCGTATCCCTCTCAACTCTGTTGGTCCGTTTACGTATTTCTCCATGAGAGTGGCCGCACACAATCATTCACAGGCGGGAATTCAGTTGGCCTCCTTCCACTCCCATCATGAAGATTTTCCTCGTCAGCAGGGAAATGTGAGGCACATTCAGTACAGATGTACTTACATGGCTCATAACAGGAGGCAGCTAACTCTGAAAGGTATATGATTGACAGGGGTTATGTCAAGTTACCTGCATTTTTACACCATGTAACCTCTCGCATAAAAAACAGCAACCTGCACTCGTCCAGACTAGTTAGACCGAGGCTGCTATGAAAACCAAGAATTCCTCAACAACATTAAATAATTGGGTGGAGCAGGACAGGAAATAATTCTTAGAACCTGAAATCATATTCATAGAAATATTCTGCAACATGAAATGGTAGCGTGTTTTATCTTCAAACAACGATAAACTATTCCTATGGACAAAGTCCCAGCACATCACATGAATTGAATAATTAAACCTGGTTATGCAACTGATTGCCTTGTGAATATTTTTCAACCATTTAACCTTCCTGATCTCAAATCAGTGACTATTTCAATGCACAGCTCCATTTTGAAATATTTTATTAGGAATTGTTGTATTTTTCTCGATTAAGTCGATAAACAAAGTCATTAACTTATGGTACTGTCATTGTCAGCATTGATTGTCAGGGCACTTATGCGTGATGATGATTTGATTTCAAACTTTGTAATAGCAGTTTTACCAGACCTGTGAATCAAGCAAAGATGAGCACAAGTATATATATATATGACTCTTGTAAATAAAAAATAAAATCATTTATTTTCTGTTCTACCCTAATATACTGTGACCCTTACAAAATCTGCGCTGTCTGCTTAACAGGGTTATCAGCTGTGAATTTATTTCTCACTGTTTTAAGGATTGCTGTAATGTCAAATTTTGCTGTAGTTTGGCTGTAGTCAACGGATGAAACAGGATCAGTCAAAATATTAAATAAAAATAAAACAAAAAAAGATAAAAAACTCAACTGCGATCCCACTAATTGAATTAGGAAAATGCTCTTGCTCCAATTGCTATTAAGCTAAGGCGCCTGTCACTACATGTATGGGTCATGCATGTATTATGGCATAAGTACACTTGGACAGAGGGTTGTAAGCATGGTGTAGTCTCTTCTGTATGTTCTGTCATGGGGGAGGGGGAAATGTGAACTAGGCGCACGTGAATTTGCTCTCCCACCAAACAAACAGCACACTGGTGGCTGAAGTAATCAGCTTATGTTACGGGCCTTTCTTAAGTCCATGTGATGTAATCCTGTTACACTGCACAGGCACACGGACTGACGGGGGAAAGGTGTGAGGTGTGATGTAGACTGACATGGTTCTCCAGATGACAGTTCCAAGCTTTCCTCTATTAGCACGCGTTCGAAACCAAAAGTGTAGCTTTTTGCTCAGTTTGTTTCCTTGCTGCTCGTGCATCCACTTTCTACTAAATGTGCAGCCGTTTTTTACAAAAAGTAATTACTCTAATGTGCATTCGCCTGCAAAAGTGTGTTATTTAGGTTTATCTGAATAAAATACAACCACAATACATTCAGAAACCAAACTTTTCCCCTCGAGCTGCGCAAGTGACCTGGAATATGTGGTCAAGCTGTATGGTTGGCAGCATGTTGACAAAAGCCCAGAGCTCTGACCTGAGATCTGTTCAGGATGTGAGCGCAGAGTATCCATGAAGTTACTCATGGTATTCAGTTCCCTCCAGAGGCGCCCGAGCTTCAGGAACTGTGGATCGCTGACAAGAAGCTCCTGGGCATCTGAGTAGAAGCGAGCCAATCTGCAAGAGTGAAGGTTATTAACAGATCACACACATTTAGTTCTGTTTAACAACACACACACACACACACACACACACACACACATACACTTCTGGCAATTGCATTCATTTCTGAGTGTGTGCACACATAGACTGAGGCTTAAGAACAAGTGAGGCATAATCCAGAGACATTTGAAAAAATTCTCTTTGAGTCCATTACATAAGTCTACCTTTTCATCCCAGATCAATGTTTCATAAGGAATTCATCATCTCTGGCTTAAATTCACTTCCCTGTATAAGCCCAGTGTGATGCTCACATGGAGTTGTTGTAGTTGGACACCAGACCAGGAGATTCACCACGGGTGGGGTACTGGAAACAAGGGTTGTTAGCATTGCAGAAGATTCCCTGGATCCAGGGCAGGACCCCCGCGGAGGGCATGGCCTTGTTGGGAAAGTGGCCTGAGGGGAGAGGACACGCTTGTTGGCTTTCAGTGCTTTGCATAAGTCACAATCAATATGATGATATATGGACCACAGAGGATTTACTCTTGTGGACAGAACTGTCCACTTACATTCATGTTGACGGTAAAGTGGATTCACCCTCCTTAGCCACACCAGTCCCATGAACAGCATTACAGGCCACATGATCTCCATGAAGAATCGCACCTGGTTGAGCAGCAGCACATTCATTTTATAAAATTAACTATATGGACTTTGGCAGAAGTGAGTAAGTCATTTAATTAACGTGTCAACACATATTAACCAATGTGTATAAAAATCAAAAGGTCCATAAAATATTATACTGAGAAAGTATCACAAACTGTTGTAATGGTTTACTAACTTATATGATGAATACACTATATTGAGTAATAGACAAATATAATCAGACACAGACGTGTATATTAATTGGAGTCATGACTGACTCCCCTGATACATTTTCCTAAAACATGCTAGAGGCTTGTAAGATATTTTTTTGAAATCAGAAATTTGACTGTCATATTTTTAATAATCAAATATCAACTTTGCAAATTCTGCAAACTTGGAATCACTGATGATGCTTTAAAAATCATGTTACTTCTTCTGTTCGGTAATATGTTGTACAGACTCCGGAGAACCCTAATGTAAATGTGAGGATTCGTTGTTTTTTTATCTGTAGGAATTGTAACTAACTGAGATGCTGATAGGGGATAAATCCAGTGTGTAGTTGATAAATGATTTTACCCTCTGCCTCCTGCGGATGGTCCAGTTCTTCCACAGCAGGAGTCTGACCTGTCCCCCTGCCCCCATGGTTCCTCCGTTTCAGCCCCGTAGGGGCTGGCACCAGCCAACAAACCTGCATTTAACAAGCCTACTATTTTACCATGATCTATATGAAGCCAACGTATGTACTATATTACAAAATGAAATGCAACTAGGGTAATTATTTAATTTTTTTTAATTTGTCTTAATAAACTGTGCTGTCACACATTCATCCAAAGAGTATACTCCATATAAAAAATAGCTCTATAATGAGGCTGTTAAGCTTCACATTTCACATGGTTACCATAACAATAACAGAACGTTCCGCAGTATACAAACAGACTCTGGTTAGTGTTAATGGACATTGTCACTGTCTGAACACATTGAATATTCCACATTCCTGGTGCATATAACACAGCAAGCTTTAATCTAGGTCAGTCGCAGGTGTTGTTTAATCTGTTTGGCTACATTGCTAATACCATACTGCGACTTTATTCTAAAAGCATAAGGCATATCATATCACTTACCTCAGAAGAACACTTGCACTGCAGACAGAGATCCAGTAAATAAAGCATAACACCACATACTCTACTGAGTTGCTCCTTGAGGTTGCACACACAGCTTGTTTCCAGACCTCGTGAATAGTTAAGCAGATTGATTTAATCTTCTTTCAGTGCTGGGAGACTGAAAACGCCTCTCATCCATTTGTAAATGCCTACCTGACCTAACCACCTGGCCCTCATTATACTGCGTAATCCTGCCACTGTTATAATCTCCTCATTGTTACAGAGGAATTCTTCTGTTTTCATGATCTGTTCACATGCTCAACACTGCATAAACACTGGTTATCATGGAAATGTTTAGTATTATTATAAATAAAGTTTTTTTCAATGTTTTAAAATGCTAGTACAGGGCCCACTCTTAACAGGTCAATGCTCTGGAGCTACTCCAGAATTATTCCTTGTCGTTAGTGAGTCTTCCTCAAACAGTTCTACTCTACAATATACTGTCACTTGTTTGGTGTCTGTGACGTTGTGTGCAGTTTTCTTGCAAACACTCTATGATACAGAGTGAAGTTAGAAAACTTTCTTTTCATCCTACCAGGTTTGTATGCAATAAATAGCATTGAAATAGCCTTATAACTGTTTGTGTGTGACTTATGTATGTATATATATATATAAGTTTGAATGATTTATTTGACTTCCATACATTGCATGTCAGTTATTTCAAGGGTTTGTTGATAGAATCTTTAGAGCCAACTTCACAGCTCTTCATAATGAAAGCCCTGTAATACAGCTATATAAATATAAAGCGTTGCGGCAAACAAACAAACTCTGGGCTGTAACTCTAAAGATAATTTGACAAACAGGAAGTGATTCTGTCAATGTTGTTATAATGGTGGAGACCAGTGTCAGTGACTACTGGCGTCAGTCAGATATGGTGAAATAAAATAATCAGATCCTCAAAATGATCTGGTGAGACAGATTATTGGCTGCAGGCTGCCATTTTCCAACCACTGCTGTAGTTTATCTGAGGACGTAAAAGACTGAAGGTGCACTGCCCCCGCCCCCACTGACTGCTAAGGAGCGCTGGTCGCCTGTTTATTTAAATTGTATTATTAGTGAACATATCGCATGTCCAAACAGAATCAAACTCGGCACTGCACTTTATCCAGCAATTTACAATAGACATGCGAAGTGTGAGGTCGGTTAAAAGAACTGTTCATGTGTTCCACAGACAGACAGACATCCAGACAGATAGATAGGTAGATACAAACCATCCCAGTTGGAAGTTGTCAGATATATTTTAATAAGTTACAAAAGGGTGTTTGCTTTCATGTACCTGCTTTTTTTTTCCTTTTTTACATTGACCTTTTAAACATTCTGTCAACCTTGTACATTACCATGAAAAACAGATAACATTTAAATAAATGATGCATTTACAGAACCTGTACGATTTAGCTGACTGATAAAACTACTTCAGTTTAAAAATAGAAAAAATTAAAAAAACTTTGGCTATTAAAAAATGTAGATGTTATATTTCAAAAAAGGCAAGATAATGCCTAGGCATTTCTAAATGCTTTGCAGGACAATTAGAGTTGATACCATACAAGTCTAGCAGTATAAAATGGATGCAACCCCTTTTCCAACTGGTGCTTCTTAGCAAATGTCAATACAGATATTCAGTAGAGCAAAGGGGTCATCACACAGTGTTGCAAAGTCATTAGCATAATTAATTATACCCTAAATGTAACGCTTTAAAATATTCTGACTCACAGAGGATAGAAACATGTTGAAAAGTTTTGATGTCAGGTCAGTGCACCAAACTTCTTTCGCAATATAGTAATAAATCAAAAAGTGTTTTTGGTCTATAAACATACAGAGATAGGGAGCGTGTAAGAACTTTATACAAAATGGTCAAATAAAATGTAATTGCACAGTTTAAAAAATATATATAAATATTCTGACCAAGTGCCAGAGTGTACAGAGCAAGTGATTGGTATATGAAATATTGGTGAATCTTATTAAAAATATACAGCATCTTAAGTGCATCCTGTTTGTCGTCTGAGGACCAATGGGTAAATTTAATTCTCCACACGTTGCCCGCAGTCTTAGTACACTTGGAAATTGTCTTTGCAGAGATTTTTCTTATTCTTTCTCCAAAAGAATATGACACACACTGTTCACAATCGAGCACCTTCTCTCAGACAAAATGAGCCTCTCGATGCTCGACCTCCTGGAGGCGTCGTGGCCGTAGTCTCTGGTAAACAGGTTTGCCCTGGTTTTGGCCCAGTTCCTCTGGGCTAGAGCTGGGAGACTGAGACATGGCCGCCTGCTCGGCCTCAATGTCCTCCTCAAGAGGCTCATCCACAGACACTTCTATCTCAATCCCAAGCTCCTCATCATCGTCATCCTCTTCCTCCTCCTCGTCCTCCTCCTCATCATCTTCTTCCTCTGCGCTGTTGGCTGATGAACAATTCGGCAGTGCTTTAGCTTTGTTCCCCGATGGGGGCTTGTAGAAGGTTCCTGGGGGAGGCTGGAGAGTCCTGGGAGCTCTGAAAGCTGTTGCAATGGGGCTGTACTTGGTTACATTGTCCTCTCTTCTTAAAGTCCTGCTGGGTCGCACTGCGACTGTGTAAGGTCTATTGGGGAACAGGGTGCTGATAGTGCTCCCAGAAGTTCCCAGGGAGAGGGTTGATGGCACAGAAGCTGAAAAGTTGCTGATATCTTCTGAAGTGCTCTCTGTGGACGAACTGGCCACGATTCTGACAGTCCGAGAAACAGCATCCTGTTTGTACTGTTTGTCCCAAGTTCTGCGTAATGTCTGGGTGTCAATAAATTTACTCCGGTAATGTGTGGCCACACGCAGTTTTGCATTTTCGGTTTCATCCACTTCTTCAATGGACTCGTCAAAACTGCTGCCTTTCCTGACCTCTTGGTCGGCGCTGTTCCGAGTGTTGTTCTCGTCGACTCGGCCTCGGCTGAGAATCCGTTCTACCGGCATGCTGACCGGCCGGGAGGAGAGTTTGTTGCGAGGGTGTCGCAGCTGGACCCTGGCGACAGTGATAGGCTGGGGGCGACAGAGACCTCTCTCTCCAGGTTTTGGGACCTCAGGGACCCCATTGAAGGTCTCTGAATCCACCTCATCCGCTTTAAACAGAGAAATAAAAAAGAGTTTATACATTAACATAGGAAGTAAATTGAAGTAGATTTCATAGACAATATCCTGCAGATTGCTTTACGAAAAAAAATAATTATGAAGTAATATTGGCCTCATTATATTGCTCTTTAAGGAATATCTATCTTTGTAACACTGACCAGGTTCAAAGTCACTTCCATCGAGGCTTGGTGTGATCTCCTGAACCTCAACCAGTAAGTGGGAAGAAGGATTAGCTGAGGAATGCCTCTTATACACCTTTGAGGATTGCTGTGATAGGAAAAAAAAGGGAGGAACACACTGTGTATGATTTTTACATTAAAAAATATTACATGCCATCCTAATTTTTTGCATTAAAGCTAATTACCTCCTTAATGTCTCCCAGCGACTTGGAGTGCCTGCTCAGTTGGGTGTCATGGCGGGGGTGGGTAACAACCTCTGTGGGCGAGGTGCCGCTCAGGGGACCGAGGAGGGTGTCAAAGACCATCTCATAGTGTCTGATCAGCAGCTCCACAATGAGAGCCTGATAGGGGTAATCCACCAGAGAGGAGAGGGAGACTTCAGCGTCCGCTTGCCTCGGCTTGATCAGTGTCGGGCCGAAGATGATACCCAGGTTGCTGGCTGTCATCTTATTTTCCTCTGACCACTCTGTCACCCTGGAGAGGAAAGTTAATTAAATAACTGCTTATCACATCCCTCTTTGTTAAATTAACATGTTCACTGTTTGCACTTAGCAGAAATGGGATTATGGATTATGTGACTGAGGCCTACCTGTGCAGATGCTCGATCAGGAACTGCAATGTCTTGTAATGAGTTGGCGGCAGTTGCTTCAGCAGGTCCTTGATCTTGAAGAGGACCCGGTTGAGCTCCACGCTGACCTGTGCCGGGGTCACTGGGTTGGGACTGAGCCGCAGAGCCTCAAGTTCCTCCACTATGATACTCTGGCTTTCCTTGGCCAGACCGATAAAGTCGTTATAGAAGCGGAACAGGATGAGCGGCTCTGGAAGCTGCCACGGAAAGCATGGATTACAAGAAGAGCAAGTAAAACAAATGAAAGAAGGAAGTTAATAATAAAAAGTAACAACCAAAATATATTAGAAAAACAGCAGGAGAATCAGGGATGAGAAGTGGGAAATAAGTTCTGGGCAAAAAATAAACAAAGACAAATATACACAACTGCAGTGACTGTGTTCTGCAGCACTCACTTTATACCAGCTCGTCTCCTTATTTGGGCGACAATAAATGTAAATGTAAAACCCCTCAATATGGTTTATATTGAGGATAATGTTTCGTAAGCAGCCCACCTGTCTCAAGTAGAGTTTGAGTACGTTGCTAATGTCGTGGGGATAAAGCTCGGAGAGCTCCACCAGGTCCTTTCCATTCTCAAATGCCTGGCACAATTTTTCAACCCGAGACTTGGCACCATTCACCCGGTAGATACCCTTCAGGGCACAAAAACAAAAATGCATTTAGCACAAGAAAGATTATGCAATTTTCTGGCTCACCCTGGTGACACTGTGTAATCACAGTTACTGAATATTAACAGGATACTCCAAAGAAATATAAATGACTTGAATTATATTATATTTTAACTCAGAGCATTTCCTTTTTCTCCATTTTTAAATGGTCATTAATATTACTTTGTTACTAACATCCATATCTAGCCGGGTAACGAATATATCATAATTGTTTCTCAGAAATTAAGTTCAATTTGAGACTTTAGAATAATTAAAGTCAGTTAAAGTTTATGCTGACAACACCAGCAGCCTAATAGTCACATTTGTATATTCTAAGTCACTGTAACCAAAGTCTTTGAAGTGAATCCAAATAAAAAACTTGGAGAAGCAACATCCTCTGTTCAAATGGAGCCAACTGTTTTTTTAAAGTAATATTGTCATGAAAAAACAAATGGTATGAGTAAGTATTTGCACTAAATTAATTCAGTTAATTGAAAGTAAGTTGAGTTCAAAATAATAAAATAAAATTACCTTAATGTTGAGCGCTCTATTCTCGATTTCTGACGTGCACTTCTGTATGATGAATGGGATGCAGTCCCGGCTGTTCTTAGCCGCCTGCGTGAAGTCGATGCCGAAGAGGTGGAGCTTCCCCTGGAGCTTCTTGTGGCCACACTGGATGGCCAAGGTTTCCAGACACTTCTTGTGACAGGCCAGCGAACACTGCACACAAGTTGACAAGTATCTCAGTAACACAAAAAGGCTACATTTCCCCTATAACAAGTAAAACAATCTAAGCATGTGATCCTAAAAGACACAATTACTGGGACTATTGGGACATCCCATGATCCCCTTCTGAAGTTAAGTTGAAATTGCATTATGATGAGGACCAATAGACTCCCTGTCTCTATCTCTCTCAAGCCATTAAATCCAGAGGGTACTTGGTTTGAAATGTGGACACACAGATATGTTCAAAGTAAACCACCATTTGAATTACTTCATGGAATGATTTCAACACACTACAAACTTATTTTTTTATGTCAGCTTCTCGTCTGTGTTTCCCATAATTACATAACCAAATCTTTCAAAGTATTTTTTTCCAGTAGACCCTTTTGTTATTGTCTTGTTCATTGTATCTTATAAATATGGAAATACTCTGGATCTAAAATGAACAGGGCTGGGGGGTACAGGGTTGATGGAAGGGATTCCTCGGAAGACAAACAAAAGGTCTTTGGTTTCCATTGCCTGTTCCCCAACTGAGACCAGTTGGTGGATTTGGTCCCGGGGGAGAGCTTGTGGCCATATTCAACTTTCTCCTTTATTTGCTGAGGTGGTCTCTCTCTCTTCTGTCTAAGTTAGATTTTTTTTTCTTGCATGCCATGATTGATAAAGAAGCTGTTGTGAAACTTTGGCAATGTTCAACCCTGTTCGCTGTGGGCTCACCACGTTTTCTGACAGGTCCAAACAGAGGATCTTGGACGGGTTGGAATTTAATTCAATTGATTCTGAAAAATAAAGGAAAAAAAAGAAACCAAGGTTACCTCCTCGCACTCTGCTCCATGAAACACCACCAGGCCGTCACACTCTCGACACTTGGAGGGCGCTCTGAGCTTCCTCAGCTTGTGGGTTTGAGATGCCTTGGACATCTGGGTGTTTCTGAAGGGCCCTGGAGAGCTGGCTGTCTCGATGACCATCTCGCTTGAACCTGCAGAGTTAGAGGGGAAACAGCCTTTAAAACCATGATCTTCCTCTCACTAATGTATTTTAAGAAGGCACTTGAGAATAGGGCATACAGAAATAAAGAGATAACACACAGTAACAGAGTAACTACAGTTCTATTACTGAAGGAAGTTATATATATATATGCGAAGTAAATAGAAGGAAACCTTAGGAACTAATTAAAAGTTAAAACATTGTCAGTGTTAAGTCTGTATCACCGTTATCAGACGGCGACGGAGGCTCTCTCTCATCCAGGTCATCAGCAGAAGACATGGTGCCAGTGGATGGAGTTCTGGGTAATCTCCTCTTGAAGTCTCCTGAACAGTAAGGCAACACACACCAGTAAGTCCACATCTCCACAGCTGTTCCTCCCTAGTCTGTTCCCTGTGTGCCACTTACATTGTAAAGCACTGAGACAACTTCCAGTGCAATGCACCAGGTGAAAGGGTGTGGTCCACCTGCATGGTTTTGACCCCCGATTGTCAGGTGATTCGCACACCCATTGACTGATTAATGGGTTCCTATGGACCTCAGTTAAATAAGGTTTTTGAGTTATTGATGAGCTGATCAGGAGGCTCATTATGAGGGATAAACTCCTGCAACGTTAACATTCTGGGGGTCGGTGGGTGGAGGTGTCAGCATCACACACTCCACCATTTGCTAAAAGTTGACTAACCTATAGGTGACACATACCTTAAGTTCTTACATAAACTGGCACAAGTTTTAATAAATGTTTTTATCTACCAAACACTTGTTGTTGGTTTAACACGTCCTGATTTACAATCACATTACATTGTGACACGTATAATAATAAACCTAAGGCAGTTGCACAGCAACTGAGGAAACACAGAGAAACCTGGTCACCAAACCTGCTATTTTATGTGTGTGTGTACGTATTCGACTAATACAGTTGCATAATGTTAAACAAAGAGGCACCAGTGTCAGTGGTTGCTAAGGTCCTGGATTCCCAGATAACATGCCAACAAAGTTGGATGAACATCAAGTTCATAGGAAAAAAAATGTGCGGGCCCCAGGGGAGTTTAAGACAGTCAGTCCTGAGAAATGCACCTCCTGCTGCTGCTTTTTTATCAATGACATGAAACAGACCAAGCTGATATTTAAATATGGGTGTGGGGGAAACCTGGTTGATTTGGCAGTAAACATGATAGCCTCACAGGAAGAAATGCTTTTGAAAATGCAAATATGAAAGTATGCGAAGATTTACGCAGAATTCAAATGATTACATCAAGCTGTTGGATACTTATTATAATGTTAATTAGCAGATACCTTTTTGATGTAGATGGAACCTATTACAGCTTAGTTAATGCAGACAGATGTGCTAAAAGAAAGTGGTGATCTGGTGGGGAAAGCTGTTCATGGGTTTATTAGCAACCTGACTATTAAAGCAATCTAAAAAAAACACTATGAAGACATATTGTTTTAGTTTTTATCTTTTCTTTGAGAACGCCCACACATCAGGGTGCAGACCAGAGTGAGCTAAACCACAGTACACCATGCTCAAACTTGTACAGTGTGCGGAATTTAATTTAGCTAGCAAATAGAAATGAATTTAGGCCCACTTGGAGGTAATGGTTGTTAAATGAAGTGTGTGTCTTTGTGGCCCTACCTGGGCTTGCAGTGGGCGAGTCCATGGACCGAGACTCACTGCTGCCTCCAGCACTTTCTGAATCACTGCACATCCCTCCACCCTGGCTGGCTGAGGCCCAGGGACGAAATGGGGCCTGAATCCGAAGTGCTGGATACAATAAAAACACAGTTGATTATTAAAAGACTAGGATGATTGAACTTTTACATTTCTATTCTTTTTAGATTGCACAAAGAGTATCACTCTAACTGGAATACTTGTGAAGATATCATGAGACATTTGATATAAAAGAAGCTGCTCATATGCTAACTTTAAACCTGGGCACCTTGGATGTCTGTGCTATTGTTGGAGCGCCTTTCTGCAATCTTGGCGTGCTGGGCATTGATGGGACTGTCCACCTCCTCAGCACTCAGGATGTCGGAGGTCACTGACGCCTGTGACAGGTTACTGTGGGACGAGTGGCAGCCACTTAGCGAGCGCTTGTTGAAAGGCATCCTGGGAAGGGAAAATTATGACATATTGTTTATGACAACCCTACAAACCCTACAAACCCTGCAAAGCCCTTTCATTTAATTAAATCAAAATGTCTCGTTTTTGGTCCATGATAAACTGTGAAAATGCAATCTAAAGATTTTTTTGTGCCACGAGTTTCATATTTGTTTAAATCGAATCAATAACTGTAATTCTTAAAGCGTTGGATCCAATTATCAAGTTAATGTGTTAATAGTCCGTAATGAGAAGTTACCTGAATGATCATGAGATCAGCCCCAATTCCCCATCAGACAGCAATTAATTACATTGTAACAATGATTAACTGACTCAGATGGGTGAACCATGCCGACAATTGTTAATGAAAGTATCCCACTTTAATTCTCAATATACAGTATGTAGGTCAATGGCCTATATTTAAGCCTTTGAAGACCGGTGTTGAGGATGCATATGAGCATTTGTCTGCATTTCATTTCCTCTCAACCAAGTTGAATTCTTTTGATCAGGCCGGGATCAGAGTTGAGGGGAAAAAAATAAGTGAGAACAAAGCATTCTAATATTTCCATCTCTCTCTCTATGTGTGTGTTACCTGTGTCAACAAAACTCCCTTAAAAAGGAAACTATCTTTAATTAAGTGATTGGTGCTAATAATCAACTCCTAAATATAGAACAATCTGTGTTTTTTTCCTTTTCAGATGGAGACGAGGTGCATCTACTTCCAAAGCTATTTAAAAACGTTCAAAGAGGTTCAGCGAAACCGCCTGTGAGCCCACTGCCGCAGCTCCTCTCTCCCGTGACCACAGTCATTTCCGCAGGAAGCCCCGACCTAGCCAATTGTTTTATGGTTTCCAAAACAAGCTCCATCCACTTCAGAGGTCTACAACCACCTGATTACCATAAATAAAAGTTCTTTCCTCCCACAGAATCCTGTGGCGCAACATTTAAGCTTCTGATGCTGTATTAAAATAAAATATTTTTTAAATACAAGGTAAGACTTAACATTTCAAATAAAATACATGAGAACTTTGTGTGTGACTGTTAACCCCTCCGAGAGCTCGTTATCTGTTAGTGATAAAATCTGAGTAAACAAATAATGATAACAGAACATTTAGCCTCAGATTTCCTTTAAATTCAAAAGGGAATATTCCATTCGGGTGTGTGAACTGTACATCTATAAAAAGACATGTGCAGAGGGTGTGATCAGATCAGAGGGTGATAACAGCACTATCTTGATGTCTCACCCTATGCTTAGTGTGACAGGAGAATCAAGCGAGAGCGACTCCAGACGAGGCCCGTCCGTCGGCAGACTCCTGACAAAGTCGATGTAGCGCTGGCCGGGCTCGTACAGCTTGGCATTTTCACACAGAGTCTGGTGGTTGACGGGGAGAGAGACAACCTGAGCCTGTTGGAGCTGGAACCAATTGACCGTCACCTAAGAAAAAAAGGAAACAAACATTATCATCATTCTTCTGCACATTTCTGACACCGAAATAAATTGTGGTTTTGTTTCTGTTATAGTCTAAACTCACAGCTTTGAGGGTGAGGTCGCACTGAGAGACCATCTCTCTGAGCTGAGTGATGATCAAACTCTTGGTTTTGGCGAGATCCACTCTCTTCACTGCAACATCGATCTGACAAGCTTTGCAGTGCTCCCTGGCCTCCTCCGCCTGCCCAACAGAAGGATGATCAATCATTACAGCTCTCTGCTCTCTGTACTGAATCAGTGTTGATAAGTACATCGGATTTCAGGCAAGTATGAGTTTGGATTCAACTGCTGTGTGTGCCTTCAGACGTGCACTGAACTCCAGATAATCTCCTGAAATTATCTAGATGGGCAGTATGTGAGAACCCAAATGTTTCAGTCAGAGGCTACAGATAATGCTCGCTAGCCAGTGGGCACGTTGATTATGTTTCAGACACGAAAAGGACACAAAAACAATAACAAAATATCTCAGGTTGGAAAAGATGTGTCACACACATAGATGATGCAGACGAAGATGTCAAATTAAAGGTAAGAAGGATTTTGATGATAAAGACTGTATTATTCATATGAAAAAGGCGAGCTATGGAGAAAGTCTGGACCTCATATATTATTTTCTGGAATTCATGCCTGAAAAGATTCTCATGGGGTAATTTTGTTTTCACATTTGTCTTCCCACAATTCATTTTATCTTTGGCACTTAAAAAAGATTAACTGAGAGCTGCCAACGGCCAGTGAGGTCATATTCATAAGCTGTTGTATACAAATAAGGCTAAATTAAACCATATGAAGTGTGCCACATTTGTGCACTTTTGTGCCGAGCCATCAACCCAACAGAGGAGCTGGTGTACCTTCTGCAGGGCTTCCTCTTCCAGCCTGCGCCTCTTCTCTAGCTGTTTAACTGCCGCTGCTCCTCCACCTCCTCCGATCAGCTCCTCCTCCAGGCGGCTAGTAGACACCTTGGCCTTCTCATATTCCTCCTGCCGCTGAACCTGCAGCAGCCGGGCCTTCCTTAGTGCACTGTCTGCCTCATGCTGGAGATGTACAATTATTAAGTAAATACACAAAGATAAACAATATTACCTCATAAACAGCACAATTTCAACATTTTCTCCCTTATCCTCCTTCCACTGAAATGACAATCTGATTTAAAAACACATAACATAGAACAGATCAAACCAAAAGTAGGCGAAGTTTATAACTCCAACAATGATAACCAAACAAACATTTGGCTTGTGATGTTAGGGCTTTACATAATTATTATATAATGTAATTTATAGAATATTACATAAATAATATATTTTTTCATAATATTACAAGACAGTTCATTTTCCATCGACCAATCAAGACCAATTGTAACAAAGTGTTATTAACTACATTAATTTATTTCTGAGAAATCAGTGCAAATGTTGAAAATAGCCCTATCTAACAATATTTGAAAAAAGACCTAGATCCACCCTCTGATCTGAATCTGCCATAACATTTTATGGGTTCCCACTTGGTACATGAACCACCCCTCAACAAAATGTCATGGAAATCAGGTAAGTCATTTTTTCGCGAACTAAGGTGCAAAAAAACAAACGTAGACGAAAGCATATTTCATGGTGGAGACAAGGCACTAGTATGGGTGCTTTCGATAATATTATATCATTAGGCAATCTCAGACCAAGTTGATTTCTATATATATTGTGAGGTCAGTATGCAACCTCTGTAACAATTGACTCACCATCTTCTTTTGCTCTCTCTGCCACTGATCCTTGACCTCTTTTCGCAGTTTGTCCAGCTCATTCTTTCTGGTCAGGAGAGGCTGGAAAGAAACAAAATAACACCCCCAAACAGACACACACACACAGTAAGTTTTCTAGTTTCTATTAAACAAGCCAAGGCAAAGTCGCGTTTCTGTTTTGCATCGGGAATTAGTCGCTTTGCTGGATTACCTGCATGAATTTGTTGCTCTGGAGCACAGCTGCAGTGTGAAGCACCAGCTGGCTGTATTCAATGTCATGTTTGAAAGCAGTCGTGTAGATCTCACGGAAAGGCATGAATTCCTTAAATGAAGAGGAGAAAGTCTTATGGCGGATCCTTAAGAGCATATAAAAAAAAATCAGCAGTAGATCTACTCACCTGCTGACTCGCAAGCGTCTTGGCAGACTCTGCCATTTTGGAGTAACTCTTCGCGCACTCGATATCTAAAAATACGTACAATTACTTGAATTTAACATCATAAACAGAGTTTCCTGCTGGACTGTACATTGTCATTTATGTGTGTGCAAATATTTGTTTTGTCTGAAGGAGCTATTTCTATTCACTGTTAGATCTAAAATAAATACACATAAATGACTGAAAAACATTTAAGCAATATCTAATTGAATCACATATTGTCCTTGAGTTATCAGACAAATTGACATACAGCATTAGTAAAAGTGTATGTGTTAAACAAACACGCCGTCTGTTTGCCTGATAACACTCGACTCAGTGCTCTGTCACTCTGTTGACCGAGTATCATTCCATACCCAACAAAAGCTCTCTCACTGCAACCTTGAGTCTGGATAAGACTCCCATTCTTTAAAGTTTACTTCAGGTGATCGAGTAAAATTGTATCAGAAATTGGCCCCGAATTAATTGTCACATTTAACCTGAGCATGTGTCTAGTACATACACATGTAGACGAGTTAAACACATTTTTATCCACCCTGCGCTTCCTGGAGCTTCTGTATGTTTAAGATCAACTGAATGTATGAACACATAAATAATTTATGATCGGTTAAACAGCTAATGAAACAACTTGTAAAAAGTACATTAGCATTCAAACAACACCAGTTTGATAATAAGGAGTATCCCCAATGGAGTTTTTCTAGATAAAAGTGGATGAGCCCGAATGTAGAGTGAGTTTAATTGTGCCATTCTGATTTCATGTTGTGTCTTGATGTCTCTCTGTGTTTGCTTGTCTGTCTCTCTGTTATTTAGCAGGATGTGGTACGGGTCAGGGAAGAACGCATTACATTTTGGCTATGATCATTTTTTTGACGTTTCCATTTATTTCCATGGGCATCATTCATGAGAAAAAACAGGCATACTTAGAGTACTGATATTTGAACTGATATCAACGAATGTGCAACACTCTCCTCAGTGCTATTCTAGTGACTTTTATGTTCAAATTCTGTTTAAATTGAATTATCAGTTGATTTGTTTTTCTTATAGCATTATCACCTGGCAGACCATAACCATGCAGAGTGATGACGACTGTTTAACACAGGAAGAAAAGCTAAAATGTTATCTGTCCACCCTTTAAGTCTGAGTTTACCAGGGCTGAATAGTAGCATGATTCTATGACACCACATCTAGTCTTGAAGCTAGTTGAGCTCCACTTTGCATCTGACTTTTGTTCTCGAGCTTGATAAATGCTACTTTACTTCACTGCTGCCTCCCTACATGTCATACTCTTGTATTTATGCCTCCACCTGTGTCCTGACTCACCCATATTGAGACGCTTTTCCACCCATGCCAGCAGCTCTTTGGTGTACTTGGACCAGGCCTTGGCGTAGAGCAGCGCCGACTCCACCCCGTTGTCCTGCCGCTGCAGCGTGGCGTCCACCTCTTCGGGCCGAACCGGCGGACACGGCCCTGTGACAACGGCAGGAATCCCATGGTGGAGATTGATAAAGTTGGACTTACAAATGACCGGTGGCAACCAGCCCCCACCTAACATGCCTCCCACCACTGCTGGATGTGTCGCATGTGTGCTGAGCCAACAACATCTGTTACTGAGTGAGTCAGTGAGAAAAGCGCACAGTGACCTTGCCTTAGTGCGATATGGGTTAATTCCACTTGAAGGAAAGTAATGCTGACATAGGACTGACTGCTGGATGTATTAATAAGTGGTTGACTGCTCATCATGACTTTGCCATAACCACGGTTAACCCGACAGACACTGCTCTAATGGCCGTGAAGCAACACAGACAAGGCCAAAAGCAGCAACAGTAGCTCAGCTCAAGACAGATGTTTCCCCCCAATAAATTAGAAGGATTAGTTACCCCACACACTTGCAAAGAGCAGCACCAGAGTAAAGTAGCAGTGTGTTACAGAGATCTGTCTTACCTGGCGGATCATCTTTCTCGGGACCGGATCCTCCAGATTCCACAGAGAGATTCTCAGAAGACTGAAAAAACAACAGATGAAAAAGAAGAATAAAAATACCAAGGGTATGAATGAATTTCCTACTCAGAGAACGACACGTTATGCAAACATCAAAAGCTTATCAGAACCTAGACTTCCTCTAGATAAAGTGCTTATAAAACCTGCAGCAGGAAAACAACAATACGTAGAATTAATTTATCATTTGCAGAGATCCTTTCAGGAACGTGTGTCAACCTGAGTGATTTATATGAATGTTTTGCTTGACAACTCAGGCAGTAGACATTATCCTGGCGGTAACAGGACAGTGAATGAACTAATGATGAATGTGTGTTTAAAAATAATGAATAAACCAATATCAGCCTTTTCAGTTTGATTCCAAGTGAAACTATTAGGGGATTGATTTGATATCTAATTTGCACAGGATTAAAATAATGTGTTTTATTGTTATGGATGTTAGAATGGAAAATAAATATTGGACTTTTCTTACCCTGCTTCTCTTAGTCAGGGGGAGCCCCAACACTGATCCATTCTCTACATCTCCCATAAGGAAGTCAGACACTCTGGAGGAAAACACAAGCCAATACACTGGGTTAGGTAAGGGTGAAACACATCATATACAACATTTGCAAAAACATAACTGGAATTATGATTGTGTTTTAAAACGGATACTCCAGCACTAACATTAAGTTGGGACACTCACAAGAAATGGTTAAACCAGATTATCAGAAACTACAGTTCCCATAATGCAACACAGTAGTGACTCTCCTTTTGTCTCTTAAATGCCCACTTTCTTTCAAATTCCAGTGTAAAATGCCAGATTTCCATGTCAAAATTATAAGTTTAAAGATAAACCTGATGATATAATTGGAATTTTTTGTTTGGTTTTGTTCTTTATAAACCTTGCCAAGCTAAATTAAAGTTGAGATAAAATGTGTACTATTTTTTTGTATTATTTGTATTATTATTATTTCCATCTGGACTTATTATTCCTTTTAATTCCTTTACTTTACTGAAGGAAAAATGGTATCTTTTCCCTAATTATCCCATTTGCTTTTGTGATGATAGCCAAATGTTGATTTGTGCTTTCAGGTTAACAGATTTAGTGATTTACATTAATGATGTGCTCTTAAGAATGGTCCTTGATCAACAATAAAAATACAATCAACTCAAAAGCAATTTGACATGATACTTACACATTGCCAAACGTGAATGCCAATGTGTCGATAGCACTGTAGATATCCCTGAAAAGCTTCTGCTTGTTCTCTTCGTTCACCTCCTTAAAGTTCACCCCTGTCAAATTGTGATGAAGAGGGATAGAGTCAAGCTTTGGTAGCAAACCACTGAAGGCTTCCTGTGATTGAGGCACGAATCCTACGGCATGATTCATCATCCTGTGCATGACGTCAAATGCAGAGTCCAAGAAAAGTCTCCTCTGAGTCAGCTTTACTCCTCAAATCACATCGAGAGCAAAGGAACTGTTCATATCACAAAAGTGCAGACATTTTCAGAATTTAAAAGTCTCTCAGAGGCGTCGAAAAACAACTGTGTACATTAAATCAGAAGAGATAAGCAAAGACTGCAAGTGTGTATATTTGGCTGTAATCTGGAAAAGCAGTAGTTTCCTGCTGTGAGTCTAAACACAGTGATGACTGAGGACAGAGCAGGGGGAAAAACACCAGTGTAAATACGGCTGTAATCAGTCTTCACAATAAACTTCCTGTCCTGACTGAGCAGAGAGAAATAAACGGGAAGAGAGAAATGCTCATGAAAAATTTAGACCAAACACTGAGCAATCAAATCCAATAGGTCCAAATGGTGTTGAGCTAATTGTAAATTAGAGTTTTCAAATTTTAAAGGAAGGTTTAAATAGCATCCTCACTTACACTCCAGGCCACATAATGAAAATCAGAGAGCACACTCCCACCGGTGCCAACCAAATACCAAGATATTTCTTTGTTAGCTATTACACAATGTCAGAGAAATATATGTAAAAAAAAAAAATACCCACCTCAATAAAGCTTTTCTTTTCCTCCTGTTAAATTGAAATAAGACTTCCCGATCATAAGGTCATCATTCAGGTAAATTTTCTGTCAAAACACCAGATATTCACCACCGAAAAAGTTACCTCTTTTTAGGGGCTGTGGCAATTTGTATGTCTATCCATCAAAAGAAAAGACAAAAAAAAAACATAAAGAAAAATCCAATCCCCAATAAATCTGCTTACTGTGTTAAGGTTTCGTTGGAATTGTTAAAATAAAGTATACTTGTAAATTGTATTATGTCAGAGTCCACGGGGCCCCCTGAGCCTCTTGTAAACTCCAGACCAGCTACTGTGGCTTCCACCATTTAAAACACGCAAATCTCTTGTGCTGTTACATCTCCTCTACTGTCCAGCCCCCTACCCCCCAACAGGACATCCTGAGGCTTGCTGGAATACAATGCCAGTACTAGCTCAGGCCCCAACCAGTGGTCCAAACATGGAAGTTACATCATCGGGGAAAAATGGTATTGTTTCACTGGAAAAGCACAACACACTCGAGACCCTTGTCGGCTGTAAAAGTCCTACCCAGAATTTAAATCATGGAGGAAATTTTATCCTAATAATAAGAAATATGGAGGTGTAGCAACGGATGTGATTGGATATGAAGCATCACAAAACAGGGATAAAGTCTGTATTAACAACTATTTCATCTAGGATTGGTATCTACAGCAGCTCAGAGTGTGATGAAGTAGAGATGATACACAAACTCCACAACGAAAAAATAGGTCTTCTCTCATTCTTGCAGTGAAACGCTAAAATAATGTTATTACTGAACAATTAAGACCAGAACACAATACAACTTCACATGACTTACCACAATTGTGATATTGTGATATAACCACAATAAATGTTTCCAATGTATCGTTGCATGACGATAAAGTTTTCAAATTTAGTTTCTGCACAGCTGAAAACTTGTTGCTGTCCGGGGGTCATGAAGCGAGCAATTCTGGCCACCTAGTGGCAGATAGGCGTTATAGCATGCTTCACTGCATATGCTTAAAAAAGGCAACACAAATACAGCTACAGATCTCAAATCTGTTACATTTACTTTCAACATAGGCACTAGCTGAGAGGTACAACTAACAATGATTTCCTTAGACCAGTCACTCTTAATGATACAGTCTTTAAAAAACTGCTCCAATTATTTGACTGCATCCAAAAGGAAACTTGATGCTTCAAAACCTCTATAGAATGCCCTTTAAGCTGTCAAATCAAAGTTTCTCCTATGTAGGTCCCTTCAGCATGTTTGAACGCTACCACAATAGTCAAGTTTCTCCATGAAAGAGGGAACCTGCATGCAGCTTATAATTCTTTATGACACATACGCCCAAGTGTGTGGACTCCTTCTAAATATTTCAGTGAAGCTAAGCTACATTCATATGCACACACTCCTCAGACTTTGCTCAGCTGCCTGTGTCACTATCCCTTATTAAATAAAAGCCCTTTTCAAAAAGCTTTGCAGCCCCTCGATGCCCCTCTTTGCAATGCAAATGGAGACGAGGTATACTCCGGGGATTCTTGTGTGGCGGCCAAGTTAAGAATTGATCTGCATGCCAGATCATAATCTCACAGAATGAGAGATTGAAAAGGATTCCTCGGTGTAGTTCCCTCTGGACTGGCAGACGAAGCACAAAGGACACCCGCTTCCCTCTGTCCCCTTGAATCAGGTATCTGACTCCTGAATATTATTTTCTTGCTCTCTGTATGGGGTCTGAAACACATGCTGATGCATTTTAAGCACTTGAGTGACTTCTGAAGGGCTGCATTGCTTTGAAGCTGAAGAAAACCTCCTCAGAAACCTTCCCAGGGGAAGTACTTTTTGAGACAGTGTGAGAGGGAAATAGCGAATGTCCAGGAGAGAATACTGTCAAAGGAGAGGGGCGGGGGGGTAGATAAGCAGAGACAGAAAACAGACCAAAAGAAGATTGGAAGAGTAGCTGGTATGTTTTGCAGGATAGCCGTGAGGTATGTGTGTAGATGTGTGTGTGCGGGAGAGCTAGTCATCACAGCTCACCTTTGACCGTGGCGATGACGGTTCCAGCTGTACTGAGGATGTCAACAGAGTTGAGGCTCTGGTGTTTGCTGATTATGGCCTTTAGGACTCGCAGCAGCTCCCCGAGTCGCTCATGGACCGCCTGATGGAGACAGTCCTGGTGCTCTGGAAAGGGATACAGGTTGTTGGATTATGACACATGATGTATGCTCATCATCCCACATACAAAAATCAACATAATTTAGATTACATTCAGTTCACCTTGTAATAAACTGGTAGGGCTGCACAATTAAACGTATAAACATCTTGATCTTGAGACACAACTACCCTGTCCCTACCTTCTCCCCAAAAATCTAGAGCACCCCCGAAATGCTGCATTATCTTTGCTTTCCCCTCAGCCAGTGACAACACAGCCTTACACAACAGAATGCTTTGTTCTTAAATTTTTTTCCTGACTTACCATGTTGTATTTATTCAGTGTTAACAGCATACAGCTGTCAGTTGCAACATTAATATGGCATTGGAATTGCAATTATTATTTTATTATATTGTTAGTTCTTCTAAATTTATTGATGTTACATCATCACTTGATATCGGCAGATGTGCAAAGTTCCACTTATTGTGACTGGTATTGGGAAGGGAGTTTTAAAAGCTCCAGGTCTGATCCATAATGTAATATTGGTAATTTAGAAATGTTGAATCCCCATCAACAGATGATCATCATTTTAAACATTGATAAAAGACTGACATCATAATCAAACATCTTGTAAGCAAAATCTCAGGGCTGATTCAACAGTGTGCTGTGTTCCTATCTGCATGTCATTACATAATATATCACTCTTTGTTGACAGTTTCAGTTTGCTATCAAGCCCTGAGATCTCATTGACAGCTTCTACGTCATCTATTAGCCTTGTTAACCTTTGACCAATAAGATGATAATAATCAGTATCATCTGCCACAATGACAACAAGTCACTGCACAAATGAGCTTTAATGTGGGCTTCAGAGATACTACACACAAGGAAGATTTTACGAGTCATGTCGTCACTTTTATAATTCATTAACTACAAAACATGTTATTTTAAGGTATTTTAACACTGAGGCTGAATGTTAAACAATACATCGTGTGATATAAATCCTGAACAGACTAGAGAGCAGCAATTTAAAAATCTCCCATCTTTAGATGAATGGTGCAACTTCACTGGCAACAGAATTACTACATGACATTCCAGTTTTGTTGGTTGAAAGGGTGACCATGGCAGCCATGTCAGACTGCTGCCATCCATTCACGGCAGCTCTAGTCAACACTGTGGCCGCTAATGGTCTGCCCGGACAACTGGACCATACAGCAAAGATAGCAGAGGCATCATTGCACACAACTCAGCAAACCTACACAGAGAACTGAAACAGTGCTGACCACCGAGCGAATAAACAAACATGACCTACTCTGCTCTTTCTGCAATTAGCAGTTAGCTAGTCAGTTAACAGAGGAGAATATGGCATCTCAGGTATGTGGCTCTGTGTACTCGATAGGCCTTTTACAAACAGTGAGTCATCGCCATTTGCCAAGCACAAAATGCACTTTGCTATCAATTACCTTGGGTAATGTGCTTTTGGCATGGTCAAGGAGTGAGGTCATGTGTGAGTAAATGAGTACAAGAACTAAGTTTTACCCTAAGTATTTTTACGACTTATAGGAAAACGTACAGAGTGACACAGAGAAGTGTGACTACCTTCTGACACAGCTGGCCCAGGTGGCTTCACAAGGATAAAAGATACGAGAGGGAAATTATGAAACAAAGGATCTTGCATCTCTGTACCCCCTCTCTACACACACAAACACATGCACACGCACACGCACGCATAATTGCCATTGTGGCTAAATGTTCCAGTCCTGTAATCACACAAAATACACTGTGAGCTGACTGGCAGGTTGTTACTCATTCTGTTTTAAATGTGTCACAGGTGTTGTCACATGTATAGACAAATTAATTGCAATAGTCTTGTCTATTTCTATTGTCATATTTTTTGCTTGCAAAGTCTCTCTTAAAAGTGAAATAAAAAATACACACACATATGCATAGACACACAACACAAGACACACGACACACACACACAGACACACACACACACACACACACAAATACTGACAAACATAATGGATACAGGCAGTCAAAGCCACATTTTGTGCTGACGATCACCCCTGGATTACCCCTTCATGGAAGAGGGGATCAGAAAGACTTTAGCTGTCTCCCATTTTTTCTTTTATTCGTCAGCCCTCTTTTTGGAGTGGGACAAATAGTGCCGCCAGTGAGACTAATAATGCTGGGTCTGTGTTGCCACTTTGACAATGCTAGCTGAGGCCTGACCCGGAAATCCAGCCAACTGACTAGCAGGTGACAAGTTCACATTGGCCAGCAGGTCACAACAACACCACAATAATCCAACATTATGAAGCGTGATATATTAAAGTGACTTAATATGCAGCCCAATTCATTAACTGTCAAAAAAGTAGAGATAGCATTTGTGTGTTACCTGTACATGTATAATTCAAGCTTTCCTGCAGGACTCTGGCAGACCCCCATTTTCCCCCTGAATAAATGAGACACAGCTAATTGTGCCAAATGGCCAACCATGTTGCTGCTTTACTGACAACTTCATATCAGTAATGGCCCACTTAAAAGAAACCGAAAGACCTGGAGTGTTCGGGTGATGTGCGGTAATTACAGGAAATAACAGCACAAGGAGGTCGAGAGACAATTCCAGGAGACAGACGAGGCAAAAATGATTAGAGAAGACAAGCACACATTTCAGATTGTTCCCCAAATGCTTTAAGTACTCTTTGCCAACATGCCCTGCTGCTTCTAGCTTGCCAAAAGTTTCTCCACAGGACCTGCAGAGTCCTACCCCTCTCCGTAGTAACCATCTTCATCCATCTTAATCAGATGTCATGTGCAGCTCTTTCCAGAGCCGAGGACCCTGTGGTGTTTTGATGATGAAAGCCTCTCGTGCTTTTGTGTCAGCTGCCCAACTACCCACAAGGCAGGAAAAGGGCCGGCTGCTTTGCTACTGGCACAACCACACATCAAACTCAGTACTTCTATACAATCCATGCACATGGGTGAAAACATACCAAGTATGTTCCCATCGATTGTAGCCTGAAATATTTTGCCGTTTGAAAAGTGACTAAAAAGAGTAAAAGGGAAAAGCTGTGATTTGTGATTTTGTAGTGGTGTTTCACATTCTCACAGTTCCCACCAGAAATCACTGAACTTTTTCAATATTTCCACAAACTGCGTAAAAACTCTCAACTGTGGCTGAGAGGTAGAGCGATTGTCCTTCAACCACGTGGATGGCGGCCCAAATCCTAGTCCATGCCAAAGTGTCCTTGGGCAAGATGCTGAACCCCAAATGGCCCCTCACAGATGTTGAATGCACTAATTTGAAGTTGCTTTGGATAAAAGCGTCAGCTAAATGACATGTTATCAAGCAAAACACTGTAAGGGGGGTCTGCATTAAAAATAACACATGTTCTTTTTAATAATGCAATAAATACAACATTGGATATCAATCTCATATCTTTTTTAATATCCTTTACTGTTCATTGAACGCAGTTTTCCCAAAGACCTTATCTCTCATGGGGACCCCAACCCACAATGATTTGATAAGGGTCAAAGTTAACAACGAGCTGCTTCACCCCTTAAGCCCTTAATTGGTCCTGGTCAGTTTAGATCCCATTTATGTGCATTATGTGTTGAATGACAAAATACACACAATAGCCTAAATCATCCCCACACAGACTATACACTCCATTCAGTGCCCGAGTAACTGAATCCTGAGTCCTGGAGGCATCAAGCCTGCACAAGCTAGAGGTTTATTAAGGACAAGCCCAAATCATGAATGCCCAAGAGACAGAGGGTCTTCCTTTGCAAAAGCTCCATAGGCTTCATTCTTCAATGGCGGCTGTGTGGCCTATTGGACCATCCTAAATGGAGGCTAATTAGCAAGACATTATAATGCGTCCACCAGCCCAGCAGGACACAGGATAATGTACAGAGACTGATTATTTAACCCCTAAACTGCCATTCTGGGCGAGAACTGGGAGAGAAGAAGACTTGTTCCCACCAGAGAGAGCTGGTTAAAGGAACATCCAAGTATATCACATTAGTTTCAGCAGGTACAATGTCCTTTTAAAGGTGGGAAAGTTCTAAGAGGTCTTATTTTTTCCAAAAAGCGGCTTTGACAGAGCATGTTTGGGTGTGAAAATATTAGTTGAGGCCATCTGAAAACTGACAAAAACAAGCAAGTTGCGGGTAAGATCATAGTGTTTTCCCTAGGGAAGACCTCAGAGGTTTAATTGAGGACTGCCGAGAACTCGCCGTTGTCCCTGGGGCCACTAGCAAACATTGGGACTGGTCGCCTCATGTGCCTGCCACATGAAGCATTTATTGAACAATAAATCACATCGGCAGCTTTTCACTTTTCACGGGAAAGGATTGTGTGTGTGTGTGTGTGTGTGTCTTTGTCAATGTGAGATGGCTAGAGGTGGGAGGATTGTAAGCAGTGACAGGGGAGGAGGAAGGGGGTGGTGTGTGATTTGGGGTAGTACTCTCCCTTGGGATTTGTCCCAAATTTACCCCTGCACCCCACATCCCTGCCTCAGAGCGGGTTATGAGAGAAGGAGAGTGAGAGACATTCCTGGGCATAATAAGCCCTGGTGAATGAGGGCTACAGGGGGATCAGACTCTGATCCTGATGAGGAGGAGGCCGCGGATCAGGAGCTGCTCAGAGGCTGCCAGCAACACATTGCCAGGTTTTTACTTCATTAGCGTCATGGAAACCCAACATTCCAGCCTCTTGTTTGGGAGCGGGGACGGGAGTTGAAGGAGTGAGGGGTGGAGGGGGATCCATAATGAAAACATTGTCAGATCATTCACCATCGTGATGACACCTCAATACCAAAGCATTCTGATGCAGCTCTGGAGCAGAGACTCTCCAACACTGGCATGTCACAGACCTCCTGACATTAGATACTAACACTTTTTCCAGAAGAAATCATACAGTTTGAACATGTTGATTTGTTGCTGATTTACACAGTCTGCACAATTGTTTAGTAAAATGATTTCTGCACCAGAGTTCAAGACCCTTTGCAGCTCCAGTGCAGAGCTGACTAAATGGTTAAGACTGCCTGGTTTAAATCAGATAGTACAGTAGAGTTAGATTTACTGTCATACAACAGATTAAAAAAGAGGGGGCTCTGATTTGAGCTGCAATATTCACAATTACCAAATATAATAAAAGGAAAGTGTAGCACAGTTAATAAAAAGTGCAACATCTGGAACCTACAGACACTTAGTACCAATGGGAAGCTATTCTCATCCATGCTGTATTTTTAGGGTTTTGCATTGGATCTGTATATTCTTGGTTAGCTTACTTGATGGGTCATAGTTAGTTGCTACGTATTTGCGAGGAGACGATTTTAGGCATGAAAAGTTTGGTTATACTCAGACAACATTTGCTCAAGTTGTACACCAGAAGAGAACATCCCTCAGTTTGACTCTCTGATGGTCAAACCTTCCACTAGCGCCTGACACAATATGACTTGGCAACATTCCTTTTGCTGTGACCCTAGCTCTGCTCAGTCATGCATTGCAAATAATGTGAGCAATGTGTTATTTATGCTTCAAAACATTTGAGAGAACGGAGGGCTGCTTATGCCACAAAGCAAGTGTGAAATCACTAAACATGTCACAACTGGGTGCGCAGAGGTCTGATCAAATGGAAGCAGCTCACGGCAGAGGGGGCTAAATAGGATGTTGGACAGGCTAGCCATGACTAATGTCAATCAAAATCTCTCCATGTGTCCTATTGAGTCAGACCACAGCTGGACATTCCAGCCACTCAACCCTGAAATAACCAACCAGGAGTCTCTTGTTGTTTCAAAGAAATTGGGCATTCATCAAAAGCTATGGTATGGGTAAGTTTCAAGGGGCTCCTTTGAGACTTGCCCCCTCTTCAAAAGACCAGTAACCAAATGCTGGTCTAATAATCAATCACTGTGTGACTCAGTAACCTTTGTTTTGTTCAAATGAATTCTTCTTTAATTGGCTAGGGTGAAATGCCAAATTCGTTTACATTGCCTTTACTTAGTAGTATGACATCTCACATCTTAAAGTGACCCTAAGGTTTCAATCCAAAATTCAACTATTTGCCCAAATATAAGGGGGTCTTGCAAAATGGCTCCACTTAACCTTTAACTCTTGGGCAGGGTCACTGCAATGGGTGGCCCAAATGGCCTTTGATATCTCCCTCCTAAACATACTTCCTGTGGTCAGTGGCACTGGTACACCTCTGTCGACAGACCACCGGCGATGCACTCCACGGATAAACAGATTACACACAGCTGGTAAAAGGCAATGGAACTTTGCCTTCCCAGAATCCTGTGCTTATACCGAGGCATTCCCTGTTGATTCACCTTTAAAGTATTTTTCCCATGACTGCCCGAACAAAGACCTTCCGTTTAAAAAACAGCCCTAGGCTAGACAAGCAGCACCTTCCATCTAGGTGGGGGGCTTTTATGTTCTCACTCTGCAGCCTATTGCCTTTGTCAGGCTTGTTAGCTGTTAGCTCAGTAAAACAAAAAGCCAATGAAAAATAATGCTCAATGAAGGCTTAAGACCGGAAATGCAGAACATTAAGGTATGACATGATAGAAAGGAATGCATGATATAGTCTCATATTCAAAATGTTAATCATAAACCAGTTGCCTTAAATATTAAAGATTTCATGCAAAAACATTGAAAATAACCCTGAAATCTAGGGGTGAACGGATCCAACATCTCTTTCTAGTCAACAGATCAGTCTACCCTTGAATATTTCTCTCTTTAGTAATTTGCATATAAATGAGATACCCAGTGGAGAATGAAGAATTTCCCCCTTCTTTCATTTCTCTTTGGAACTGTCTGTCACAGTGAGGAAAGACAGGCAACCTTTCCCTCCTGATATCGCCACACATCACCACCACAACCGCCTACTGTTGATGCAAAGTTATGAAAGCTGGCATTTCAACTATGCTTTCTTTAAGAGAAACTGCAAATCCTCCCACAGTGCAAACTCTAGTTGGCATCCAAACTGCTCAGGCATTATCCTGTAGAGACTATAGTCGCTCCACAAACTGTGTAATGCAGGCAGAGAAACTTCAGCAGGCCAGAGAGTTGGGGAGATCTGTCCAAAAAGCTCGAAGAAGGGCCCCTTTAGTACACCTGTCAAGGAGCAGTACTGGGATTTGAGGGGGCAGAGATTGGGGAGCAAACATAGCATTGAGAACAAGAGGACACTGTTCAGCTTTACTAGCACCCGAATCCTGAGAAAAAGGGCTTTGTGTGCATTAGAGCTTGCAAGGATACCTTCAAAACGATATTCTCATAACTCTCTGTAAGAAAAACACCAAAACAATTCAGGGCTGTAGAGGCAATGCTGATTAACACAAAAATACTTAATATACTACTGCTAGGGAGCCTCCTACATTAAAGGAACCCCATGCAAAATATGCAGATTCAGAGGCTATTGGCTTCTGTTCTAACAATTGGTGAGATGTAAATACAAAAATTGGTTCTAGGACACCATAATCAGATCCAAGAGATAGATTTTAAACAGACATACATGCATTGTTGCTGTTGTGCCATATTCTCTGGCAGGTTCAATCCCACCTCAGTAACTAGTTCTCTGTCACCATTTCTACACCTCAATTGGAAATAATTTGAGTCTCACAAGACAGGACAGACCCCAGTTGGTTCAGGCTATGCTTCACGCTTAGTCTGTTTACCTCAACATCAAACAGGGGCTCTCTTCCTTTCACTGAGCCCAGCAACTGAGTTCCTAAACTTTCAGGGTGTTTCAAACAAAGACAATGGCTGGTTATCCTCCTCTCTCCGCCATCAGCTCCTTTGGTCTCTAACAAGTTATGAGCTTTACCCAGCAAGAGGCTGACCCGGTCACATGCAAGGCTGCCCCAAGGTTGTATCCGGCAGAAGAACAAGGCCAATTACAGCAAATTTAGCTCTTTTTACAACAAAGAGCTTTACAACTAAAAATAATGGAGACAAATTGCAGGTGTGAGTAAAGAACATTTTAAACCTGTTTCCCCAAAAGATAAATGAACAATGAGGCTGGGATACCTGCGGTGTGTCATGAGTAGCCTCAATCAATTATTGTGATAGGAGAACTTGCCAAGTGAGCTTTTCTCTGAAACAAGAACAGCATTGAAAAAGTCATCAATGACCTTGATGCCATGCTGTAACTGAATAAGCACCTGTCACCTGCAGTTAAGATTTGCTCATAAATGCAAAGCAAAAAAATCTGGATTTTAAATCCCCCCACAATTACATTTAGTTTTTTTTTTTGAATTATTGATAATAATTAACTGAAGCTTTTTTGCAGCTCTACTTGTATATTCACATCTTAACATCGTATTGGTGGATTTATAATTTGCAACAAGTATTTGTTTAAAAGGAAAAGACTTCAAATAATTGCAGCCTTGCCTAATCCTACATTATTTTAATCCAATGCAGGAATAGACGCCACAGATTCAAGGGCCACTTAAGCTTATACAGGGGATAAATTTACCATTATTGCTGCAAAGCTTTAATCCAAGAATGGCAAGGGGAGGCCGTCTGATCACTCAAAAGGGGGGCACTGGCTAAACAGTCAGACATTGGTATTGTCTGCAAAGACAATACCAATTGTTCCACACACAGAAACCAATTGTTTCTGTTTGTGGAAAGACAGTGCAATATTGAGTATGCCAATTGCTTATAGTTGGATAAAAAAAACTGAGCTGTGTATTTAGGTAGCCTCCAGCTCTGAGTTTCCAGCTCCTGCCCACAGTCCTTAGCTTTTCATGTGTATTGTGGGAATCCTGGAGTTCCATCCTAGTGTGTGGCAGACATCGGCAGCCTCCTGTAACAAAGCTGGCCCGGCAAAAAAAAGCAGTGCCCATAACCATAAATCTCTGCAGGGGGAAGCAAGGAGAGACACACAGAGAGATAGCTCCAACTTGAAAACAACTTACAAATCTTCTAGTGGATTTAGGCCATTAAACTTGACATGTCAGCATCGGTTTGCCACCTGTATACAACGTGCACTCATTGCACACACTGTGGTTCGCCAAAGGGCAGATTTTCAGCTGACAATGGTCGGTACAATATAGCATTTCATCTTTTGTTTCCTCAGGCAGATGGATATAAATGGACCTTCCATACGTCACAATACTCTGCACTTTAATCGTGCTGGGTAACAATCCAAAGATCTAACCCTAGCATGTCAGCTAATCCTAAGACAATGTCTGTGCGATTAAACAAGGATCCCCCCCAAAACAATTAAGGTAATGTAATAAATCCTGTGAGACAGCTTAGTTGGTAAGATAAGTAAACAGCATTAAATCAAGATCTTTGGGAAATTTAATTTGGGACCACTTGTGTAATTTGATCTTCAAGAGATGACTTTAAAGAAGGGTAGTTGTCTCGCTCTTGGGATAACTTACAGTGGCTTTAGATATGGGCACAGCAAAAGAACCATAAAAGGAATTTTTTGGAGGCAAGAAGAAGCTCACAGTGCTTTACAGTGGATCCCAGACCCTGCGGGACAGACTGTCTAAACAGAGCACAGTTACAGCTATTAAGAAAGTCTGAAATGGTTAGTGAGAAGCCCAAGTAGGGCTAAATTTAGGCTGCTATTTCACAAGGGGTGATTTAGAATGCAAATCACTAAAATAGCATTTAGGCTTTTTCTCTGAGGACCCAGAGCAAAATCACTTTCCCACAAAGCTTAAGCATCATATTCAGACGTCCAGACAGAGACGGAAAAAATACACGTCTTTTCCCACATTTTACAGCAAAGGCACAAAAACAGAAGGACAAAAAAACAAAGTCAAGCTTAACACCAATATAAGAACTGCACTATTTTGTATAAGAAGAGGGACTCACTTTTTGGATAACATTTTTGGTTCCCTGCTACTCAACTCTTACTCACTCAGTGGTCAGCTACATTACAGTGCATCATTGTACATTACACAACACCTGTGGAACATTTTTAGCAGCTACCTGTTAATCGTTAAAACTCCAGACCCGCACGTTAAGTGTGACAAGAGAGGCATCCGAAACCCACACTTATTAACTGAGGACACTTATGACTCAAAGCAAAACACACAGTTGACGTAGAGAGCTGAGTGCACACACGAGTCACACATTAACACTGTAAAATGTAAGCGGTGAGTAAAGAAGATGGTGCTGTAACCTTGCTTCCCCCCCAGTAATCCTTCATAGAAAGACTGACTGAATTATGCAATATATGAGAGTTAGTCAGGCAGAATGACAGAGAGGTTAAAGGTAGTAATTTATGTGTTGGAGGAGGCTGCAAAGCAACAGGTCGATGTTCTGCAGGAACCAAACCCAGAATCACAGGGAAAGGAATCACTATTTATAGAACATGAGCCTTTCACAGACATATTGGTGTCTATGTATATGTTTGCACGGATATGAAACTTTTACTTTTCAGATGCAGAAAAGATTAGTGCTTTCATTTTACGTAAAATTGCTGTTATAATAAAGTTAATTGTTAAACTGTAAAATATCAAGACTCAATTACATGTTTTTTTCATGCAACGTCATCTTTTTAATATATGGGCCAACATAAAGGTATCATTATAATAAACATTATTACCCAATATCAGTACCACCCCCAAAAACGGCATAATGGTCGGCCGGCCTCTAGTGACAATATGTCAGCACCACAGCGATCAACACACACAACAAAAACACACTGACTGGCAAGTGCAAATTAATAAGGAGCTGATACATGAACAGGTAAGCAGGTTCATGTCTCTAAAAGAAACAGCATTAAGTTATTACAGTCTTTTAAAAAAGCCTAAATGAATGCCATACATCTGTCCTCCTTAAAAACCACATCAGTGTTTAGCAATTATAGATTTTGATTTTGATTACTGTTCATTGTACACATGCAGTGCAGCATTCAAATTAAAAAGATTTCTTGTGGTGTTCAGCTTCAGTGAGTCACCTGCTTGCCGGTGCAGATTTCTTTCTTAAGCAGCTGACACACAAAAACTGGCCATCATTCTGCTTGGCAGAACCGCAGCACGACACAACCCATGACACACCTGTCCTCCCTAGACAGCCAGCCGCGGTAAAACACACTCGCTCTTCAAATAGACGAGGAGACGCACAACAATCCACTGCAGAGCCTGTTGAGTAAATGGCTAGCCGGGGCCAAATGTTTGTTACGCTAATCTTATGATGGAGAGCTTCTGAGGCTCCGCTCACCATAACACATAAAAGCCGCCTCCATAGCTCAGCTGCTCTCCAGACGTCCACAGTGACCCTCAGGTAAGGACCAACCTTCCAAGAAAATAATCCCCTCCAATTATTCTCGCGAGCAGACACTGGACAAGGTTGCGACCTCAGTGTGCATATCTATCCCGCGGTGAAGATGCTGTGACAGGTCGTCAACATTGACAAGAAGACGATAACGGCACATAAAGAGCTTCTTCTCAGACATGAGTAAAAAAAGAAAAGAAAAAACTCAGTCATGCGTCACTGACCAAAGCTGAAGAGACATGTCGTAATAATTACCATGTAAGGCAACCCTTGAGAAATACACTTCTTCTGTTAAAAATAGAGAAAGGCATTGGTTAAGAACCCCCCCATCCATACCCCACCGGGACTAATCCCGCAGACCGCAGCTATCCTCAACTTGGGAAAGTAAAAAACTCTGTAAAAGCTGCCAGTTAGCAGCAGCATGCGAATCCAGAGATGCCTCCTGGGACAATGGGTGTCAGACAGACCCACATCGTTGACTTTGAATACAGGCCATCCTGAGAGGGGCGCAGGGTCCTGAGCTGAATATTGCACCTGATTATTGACCCTGTGTCGTAAAAAAAAAAAAAAAAAAAGGGCCGGGGTAGTGAGAGGTCTGAACTATTGTGTAGAGGCACTGCAGAGACAATAGGGCCATAAATTATCGGGGGACTCAAATTCCATCCAATCAGAGCACAAGCCAGCGCCTCCCAACAATCTGTTAGCATGCTCAGCTGAAGAGGGCTAAACCTCAACACTGACACTTTGAAGATTTTCACTGACGAGGTGCGACCGACATATAAATAATTTAAAACTAAGCGTCCGTATTGGCTGAAAAGTAGGGTCTTGGGTGCTTGTAACAGAGGGACAAGCGGGGATCTAATTTCTTTAGTTATTCCCACATCAATGCATAATTAAGAGTGAAAAAACAGTCAGACATTTTCCTGCAGTTCGGAGTCACTTGGAGACACAATGGCCTCTTTGCTACTTGAACAGCTCTACTTTGTATTTATCCTCATTTTCCCCCAGATCGCCCCTTTCCGGGATTTAGCCAAAATAAGACGTCTAATGGAAATAGTCTGTGACGGCATTTTCAAAATTGAACCTGTGCTTACTGGACCTATAAATGATGCGCAATAACACAAGTTTGTTTTTAATGCAATTATGACGTAACCTCAACACAAACAATCTGTGCAGGTATATTGAGTCGACAAGGCAAATTATAAACTGGTTTCTTAATGACGAGGAACAAGGGCAGAATTTCTAGTATGACAGCTATGCAACAGCAGAAACCTGTATATGCACGCTGTGTGTCGCCATTAAAGACGCAAACATCACTGATTGAATTTGGATGATCACACACCAAGTCCGATTATGAAAACGCAGAACTACACAAAAGTATATTTCTTAACGAAAACACGTCTTTTCAATGAAACAAAAGCACAGGCATTGACGTCTTGCACATGATGATTGTCCACCTTGCTCGTGGCGTGTTGACAGGTCACAGCGAGTCCTGCTTTCCACACTGCCAGCCAGTCCAGCCAGGTCAAGCACCTTTATTGACCTCTCCAGAGCAAGAAAGAAAAAAAGAAAGCCTGGGATTCCTTCCTCCTAGACTTGGGTGATATGACGCGGTACTAATGGAGGGGGGTAAGGGCACAGCCACCCACAGAAATAAACAAGTTTGCACAGAGAAGCAGTTTTTCTGAGCCTGTGTCTTCGTTGGGACTATCCATGTCATCACTGACAAAATGAGGCCTATTAATTCTTGATTAGAGAGTATTTTATTATCTCTAAAAGGTAAAATGTTACTGTTGGAATGCTTCAGCAGCAGTGACACACCCGAATGTTTTGTTTGGACCAGATTATTACCTCTGCCAAGCAGGTTATGTTTTCATAATGTTTGTTTGTATGTCAATTATCAGCGTAACACAAAAACTACATGACAGATTTCCAAGAAACTTGGTGGAAGGATGCAGTGTTGGTCTGAAGAGAAACCATGACATGTTGGTGCAGTTCTAGGATATCTTTCTATCTCTCTTTCTTTAATATGGGGAGATAGTGTGTTTGATTTCTCAGGATATTCCAAGTAGGTTTTTGTTTATTTCTCAAAAACCTAAAAAAATATAACTAAAGACAAATGAATGCATATTATTTTCCTGCTACACAGACAGAAACAGAGGGTTCAAGAACCAAACTAGAGATAGAGAGATAAGGTTGGGTGAGTGACCGACCAGCCAAGGCCACAGCAGGACAAAACAGATAGACAGGTCTGCCACTGTGTACACTGTGGTGAAAGCAACAGTATGTGCACAACACCTGACTGACAGCTACATTATAAATGCATCTGTCCGTGCTTACAGCATTCCATGTGATGGTTTTCCTGCCAGAGGTTCAGACTTTAAATTAACTATGTATCTTTTGAGGCGCCAAAAAATTAAAGTAGGAAAAGAAAAGTTTAACCACAAAGCTCATTCAGGTCAGCGAGGGAAACGGGGAAACCAGATGATGTTCCTAATATGTGGAAGCACTCATGTGTGTAACTTATTGATAAGCCCACATGCACAACGGTTGATTGTTGTGTCCAGAAATCATTAACAGGTTCCACAAACAAAAAGCGCTCAACTAATAATTGAATCTTTTTCGTGTGAATGAATGTAACTGACAGGATTCATCAAGTACGAGACATCAGAGCCACACACACGTTCTGTTTAAAGATCACTGAACGCCACTTTACACCATCAACAGAAACTCACACAGCAGAAATTCACAAAAGAGAGAGTGCTCACTCTTTCCACTCTTACCTTTGGAGTTGAACACTTCTTTGAGTTGTAGAAGCACATCGGCAAACTTGCGCACGTCGCTGACCAGCTGCATGATGTAGTGTGGGTCCGAGGCAGGGATGTCTGAGCTGTCGGAGCTCTCCAAGCTGCCTTTGGACACCCTGGCGGAGCCTGATGAACCCTGGCTGGAGCCGGAGAGGCGGGAGATTCCTAGAGGGAGTTTGGTTCCACCGCCACTGCCACCTCCATCCGATCCTACACCCGATCCCCCACCAGTGCCCTGGCGCAGCATGGCTGCCAGCATGTCTTATCGGTCTCTTGGTCCTCAGACCTGGTGACTGTTCTTGCTGCTGTTCGGCTCCGTTCTCAGGGCTGGCACTGCACCACGGAGGAGATGATGGACGCTTTGAAGGAAAGAGAAGACTTTTAGTGCTGAGAGGATGCAGCCACAAACACATGACATAACTGAGTGTAACTGGATGTTATGTTATGTTTGTTTGTTTCTATGTAAGCAAGATAACCAGAAAAAAAACTATAAGGATTTCAGTGAAACTTGCTGGAAGGATGCTATCTGGGTCAGAGAAGAACCCTTTCAATTTTGAGGCGGATCCAGATTTCTTTCCCCACGTATTTTATCTATTTCTCAGTTAATGAATCATGGATCTAGATAAAACATATCCTGCACACTTATGGGACTGATATCTATAAGTGTGTGTAGGTTCGGTGAAGCTTGAATGAATTTAAGGGAACTGTGGGCCTTGGCTCAAGTATGTGCTCTTCTAAGTGTCATATTAGTTTCATATGTATGACAGGTGTATAACACACGCAGTCTCTCTATAGATGTTTGGACGCTCCCTTAACCCCTCAAACAGCCCATTGAATCTGTGAGGATCAGCCAAAATGTCCCCACAATGATTGTATTGAACCACAATTGGCCCTCATAACTATAGATAGACACACACAGCAGCGGACCTGGGCTATTCTTGATCATGGATCAATTTTCCCTATAAAGTGATTCAAAGTTTGGTGTGTAGTTGTGTCAGTCAGATCCTGAAGAGTGTTGATGTCTGTGTTTGTGTTTGAGAGACCATTTAAAAACTCAGGGATGAAACACAACTCAAAGCATAAAGTTCAACACACAACACTCCTCATTAAAAGCACCTTCACGGGATGATTTCGTGCCATTGCTGAAAATAATAAGATTAGTTAAACCCCCTTTAATCCCTCAGATCATTAAAGTCGGTTTGTTAATTCGGCTTCAATCAAATCTACAAGGCTTCAAGCTTTCATTTAAAATCTCTACTTTAAGGACGAGGTTGTCCCAGCGAGCGTTTCGACTTGACCTCGAATAAAAATGTGAAATCGCACACGAGCCGAATGACTGTGATCAGAGGCAGGAACAGACCGGAGGTGAAAACAACACAAATCTACGGCTGAACAAAGCGGCAGCACCGGAGCGAACTTTAATGTGAGCAGAGTTCAGGCGGAGTTAGTTCTCTGAGAAACTGGTCGGTAAAGTTGGGGTCTGGTAAAGTCTGGTTTTAACGAAACAAAATGTCAGACTCTCGCTCACCTGCCGCGGAGTCCTGGAACATCGCAGCCGAAGAAGAACGAGATCCAGAAGAAGAAGAAGAAGAAGAAAATGAATCCACGAAACTCGGAGCTGGCTCCTGCTCCTGAGCCGATGATGTCCGCTCCTCCGGAGAGTTCCCTCACTCACCTCCGCTGTGCGTGTGGAACTCAGTGTGAGAGAGTGAGAGAGTGTGTGTGTGTGTGTGTGTGTGTGTGTGTGTGTATGTGTGTGTATGAGAGATAGAGAGCTCGGTGTGTGTGTGTGTGTGTGTGTGTGTGTGTGTGTGTGAGAGAGAGAGAGAGAGAGAGAGAGAGAGAGAGAGAGAGAGAGAGAGAGAGAGAGAGAGAGAGAGAGAGCTCAATGTGTGTGAGAAAGAGAGCTCAGGGCTGTGCGTGCGTCTGTGTCCGCCCGCGTGTGTATGTGTGTGTGTGAGAGAGTTTAGTGTGTGTGAGTGTGTGAGAGAGAGTTCTGTGTGTGTGCGTGTGAGAAAGAGAGATAATGTGTGTACGTGTCCGTGTCTGTGAGAGAGTACTCAAGAGTGTTTGTGTGTGTGTCTGAGAGTATGTGTGTGAGCGTGCCTGTGTTTGTGAGTTCCCAACAGGTGTCTGGAGTTTTTAAGTTTCACTATTTCCATAATTAAACGATTAACTGCCTGTTGTAACCCTTTCAAATTAATATTATTATTATAACTATAAATATTGAGACATGATTAAAACATAAAATAAGCCATTAAACTATAAAATACTCAAAAAATCTAAACAAACTGATTTGAGTGTATATCTTCAAACGATAACAGATCAAAAAATAGTAATAATAATAATAATGAGACATAAAACAATATATTAACAAATAAAAACATTATTTATGCCTGGTTAAGCAAACCTTATGTGTGTGTTCTTATCAATATCATTTATTGTATTTGTCTTTTTGGTAAAATTGTTTCTATTTATCGTATTTTCATTTATGTCTTAATACTAAATGATTAAAGCATTCTACAAATTTTTCCTGAAGCAGTACGTTATTGTTTCAACTGAAAAAGGAAAAACTACTGTGCGGCAGTAGAAAAGTCAAAGTAAAAATATAATAAAAATATATAGTTGTTATTTTCTATTATTATTTTAATTACAGATTAATTTAAATTATCACATAGGCTACTGTGTCTCAGACAGGTGGGTAATATTGCAAAGTAACATGGGGGAATTTGTTAAGATGGAAAAATAACAGTGAAGCTGATTGTTATTGTCAGATGTTTAAATCTATGAAAGGAAACGGAGTCATACTTTATTTTCACTTGGACATTCACAGGTCTGTGTCTTTAACACTTGTTTTACCCTCATCGGATTAGGAGCAGAGCTATAGCTGAATGTCAACAAGTACAAATGTTAACTTCATGCACCAGATATTATCATTTCCTCTGACGCTGTGAAAGTTTCATACCTGTCATTAAAATACTGACTTTCCATATCTGACCTTTTATTTTAGTACATGAACATAACTCTGCCCTAGCTGATGTTTGGAGAAGCTCTGAAAATGGATCCAGTGGTAGAGTCCTCAGATGACACAGTGGATATAACTGCCATCTACTGGTAGAATTAATGTAGTACAGCCAAATAAATCAGACTCACACAGCTTCTGAATAAATGAATAAATATTGTAAATGCCATAAGATTTTACTGCCATTGTGCTTTTTTACATTTTCAGATTTTACGCCCAAATATTCTCTGTGCAAATGTGTGAGTGTGTTTGTATGTTTGTCCGCGTGCCAAAGAGCGTGTGTATGTGTCCCTAAGTGAGAGAGTGTATGTGAGTGAGTGAGTGAGTGAGTGAGTGAGTGTGTGTGTGTGTGTATGTGTATGTGTATGTGTATGTACTGAAATATTTGGTGAGCCACAAACAGCTTCACATGTTGCATCAACGTATGAAAATATATTTTACTGTGTAAAACTGTGTCGTTCCCATGAGCGGGAGTGATTGATAAAAAAAAGAGAAGTCGTCCACTTATGTGAGTTTAATTGTTTTCGATAAAAATTAGATGATTTCTTTCTAAAACTTTCGAATTTGTTTGTTTTATTTTGAGAGACTGGCCGGAAGCCTTAGTGTGTGTGTGTGTGATATCTGCCTTGACAAAAATGAGCATGCACTGCCATCAAGTGGCCACTTAGTGTAATTACAGGTTTGCTTCGTTTAAATTGTTTATTTTGAAGGTCTTTACAGGATGTATCACTATGCTATTATGTCTAGCTTAGCGTGTGGTTGTAGTTCACTACTGTTACCACGAGAAGGCGGTAAAGATTCGAGATTTTTTCCGAATTTCTGGATTAAGAGTTTTAAGGCTGTAAAATCACCAGACGGGACTCCCCCCAGTGGTCAAAGTGGAAACGCAATATGTCCAATTTAATCAAACTAACATTATTGCAGACATAATAGTAGAGTAACGCTTCCGGTGTGTGTGAGAGACAAAGATAGTGTGTGTATGTGTCCGCGTGTGGGAGAGAGAGTTTAGGGTGTGTGCGTGTGTGAGTCTGAGAATGTATGAATGTGTATGTGTGTGTCAGTGTGCGTGTTACTGAGTTCAAAATACGTGTCTGGATTTTGTTTCAAGCCTTCCATTATTAAACGATTAACTTCCAGTCATACCCTTTCAAATTGTTATTATTATTATTTGTATTATTTTTGAGACATGATAAAACATATCATGACTGAGGTGAATACAATTATAAAGTAAATTTGAATCAAAAATTATAATGGCGAATAGTAATATGTATGCCTGATGGTGTTTTGCACACATAATAAAATAAGGCATTAAAAGTGCTATGTATAAATACAAAACCATTTACAATTACAATAAAATACTCAAAAGGTAATAGGCCATAAAATTCCGTACTGAAATAGATTTTTTAAATATTTATAAAACTTATATATACGATATATATATATAATATATATATAATTATATATATATATATTTATATACAAGTTTTATTTATGTTTGTGAGAATAATTTTGATTTGTTGAGATTTGTTGAGACTGACCGGAAGCCTTAGTGTGTGTGATATCTGCCTTGACAGAAATGATTATGCACTGCCATCAAGTGGCCACTTAGTGGAATTACATGTTCACTTAGTTTAAAGAGTTTATTTAGAAGGTCTTTACCGGATGAATCATTATGCTATTATGTCTAGCTTATCGTTTGGTTGAAGTTCACAACTGTTACCACGAGAGGGCGGTAAAGACTAGTGATTTTTTTGAATTTCTGAATTAAGAGTTTTAAGGCAGTCAAATCAAGAGACTGGACTTCCCCCAGTGGCCAAACTGGAACTGCAATATGTCCAATTTAATCAAACTAACATTATTGAAGATATAATAGTAGTAAAACTGCCTCCGCATCCTGACACATCGCAACCTAAGAAAAAGTGAAGGTTGCGTGGGTGTGTGTGTGAGAGAGGAAGATAGTGTTTCTTTGTGTGCGTGTGTGTGTGTGTGTGTGTGTGTGTTCGTGTGTGTGTGTGTGCGAGGTACAATATTTTAATCATCATTGTTGTTGTTGTTATTAGTGTCCCAATCAAAATGTAGACATTCTAGCAGAGTAGCACTTCCGTAGTAAAATCTAACAAAATAATATTTACTTATTTGAACTTCATATATAGACTGAATCATTCACAGATTTTTATGATTATACAAAAACAATATTCAGTTATGGTGTTTATAGTCCTGTACAACTATCACTACATGCTACGATTGCTGTGTAAAGAAAAATAATGCATTGAATCTGTATACGAATCATATTTTGACTTAACTTTAGAGGAGTTTTACTTTGAAACTTCCTCTGTTCCTGCTCATGAACAGCACTTCCTGATGTATTGACGGAGGAACCGTCTCCTCAGTGTTGTCTCTGGCCGCTGTGTGGTGATGGCTTCCCACGGTGGAGCCTCCGGGAGGATCCATGCCCTCCTGCTCAAACTTCATGAGGGTCTTTCAGAGGAGGACAGCCGAGCAGCGGCTCTGACATGTCACGACACAGTGAGGGACCTTGGGCAGGAATGCATGTTCACAACAGCCCAGAATGAGCTCGGTAAGACGGTGAAGTTCATCACACGCTCCGCTCCTCACTGGGACATTGAACCCGCGCCAAACTCCATTGACAATCTGTCGGTTTTAAGGTGAACCGCGCCTCTGTAGCTGATGAGTGATGAACACGGTGCAGGATGTGAGGCTGGAACAAGTTTTATGAGCCGTGCATTAGTTCGTCTTATAGAAAGTAGATAATTAAGTTAGGTGATTTCAGTTTGGTGAGTTTCCACCAGGTTCTTCCGCCAAAACCATCAGTTGGTGGGCGGGGACGCTCAATCAGAACGTGTTATCACAACCACGTGACTCTGACAAATAAACCACAGTTCACAGCAGAAGACTGTCATGGCTCCTCTGCAGGTTTGCACTCTGCAACCATAGACCGTATACAAACTACTCTGCAACTCTAGACTGTTGATAGAAACTAATTTGCACTCTTATTACAACTACAAAGTTTGTCCCAGTGTTTTAACAAGCGAGTCTTTAAAACGGCACACCCACTTTTCCATGTGAAACAGCCCACAATGTTAATTCAATGTATTCCTTCCTGACCCATGATGCATCATACAAATGAACAAACAAGGGAACAGGATGCTGGATGTTAACAAAAATTATGATGTCTTTAATTTTTGTGCTTGTTTTTAGTTTGTGTTTTGACTTTCTAAAACACTTCACATGTGACAAAGAAAACAAGCAGGTGCTCACATATGAGAAATTGAAACCGGAAAATATTTGGCTTCTCTGTTTTTGTCAAATGACGGAAACGATACATTTTCTGAGGATGGACTTATTGTTGCTGTGCTGTTACTGTGATGAAGAAGCAACATATTAACATTTCCACATGATTCCGTCTGGCAGTTTTACAGATGTCCCTGTTGTTCTCCAAAGACTATGGACTGCTCAGTTTCCTCAGAAAGTCGCTGTCGTCAGATGAGGTCGGTATCGAGGAACATCTTGACACAAATAATGCAAAGAAAATCAAAAGTCCTTGTGTTTGACACAAACCTTCCGTTTTCCAGTTCAGGGACACCAGAGAGAAGATCCTGTGTTTTCTGGGGACGTTCTTAGACAAGGTTTCAACCAGAGTCAAAGGTTGGGAGAAGACCTACGCCACTGACATCAAAGTAAGTTCTCTGGTTCTACAAGTCGACTTCTCACTATAACACACCACAAGTCAGCAGCACCACACACTGACTGTACAAACTTTTGCATGTGCACACACACTCTAATATTTGTATTATCTATCATGCAGGAAACGTGCATGGTCGTGTATATAAAGGATAAAGTGGCCAAATGTAGGACTCTGGTGCTGGAACTCCTCATCAAGGTTGGTGTTTACTATAACATGGGAATCATGATATAAGCAGACTTTATAAATAGGTTTAACTATAATCTCCACAAGAGAGTTTCCTATATCTGATGCTGCGTTTTAGATGATAATGTTAACAGCGAGTGTTTGGAGCTTATCTTGTTCAATCCCCTCTGCAGGTTCTCCAAACTTCGAAGTCTTCCAGCGTCGCTGCCAACTTCAAAATCTGTGAAATGTTCAACAAGTTCTACAGCGAGCTTTGTCAGAAGAGCAGACTGCCAGATTCAGGTGAGAGCTGGCTTTATATTACACGAGGAGAATAACATATGTTCTGTTTCTGAATCATAATTTTGTAATGTTTTTTAAACTTTTGGAAAGTACTTGGAAAAATCTACGAGTTGCTGGGAGTTCTCGCAGAGGTTCACCCCAGTGAGATGGTAAACAACTCCGACAAACTCTACAAAGCCTACCTGGGGGAGCTGAAGGAGCAGGTCGGTAGCACAGACGATAAAACAGTCAATCAAAGATCAAATGAAATAGAAAGAGCTGGTGGCAAAATCAAGTGTTTTGTGTTTTTTTAATAATTAACTAATACAGCCAGAGGAATCGACTGCTGTGTTTTTTTTGGGGAATGTTCATCAGCACTGATAAGAGCTGCTCAATTCTCTAAAGGCTGAGGAAAGGAGCATTTATCCTTTTTTTCTTATCTCCTTTAACGTAAGAATCACGGATCGATCCTTTATGAAAGGAAAAGAGATAATGTCGTTCCACAATTCCTTACAGTAGCAACATTTATAGACCCCAGTCATGCATCTGCATTGTAAGTGCAGTCTGATTCTCTTTTCATGGGTCCTCATGAGCTCTCTCTCCTTCACGAATTCCATTCAGGTTTTGTAAAAATTATGACCTCTTCTCTTTCTTTTTTTAGATGACGTCTTCAACAAAGGAACCAAAACTTTTTGTTGTTGCTGGATGTTTGATAGGAATCACCGCTCTGATGGTCAACTTCACTAAAACCATGGAAGAAGGTGTGTCTCTCTCTCTCGCCCGAGTCTGTGCCTTGTCTTCCCTTTACATATGCAAACAAATGTGAATGTTTTGGATCTTATGGTGCTGATAACTGATGTTGTCTAAACGCTCTAAACATTTGCCTGCGCTGCTGTCGCATCGAAGGAAGACATCCGATGGACTGCAGTGCAACTTGTTCCTCTATCCAACTGGTACAATGAAAATTAAACGATTATTGTGTATCTAAGGTTGTGTCTCTTGCAGATCCAGCAACGTCGAAAGAGATTTTTCAGTTTGCCCAGAAGGCAATCAGCCCACAGGTAAATGTCTCCCAGTCGTTAATAAAGGTGGAATACTGGCTAGTATTCTCCTCCTGTGGCTATGCAGGTTATGTTTACGTCTGCATTTTTGCTTGTTTGTCTGCTCGCTAGAAGAATTTAGTTTGAGATAATTAATAACTTCAAAGGACTGAAATGTGGCGTCCTAGTTGAAATCTTGGAGCATGTGACTCATCCTATTGACTCATATTAAAGCTGTTTCGTGACTACTTAAACATTTTCCATGTAATGTTATGTTGTGTAATGTGACTGTTACTCCTTGTTTATCAATTTTTTTTTCAATTTCTGTTGTAGACGGAAATGACTCGTTATGCTGTCACGTTTGGTAAGACACGTTGTTTCCATAGCAACTTATAGACAAAAACCTCCTTAAGATCTGTTAACATGGAACACTCTGTGTCTTCAACAGCTGGGCTGAGGTTATTTGCCAGACACGCCTCCCAGTTCAGCAGCTGCCTGATGGATCACTACAGGTCTCTGTTCGAGGTCATGTCTAAGCTCTGTGGACACATCAACGCTGAAATGAAGAAGACCAGTTACTTTGCACTCGAGGCCTTCCTCAAACAGGTAAACACTCAGAGGCTTGTTCACAACCGGCTCAGACACAGTAGACAATCAGACTGACCAGTTCATACCAGGAGTTTGGTAAAACTTATCAACCTGTACGCCGCTGTTGCAATAGACAGATTTTTACCAAACGCTCACCATAATATTACTTCGGTCAATATATCCAGATGAATAACTGTTTGAGCTCATAGGTCAAAGCTCAAGGTCAACTAAAATATGGTAATTTTCAACTCAACAAATTATTTAAAAAAAGTATCATTACATAATAATACATTTTTATGATCAGAAAATGATTCCCCATCATATCAACAATTGTTCTACTAATTCTGCATATCTCACAAACCTTTCATCTTATCAGCCTCACACATAGCATTTGTATTGTAAAGGGAACAAGGAAATATAATGTCCAATGTGGTGCAGTGTTTACTTTGGTATGTTGAATTTTAATATAAATTGAATAAACATTCAACCAGCATTGTGTAGCAGCAGCGGCTGGGACATATGTGACGTCGATCAAGAAAACACACTTTCATAACAACGACAACTGATTCTCCAGGTCGGGGTTCTATGTACTGAGTCGAGCTTCACTGAACTTTGAATGAACAGGTTAACAACCCTTTGTTCAGCAGCAGTGGAGCAGCTTCAGGGTTCTGCATCCGGTCTTTATTCACCAGGGTTGTATGCAGGTCACTTTTACAAACTGCATTACCACAGGTCATGAAGCCAACTGAGTAAAAGTATTCCTGAATTCAGTTTCCTCTGCTAGACACTTCTTCTACAATCATTTTTCAGGTTGCACTGCTGGTGGCCGAAAACACAGAGGAGCACAAAAGTAAGCTGAAGTTCTTCATGCTGAAGTTCTGTGGCATCATCAAGACAATGGACTCGACACACAAAGAGCTGTCCATTGCCATTCGAGGATATGGATTCTTTGCAGCTGTAGGTTCTCTGCTTCCTTTGCTCTGACTGCTGCAGTAACATAAATGTATCGTTGTAATCTACAATTCCCTTGGTTGTTTGCATATAATGTCATGTATCTGCATTGTTTCACATTTAGTTTCCTGTACAAGCCATTGAACAAACTAAAGTTTTGTCTTTGAACTTCTTCTCCTGTTCAGTTTCAGTCTAGATATCTGATATGAAATGTAACTTTCTTTCTTTGAAGCCATGTAAGAAAGTTTGCCCACAAGATGTGGACCTGATGTACACCGAGCTGATTCAGCGCTGTAAGCAGATGTACCTGACGGAGTCTGACGGGGAGGAAGACAGCTTCTACCAGCTGCCCAGCTTCCTGGACTCTATTGCCAGTGTCCTGATCCACCTGGAAAAGGTAACAAGCACGCAGGCTGTCAGCACTTTGACCAACTGTCGGACAGCATCAGTACCCCAGAGGAAGAAAGACACACTGCACCCTAATGATTGTCTCATTTGCTCCCCTTCTTTGTGTCCCCCGCCTCAGGTCCCAGAGGTGTACACACCCCTGCTGGAGCGTCTCCTCGTGGTGCAGATTGACAGCTTCCCCCAGTTCAGTGAGAGAATGCAGACGACTTGCTGCAGATCCATTCTGAAAGTGCTGGTAGCCATCGCCTCTAAAGGACCTGTGCTGTTGAGTTTCATCGGCTCAGTGGGTACGGTGATCTTGATGACAACATTATACCTGAATCACATGGCCAAAGGTTTTTTTACGCCGAAACATTTGGAATAGCGGCTTGCAACATCGTTTATTGTTGCGAACAACAAGCAGCAGTTGCAGCATTTGTAGAGAATCCATTGTGCTCAATGAATTTCTAAAAACGGCAGGTTTCATATACACACTGCTCCTGGTTGGGCAACATGTCTGACCCACCAACCAAATTAGAGAAAACACAATAGAAACAGTTGTTTTCAAAGTTAATTTCAAATCTGACTCAAAGTCCTCCAGTATGCGGTTTTTGTCATGGTACTTAACATCTGCTTTTGCTTCTTTGTCAGTTCACCAGGGCTTAATACGAGTCTGTTCGAAGCCCATCATGGTCTCTGAGGTCAGAAGCATCTTCTCACATAAAGGAATCAATGCACACATCTGTTTTTTATTATCATGGAAATTAATTTTTGATCGATAGAAGAAATATGACCTTTGTCCTTGTTTTCCCAGAACAATGAAGGTGGAAATGATTTGTCTCAGTCTTCCCAAGTTCGAGTCGGAAAGTGGAAAGTTCCATCTAGTGACAACTACCTTGGTCTGTTTAAAGGACTTTTAGACTGTGATCGTTTGAAGGTAAAGTTTGTAAAACCTTGGAGCATAGAGGATTTGTTTGTCATTGTCTCTTGTATGATACTGTTCATTTAGCCATCTAGGATTGTTTTACATGGATCACCTCCTGTAACTATACTTAGAAATCCAGGTGCTTTCAATTTTGCTGCTTCTGATTCTCGTATCTTTTCTTCTTTGTGTCTCCCTGGGCAGGATTCAGGATATTTTGACGGAGCTTTTCAAGCCCAGAACGCTTCTCTTGTGTCATTGAGCCGCCTCATTTACGACGAGTTGGTGAAGTCGATTCTCAGAATTGTGGAGAAACTGGACCTTTCTGTGCAGAAAGTAACAACAGGCGATGAGGTGAAATAGGAAAAAATATTTTATTCCCATAATGAAGTTTAAGCATATAAAAAAAGCTGATAATAACAATTAGATCACTAAGCCAGCGGGTGGCAGGAATGCACTGTATTGTTTTAACACAAAATACATTTTAAAAGATTTTGTGTCAATTCTATCGGCAGTTTCCTCAAATTCTCACAATCCTTTCTGTCTGTTTCTTGCCTCCTTGTCTGTCAGGCCCTTGATGACACAACACACATCCTTCCTTCTTCTGACCCCACAGCTCATTTGTTGCCCAATAAAATCAAGGACTTCACAGCCTTTATCAACCTGGTTGAGTTCTGCAGGTGATGGACACACAGCATGACACAATACTCTCCTAGCTGTGAAGGATACACCTCACATCTGTGACACTCTTTATCCTCCTGTTCCTGCCAATCTGTGTGAGCGAGGAGGTCAAGAAAACATTTGTTGTGAAGCAAAATGCATCAGAGTTCAGCTTTAGAGAACTTTAACCTGCGATATTCGCTTCGCATTCATGTATGTGTGACCATTAGTTAGGGATCCCTCTCCCAACATGGACAGACTTGCAACACATGATGTGTATAACAGAGCAAATCAAGAAAATAACAATATTTTTAAAATTCTCGAGAAAGACTGAACCTTGCAGTTCTATTTGCATACCCATTGTTATTGTGCCGGAACTCTCCTGTATTCTTCCAAATATGAATCATTAACAATATCTCTTTTCTTGTCTCTGCAGTGAGCTGTTGCTGAACAAACACGTGGAGTATTTTCACTCCTGGATGTATCCCCTGAGCTACGAACTTATCCTCCATTCCATAAGGAATCCACTCGTCAGTGGCTTTTACAAGCTGCTCTCCGTCACCATGAAAATCGCCAAGAGAATAAATTACTACCAGGTAATATCAGTGCAAAGCTTTTTCTGTGTCGTCCACTTAGCAGGGATATCAAATGGTGTATCCATAAGTTATAATATCTTGCAGTGCACACAGCCAAATTAAATTACAAAATGTTACCTTTGAACAGGGAGTTGGCCTAGGAAGCTCTACTTCCCCCCAGAGCGACGTAGAGAAAAGTGCTTGTTTCGCACTCTTCTCCAAATTTGGAAAAGAGGTATGAAGCTTATCTCTCCTATTTCATGTTGACGTAGAAACTTAAGAGAGAATAGACATACCAGGGAAACTTATGTGAAGAAGATGTGAGTGACATGTGGTGTCCTACTAGGTGTGTGTGAGAATGAAGCAGTACAAAGATGAGCTGCTGTCATCCTGCTTGACATTCGTCCTCTCGTTGCACCACAACATCGTAGCTCTGGACATCAAGGCCTACTGTCCTGCTCTTGAGGTGTGACTCTCCTGTTTTTTTTATCGTGTGTTTACAAGCCAAGCTTCATATGGTTGAATGCAGACTCAAACATAAATATGTGTGTAAATCTTTCATCTAGGCGGCTCTGAAACTGGGTCTGAGCCATCCTCCTCTGGCCAACGCAGCCCTAGATGCTCTTGAGGACTGGTCCTCCCACATTCCTCTAGAGACTCTGCAGCCCTGCTATGTCAACATCCTCCCTCTTCTGGACGGATACCTGAAAACCACCACCAGTGACAGTAAGCCATTCCAATGTCACAGACACTCAAGCGCTTTGATAGGGTGATGGGTCTAATGTCTGATTTGTGTGTTGTTGACTTCAGACAATGACGACAGCAACTGGGAGGTGATGTCTTCTTTGTCTTCAAGAAGTGACATAGGATACAGCAAAGTGATGACGAGGCTTCTCAAGCAATCCAATCAGATCTCTACGGTAACAGAAAACATAACACAGTATTTTGGAAACTAGTTTTTGGTTCACTTTTATTTTTTTTATTTGAAATGATCCGTCTTGTTTTTAGCTTCAGCTTATCCAACATGAAATAAAATGAAGGTAAAGATAAATAAATAAATAAAACACTAAGTCAAAGTAAATCTTACAGAAATGATTCATTGATCATTTTGGTTGCAGATACTGCAACAAGGATAATGTACTGTATTCACATAGGTCCATCAAGCACAGTAGAAACACCCATTTTTCGAATGACTGCATGGATTTACACAAAGCAGAAATGACTGGATGGTTCCTGCAGTAGTCATTTCTTCAGGATTTGATCTTAGTGTAGTAGCCTTATGTTTGTGAGCACACTGTATTTTACTTGTTACTTGTATCTGACTGCAGGAAGATGCTCCTATTGTCATGGTGAGGCTGAGGGTGGTGAAATTGCTCGGCCACCTGGGAGGAGAGCTGAACAGGAACCTTGTGACCGGTGAGAACTAACACAGCCATCCTCCTCATTACTTTGTACAATGACGTTTTGTCTGTTTGGTCCATGATGTTCCAACAACACTTTGAAATGCTGGCTGTTTTTGCTGACCCGATGTCTCTGCTTTGGCATTCAGTGGTCTCATCAGAGGAAATGATGAAGAAATTTGTGGCCTGGGACACGGAGAAAAGGCTGAGTTTTGCGGTGCCATTCACTGATATGAAGCCGCTCATCTACCTTGACCCATTTCTGCCTCGCATCAGTGAACTGGCTCTGTCCACGAGTGACAGACAAACCAAAGTATGTCATCTAAAATCAGACAGTTTCCACAGTCAGGCAGTTCACAAAATATATTTCATGCTATAGAAGCAAGTGAATATTGTAATCCAGTCGGTCTGGTCTTTGCAGGTAGCGGCTTGTGAGCTGCTCCACAGCTTGGTGGTCTACATGGTTGGGAAGAGTGCTCAGATGGTGGAGGGAAAGAATAGTTTGTCGCCAATGTACAAGCTCCACAAGAGGCTTTTTCCTGTGTTGCTGCGTCTGGCCTGTGATGTTGATCAGGTAGGTACCTTCATAGATATCTTTTTCAGTTCACACAGGTCAGAACATGTCTTTCAATGTCATTGGCCTTTATTTCTAATACCTAAAGTAATTTTTGTGATGTTCGGATCTTACCATTTTCAATTTTGATGCAGTACTTTTACTTCTGTGTAAATAGTTGGTGCCCGTCCTTTACAGTGCTAGTTAGTGCTCTTCTTAGTTCCACACAAGCAAATGAATAAACACACAAGGGAAGATTCTGATGTGCCCAGCCTGAAGTAATGTCTGCATCTTTGTAAATTTCTTCCAGGTAACCAGGCAGCTCTTTGAACCTCTGGTCATGCAGCTGATTCACTGGTTCACTAACAACAAGAAGTTTGAAAGCCAAGACACAGTAGCTGTTCTGGAGTCCATACTGGTAAGGCTCGTTTGAATAATTTAGGATCAACTTTCAAACATGAATGAAAGGTAAAATCTGTAACTTTCTCATCACATTGTCTAAATACGTCCGACCAGTGTTGATCATTTTTAATCAAGGTAAGGTCCACTTCCTAAGGTTGTGTTTGTCTGCCAGAAGAATGAAAATACTTTTTTAATCCAATTATAATTCCCATTTTTTACAATATATTTTACATTCTGTGATTTTTAACTACATATGTTAACTAAATTAAGGATTTTAGTTCTCGAACATATGCATCAGAGCAGAGCTCGCAGCCTAACAGCATCGGCGAATCACTGACTTTTAACACGAAGCTGCTTAATTCAGAGTATTTACTGGATTTATTTAGTGGGTTTATTTGGAGAGGAGGAGACTTCTGTGGCTAACTCGCCTCCCGATAAAAACCTTAATAATGAGAACTGAAGGAATCCTAACTGTGACGGCAATGACTGCAATAACTCATTATCTCACGCTCCTTCAGGACACCACCAAACTGTCTTTTGTTATTGTTTTGACTGAGAGACCCCTACTTTCATTTCCACCATCTGAAGTATACATGTTGTTGGTTGTTTAATTGACCTTTTCTGCTTCACCTGTTTGTTTGTCTTCTGCGCAGGATGGTGTGGTTGACCCCATGGACAGCACCCTGCGAGACTTCTGTGGCTGCTGCATTGAGGAGTTTGTCAAATGGTCAATCAAACAAACCACCCCCAGGCAGCAGGAGAAGAGCCCCACTAATATGAAGTCCCTGTTTAAGCGGATCTACAGCCTAGCACTCCACCCCAACGGGTTCAAAAGACTCGGTGCTGCCTTAGCATTCAACAGCATCTACAGACTTTTCAGGTACAATCCTTTTTGTTACTTTGGATACTTAGTTTCCATCCAACCCAGACTTATTTGCCATTAATTCAATTCCTGCTGATATTTAGTGATTGGCTGATTTAGCTCAGGATCTTTAGAGAAATGGCTCCATATTACAAAGATGTGGTGTTCTAATGTATTCTTCAGAGCTGCTGTCTCTCTGTCTCTGCAGGGAGGAAAAATCCTTAGTGGAGCAGTTTGTCTTCGAAGTTCTGGTCATATTCATCGAAAGTCTGGCTCTTGCACACTCAGATGAGCGCTCTATGGGTAACCGTTTTTCCACTTCAGGTTTATAGAGAAGTAGATTCAAAATCTTTGACAAATGGATTGATGTGATATGTCTGAATTGTTTCTATCAAGGTTTTACCTTCAAAAGAAGCTCTTTCTTTGACAATGATATGTGCATTTCAAATCTGGTTTATTACATTTATAAATTTTCCTGAAGCTTTAATTGAGCTTTCATTGCAGTTAAAGGAAAGTTATGCAGTAATTTCCTACTCATTTTAAATTAACAAATGTATTATAAAGCTGCTTCTGCCGCTCCTCCATCCTCAGGTACACTGCAGCAGTGTAGAAGTGCCATCGACCATATCAAAAGAATCATCAAACAAAAGGCCCTCAGTCTAAATCAGCACAACGCTAAGAGACGTGTCCCAAGGTTGGTCCTCTGTGTACATGTATAACCAGTTTATCTGTTAACTTACATTATAACTTAGGCTATATTACAAGATAGAATAGCTTAAAATTCAATCAAGTAGTCAGCACTACCTTTCATGTAGCAATGTTAATGATGTTAAGACAAATAGATGTAAGATTTTCCCATCATATTTCTCTTATTTCTCTTGTTTGCCAGGGGCTTCCCTCCTGAAGAAAAGCTTCTTCTGTCAGATGTGGTTTTATGGCTTTTGGAACAGTGCGGCCGCCCTCAGGCCGAGTGTCGCCACAAATGCATGGAGCTTTTCTATGAGTTTGTTCCTCTCCTCCCAGGTGAGCAACCCTGCACAGTGCTACAGCATGAAAAGATAACCAATATCACCATAGATGGGATTATAGGATAAAGAACACTGTCATCGATCCCGCTATTCTGAATTTACATTTGACTTTGTTAATGTCTGATTACAGCAAAGCCGTCTCCATCTCAGTGGCTGGATGGCATGTTAAAGGATCATGGCGTAAGCTTCCTGATCTCGCGGTTCGAGGGTGGAGGGCTCCTCTCCCAGCCCACCCTCAGGGACCTGACGGGCCCTTTCAGCGTCAGAGCCACGCTACAGTGGATGGACCTGCTGCTAGCTTCCCTGGACTGCTACAACACATTCATCAACTTACACATCATCAAGCTTCAACACATGCTTAGTAAGTACTGTTTGTGCAAGACGTCATATTTTATACTCTTAACTAACTATTAGCTACTTTTAAATTGAATCAGGCTGAACCAAATTGCATACACTCGTAAATATGCCAGATATTTTTCCGCAAGATCTTGAAATATATTTTAAAAAGAACCCAAATTGAATTGGGTTTTTTTCTGACACATACCACATCCTTTCACAAAATTTCGTAGAAAGCCATCCAGCTTTGATATTTGCTGTTGCTAACAATAAAATACATACTGTTAATCGTTAACTTATTATTTTCTTGCTTCTCTTGTAAATGTTAGTGTATTCTTTAATTGTGTTGTTTTGAATGTATTTCTGTGCATTTATTCGAATTGCCTTGCCTTACTAACATGAAAGTTCTTTTGATGCCATGTTGGCCCGTGCTGTGATCTCTATAGATGTTTCTTTTTCACTTCATTTCCAAGGCTCCAAAGACGAGTCAAGTTTTCTGAAAGCGACAAATTTCTTTTTGAGTGAGCTGGCAACCCATGAACTGGCGGCAGCAGAGAGCTGTTTCCCTCTTGGCAGGAGGAGCGCTCATTTCAGCCCGAGAGAGGTTGACCAGTACAATTACAGCAAGGGCACCATCATTGTTCGCCTGCTGGAGTTTGCCACAATGATTCTTGTAAAAGGAGACCAAGAGTTTTGGAAGGTATTTGTTCAAGATGCTCAGACTTGCTCAGACCCCCCAAAAAATGTATTTGGTCACTATTTCCTTTTTTACATTCACAGTTTCTGGAGCAAGATTTCTTTTGTGAAGTATTTTTTGAGTTGACTGCGCTGGTGGTGTGTGAGCCATCCGCTGTTGGCTTTAACATGGCCGATGTGGAAGTAATGAAGAACCTACCAGAAGTGTGTGTTCCTCTGCTTAATGCCCTGCTGAACTCAACGTACCGTGCTCGTCTTGAGAGCAGCTTGCGGACAAAGATCTCACGTACAAGGTCTGTAAATCGCCTTTTATTGCTCTCACTTTGAGTGAATAAAACCCCTCATTTGTTGTCTTCTACTGAGACACTACACTCAATACAATTCTCTGAAACCTCCATCATCATGGATACTTCTGCCATTATTGACAGCACTTATCAGTTTTTCCTCTCCTTCAAACTTTCTTTAATGATCTCCATAGTGTGGAGGAGTTGTGCGCCGTGGACCTCTACCATTTAGGCTCTCGGAGCCTCCATAGCCAGATTGAAATGCTTCTGTCTTCCTGTAAGCAAATCCACAAAGCCGGCTTCCTCAGCTCCATCCTGCACAGTGAGGTATTTATCCTTAAGTAACCCCACAATAAGCTGAATATTTGTCTTATATTTTCTGCTGTCCAAACGTATCATGTCATTCAGTTCTCGTAGCCATTGAAATTATTAACCTAAAGCTATGTTTTTTGACTTGTGTACTGGTTGAATATATTAGTATTTGTTCTGTTCACGTAGCAGCCATACGTTTATGTCTGTTTGTCATTCTTAAAGGATCCAGCCTATGCCAAGTCTCTTGGGTCCCGTCTTCTGATGACGGTGTATAAAGGCATAGCCCCAGCTGAGGAGAGGAAGGCCCTTCCATCCATGGACATAAACACCAGGAGGGTAGCAGATGGTCTGCTTCAGCTCTCCTTCTCTCTCAGTGAACAGGTCAGTGCTTCACTCTTTGCTAAGGTTTGATAAAAATCTATTGTTGACTGACTATTGACATATTACTAATATAGGAGAGGTTTAGGGCCATATGAAAAAATATGAGATTTTATAATGTAATTTAGTTTTCAAAAGTCATATTATAAGATTAAATATTTAATTAAATGAGGGAAAAATAAATAATATTAGAATAAAATATAAGTCAATACGCAGCAAGGAGAACTCATGCTCACCATTGTTTCTCATTCTTGATAAATTACGAAACCTCTTTGAATATCACACATATCTAATCAACGATAACCTCACAGTCGACCACTACACCATATGTGACAAAAGTAACACCTTCCTCCAAGTCTGAGTGGTTCTTTCTCTGGAGTTTTGCTGACTTATGTTATGTACATTATTCATTCCCTGCAGAGTGAGCAGCTGGTGGACTTGCTGTTGAACACCATCATGCTCTCAGTTCCAATATCTGGAGGCCACAGCAGTAGCTTCCTGAGCTTCTCACATGGCGAGTACTTCTACAGCCTCTTCCAAATGACCATCAACGCCGAGCTGCTGAGAAGCCGCGATGCCACAGTTCCACGCCTCATGAGAGCTTCCTCCCAAAATCCCAGCATGGTAGTTCTTCCTCATCTTATCTCACACGTTTAAATCGGTTTCAGACGGTGTTTGATGGATGGTTTTCTGTATTTCATCAGGTGAGTGTGTTGCTGAATGGAATGCTGGACCACAGCTTTGGAGAGCGCTCTGTGAGGAAAACTCTGGGAAAGCAGCTGGTGGAAGAGGTGCTGAGAAGCTGGAGCAGTCTGCAGCCGTGGTGGGAAGGACAGTCTTCCACTCCAGAAAGCAAAACCGCTACTCTCTTACTGCTCTCCAAGCTCCTACAGGTATGATGAAGATGAAGTTACTCCTGGATGACATCCAGTAAACCAAAGCCTCCTTGTAAAGAAATGACTTAACACACTTGAGTCATAAACATAAGAATCAACATTATTTTTAAAAAAAATTTAAAAAAATCCAAGCTTTGTCGTAATTTCTTTTTTACATCAGATTGACTCGTCGGTCTGCTCCAATATAAACCATGAAGCGTTCAGACCGGTGTTTTCCACTTTCACTGTGCTGCTGGTTGACATGAATCTGCAACTGAACCTCAAGGTAACTGAGAGGGTGCAGTAGGGTAAAGTATATTAAATCACTTCAATTAGCTGAACAATTTTAAGAAAGTAGAAATATGAAACTATACGCTTTTTTATTTGGATGTCTGTGTTTGTTCAGAGTCAGGCCCTGTTGGTGTTGCCCTTCTTCATAACCCTCCCGGAGGAGCCGTTGGCTGAACTGCAGCGAGCCCTTGACGTCCTTGTGGTGTCGCACTTCCCCATGCAGTCCGATGAGTTTGCTAAAGGCTCGCTTCACCGCAACAACTACATGGACTGTATTCGAAAGGTGAAGTGTGATACAGTTTTACCACAGCCAGACACCATTCAATTTTAGTAAAGTGTAGTCACTATTAGAGATAATATGTAAAGACCGGTGAAGACCAAACTCTCTTTCAGTCAACATGATTTGGTGTTTATAATTTTGCATGGAGATAACAAACTTAAAATGTCTGCCTTGTAGTTGCTGGATGCCCTGGAGCTTTCTCAGAGTCCACTCCTGCTCAAACTGATGTCAGGGATTCTGTGTCGAGACAGAAAACACATCATGGAGGAGCAATTCCAAACCTGTTTCCAGAGACTTGCAAAGCGGTAAGTGAAGCCTTCACATCACAGCTATTTTTCATTCATGCGAGTTTAGGTGTTGCATTTAGGAATTGATGGGTTGACCATGATAAAGTTATCATGGTTATCAAGTGCAGTTGTAGATGTCCATATACAATATAGAGTGTGTATAAAGATGGAAGACACTGACAATTTAGCTTGGTGTATTTCGATGTTTGATTAGATCGAGCAGTGAGCGACAGCTGCAGCTGCTCTGTGCAGTGTATGGGGTGGTCCAGCAGGGGGATGTCCCGGTGAGCTCCATGCTGCAGGCCATGATGGAGAGGGTTGTGCTGCCTCTGGCCTCTGACTGCAGCACCAAAGCCCTGACCGACTTCTTTGTGGCAAATATCAGTGACATGATTGCTTTTCTGCTCAGTCGCTTCACCAAGGTTTGCTACCACATTTAAGGATTTATTTGAAGAGATAAAGATAATTAATAATAACATATTAAATAGATAATCCATATTAATCCTTTACCTTCACATTTGTAACTATGAAATCATTGCTTTCCTTGTCCTACATTTCTGCTAATAATCTGTTCTTGTTTTCATTAATAAGCTAATTTATGTATTCATTTCAGTTAACTGAATCAACATTTGAGATCCAGTTGCTGAAAAAGATCGGCTATTACAAGCTGATGGAGCTACTGTATTGTCGGCTTCCCAAAGAAGAGGTTTACTCCAAGGAATCCCGCATCAATCAAGCGTACTGTGGCTCGGACAAAACCGAGGGGAATGAGTTGTCCAAGACACTGATCAAGTACGACTCCTGGCTACTTGAAATATTAGAAGCGACACGACAGTGATTTAAAATGAATAATGGCTCTTGTATTTTATAAATTTCCCAATAGGTCATGTTTTGAAGCTTTCACTGAGAACATGGCCGGTGAGACTCAGCTCCTTGAACTCAGGCGACAGCATCACTGTGCTGCTTACAACTGTGCCATCGCCGTCATCAGCTGCAGCTTCAGTGAGGCCAAGTTCTACCAGGGCTTCCTCTTCAGTGAGAAACTGGAGAAGGTACGGACTATTGTTTCCAACCCACTTCAATCTGAATCTATCCAATCAATCTTATCCTTCATCTTAGAATGACTTTCATGTTTTCTCACCAGTGGAAACAGATCGATGGATTAATGCCTAACCATTTTTTTTTTTTTTTGTCTTGCACAGAATCAGTTCATCCTTGAAAATATCATTGACGTTGAAAGGACCTATAACTTTCCAGTTGAAATTGAGGTACGTTTTATGGGTGTTTGTAACAGTTGTCTTTGAGTTCCAGACGTGGTTTATTCATTTGCTGTTTTTTATCAATGTAGGTCCCACTTGAGAGAAAAAAGAAATACATCATGATTCGAAAAGAAGTGAGCGAGGAGAATGGAGGTATGAACTATGAGTTTGGTGGTCTTTGGCACACAGCATGTAACATTTTAACTTTACAGCATGCTCTGACTCAACCCCACATAGTGCAGAGTGAAGGAAATAAGATGTGATCGGTCTGACTTAGATGTAGGACACAAAGATCGAACTGCAGTGACTCACACCAGCGTTTTTTTCAAGTTGGTGACCTGCTCTTGTGTTTTTTATGTTGTTGTTTCCTTAGAAGCACCAGTTTACCTGTCCTCCCAGTCTTACATGGCCGACAGCAGCTTGAGTGAGGAGATGAGTCAGTTTGATTTCTCCACCGGTGTCCAAAGCTTTTCCTTCAGCTCTCAAAACCCAGAAGGACAAAGAAGAACCGCGGCGAAAACAGTTAGTCTAACGTTTTGAATGCACATTTACACCCACACTTAATACCTGCAGTTACTTACTCTATGTGCTGTATATGATGTATATATCTTAGTGTGTTAATTTCAATTTGTCGTATTCATATATACTCCCCACTGTGCAACGACAAAGAAGCTGAAGCTATAATCTAATCCAAAAATGTAGGAGACAGAGGAAACAAATTCTTCCCAGGATGCAATGGTGGATCTAGAAATGGATGAGCTGAATCAGCATGAATGCATGGCGAACATGACTGCTCTTATTGGACACATGCAAAGGAACAACATCACTCCCAAAGTTGAACAGGTCAGTTGTACTGAAAAAGGGCAAAGCAGGTTTTTGAACTTTCTTTTTGTTAAACAGAAATAAAGAAGATCACATGAGTATTTTCTGTCATCAAAATGATCATCTACAAATATTAATGGTGACTGTTCTGTGTTCACAAGATTTTTATCTTTGTTTATGAAACAGGGAAACATGTTGAGTGAACTTCCTCCATGGATGAAATTTCTACATGGAAAACTTGCAAATCCAGCAACACCTCTAAATATCAGACTCTTCATCTCAAAGCTGATCATCAACACAGAGGAGGTGAATGATTTAATATGCTCTCTGAGACTATACAGTTTAAAAAAAAAAAAAATGATGATACCATGTTCACTTTTTGGACTTTGTGTCTCCTCAGGTGTTTCGACCATATGCCAAGCACTGGCTTGGACCGCTCCTGCAGCTCGTTGTCTCTGGAAATAATGGAGGACAGGGGATCCATTTCATGGTGGTGGATATCGTGGTCACAGTGCTCTCTTGGACAAGTCTGACAAGTCCCAAGGTTGTAAAAGTTTTTCCCTTACCTACACCAACATATGCAATCAAATCCCCTGGACTTTAGTTAATTCTGATTGAAAAATCTATCTGTGGCACATTTTTAGGAAAATAACCAATTTCCTTTTTCATTCTTACATTGTATTACCGTATGAAATTACCAATTATCACTAGTGGACGATCATAACAGTACTGTGTGTCTCAGGGTAATCCCAGAGATGAGGTGCTTGCAAACCGACTGTTAGAGTTCCTGATGAAGCACAGCTTTCACACCAAGAGGGCGGTTTTCCGACACAACCTGGAGATCATTCGCACTCTGGTAGAGTGCTGGAAGGACTGTCTGCATGTGCCATACAGGTAATACTCTCAATGACACATGTATTGTATTGTGGCCGTAGTTCATTAGAGAGGAGGCAAACGAGTGGTAGTGGTTCACTTTAATGTCATTGTGTGTTTTCATTGTGTAACTCTGGAAGAGAAAATAGACAAGATTGGATGCATCTTTTCTGGTCCACAGGCTACTCACTACTTCTGCTGTGTTACCATGTGCCTAGTCCAGTGTTGCCAACTATTTTCAATGAAAATTATTTAAAACATGGATAGATAATAAATACATATAAATGCATGTTTAAAAAGTATTTTAATAAAAAATATAAGGCATTCTGATCGAACCCCAAGACAATCTGATGGAGGAAGTAGAATTCAACCTGCTTCTATTTGCAGTTTTAATTGTATGTCATCCGTTAGGAAAAACCAGAAAAAATAGTCCTGTCTTTAAATGTTTTTGGACATTTCAGGCTCCACCTTTAAATCAATCTAAGGAAGGGGCAGAGTTGAAAATTATGATGATTTTTCATTTGGTATCATTCATAATTAAATATTTTTCTTTACAAAGTGGAAATGAACCAATCCATGGCTCTCTCTCTCTTCTTTCTAGTCTGATTTTCGAGCGATTTTGCGGCACCGACTCAAACAGCAAAGACAACTCGGTTGGACTTCAGCTGCTGGGAATCATCCTTGCCAACAACCTCCCTGCTTACGATGCCTCGTGTGGAATTGAGTTTGAGAGGTAAAATACACAGGGCAGCTAAATGGCAGCATGTAGTCCACTGTGAATCCCTCATTACCCTCTTTATTACACATTATTTTGTCACTTTTTAAAGTTGCAAGCTGCAGCTTCAGGTCACGGCCATCAATCGAAATGGAGAGTGGCAGTATATCCACACATTTATGGTTTCTTTACAAATGTGGGTTTGTTGTAGTTGTTGCCATCTTGTTGAGCGTGCTAAATCATTTATGGTTGGTGTTTTTCCTACAGGTACATCCAGTCTCTCACCAACAACTTGTCCTTTGTACGGTACAAAGATGTCTACTCAGCTGCTGCTGAAATTATCGGCCTTATCCTGAAGAATACAACCGAAATGGACAATGTATGAGCTTAGTTTCTTTTTCTTTTTCTTTTTCTATCTGATGATGACTAAAAGCAACCTGTACTAGAAAAGATCTAACTTGGAAAATAATTTTTAAACATAAGTTGAGCTTGAATATATTCAGCTGATGTGTATGTTGGTGATAAAATTCTCTGCAAGTGTTATCTTCTTATATCAGTTTTTTTCAATTCATTGCATTTAATGAATGTCACATTCTCTTTGTTTTGATTCTCATTTCAGAAACATCAAATCATCAGTCTTGCTGCAAGTAAGATAACAAATCTGAGAAGAACGGACAGGGACGACAAGTTCATTATTTGTTTGAACAAAGTGTCAAAGCATTTCCCCCCATTTATGGATGGGTGAGTTTGTATTTCGACTGTATAATATGAATCATGTTTGAAATTTAATGTATATATAATTTTTTCCCTGCCAGAGGCTTAAACAGAGGCTTTACCTTTCAGGTTTGTCAGTCATGTGTTCTTCCTGCTGCCCAAGTTGCACGGCATCTTAAAGACAGACTGTTTGGAGTGTGTGCTGAGCCGAGCTGACGTGATCCCAGACATCTTTCTGCAGCTAAAAACCACAGGCTTCATTCAGATGATGGGTCACAGGTAGGTTCTGACTCCTGATCACACTCATTTACATTTTCAGCAGGTTTTTTTAGTCTATGAACTGATGAAACCTGTCAGGCTAAACAATGCATTGCCCTTGTTTTACATCGACATGTTTGATGAGCACAGACCCCTTAGGGTTTAATCTTCCCTCCTTAGCCTTAGAACAACAAATGCAAATTTATAATTCAATATGAATGTTTATCGTGCTAAATCATGTTTCTGCGTGTTGCTGTTGTTCTCTCAGGGATGAACCAAGACAGAGAATATGTCTGGATATCATCCACAAGATTATTGGCCTGCTGACTCCAGTTCAGCTTCAGGAGTTCCTGGGAGCTGTGATGGCTTTTGTCTCTCATCCATCTCCAGTGTGCAGAGAGAGGATGTACGATATCCTCATGTGGATCCAGGACAACTACAGGTCGGGACTTCCTATCCCACATCCTGCTGTTATGAACATCATCTATACGTTCACGTAAAAGTGTAAACTAGCAAGCAAGACTAGGAAATGGTGCAAATTCTCCTGCAAAATGGCATCACGATTTGGCTTCAGCTTTTTATTATATTGCTTTTTATGTGTTGTAATAGACGTAGTGTTGCCGAAAGTCAACATTTAATGTTGCACTGTATCTTCATTCTAACAGTGATGCAGAGAGCATGGCAGACAACATCTCAGTCGAGGTTTTGAATGCAGCCAAAGAAACACTACTTCAGGGACTGTCTGATGAAAACCAAGGCCTTCAGTAAGAACCCACTTCACCTTCTGTTATGCTTTTTTCACTGTCACTGTCTTCATCTTATGTCATCCTTTCTTATATTGTGCAGGGAAGTGTGATCCCCATGAATCACAATATAATGTCGCTGACTGTTTTGTTTTCAGGCTTTATGTTCGGAACTTCTGGAGTCAGGAGAAGCGCCTTCCCACTGCGACCCTTGAACGAATGTTGACGGTCCTTCGCTCCCTGTACTCGTGTCAAATAGAGAGGTGTTTCTTAAGCTTGGTGACCAATCTGCTGCTGGAAATGACTAGCCAGAGTCCTGACTTCCAACGAAACATGTTTGAGTATCCTCTGTCAGAGTGCACCTTCCAGGTAGGCAGCATTTATTCCTCCCTTCCTCTCTGGGTCAGTTTGAATGATCAAAATGATGAACTTGATGTGTTGATTGTATTTTACATTTTTTTTTCTTTCTAGGACTATGTGATTGATTCCAACTGGCGCTTCAGGAGCACGGTGATGACTCCTATGTTTGTCGCAACCCAAAGCACTCAAAGCACACAGAGTGTGGCAGCGTCGCAGGCCATAGCCATGAAGGGGAAGCTCAGAGCCACTCAGACGACACTGGAGTTCAGCCAAACCCAAACAGCAGGTGCCACTCTAATTACATATCCCAATATTAGAGCAGCAGGTTAAAAAATGTAGTAAGAACTCCACATGACATTTCTGTACATACACCTTTTTTCTTGTATCATGTATAAACCTATTCCATTTGAAAGAGTATGCTATTTGATTTTAACTGCTAAATCTTGTTGTCTTTTTCTCCTCCAGGTCGACGCACAGCATATAACTGGCTGACAGGCAGCAGTGTGGATACTATGGCAGAGTACACATCCGGCTCTGAGTCTCTGTCGTCACTGATGGTGTTTGATAAGAAAGCAGAGAGGCAAACCTCTGCAAGACGACCAGTAGGGGAAGGATTCGGGCTGAAGCGCCTTGCTGCACCAAGCGATGAGGTGGACAGTCGCACTAGAGGTTAGTCTCTGAGAAACTGCACACACATATAATAATATTATTCACTTCACAGTCCTTCACAGAAATATTTGACGTGACCTTTCTGGTAACTAGTCTACTGTTTAATAGTGAAATATATTTGTGAAACTATCTAATTTAACAGGTTACCCAACAAAGCATATAAGCTGCTTTTGCACATTCACTGAACTCCGTTGAATTCCCTGAAATTTACTGGAGAGGCTGTTGGACAGGGGATGTCAGTTGCTCTGGACATTTTCTGGAAATATTCCTGCCAACACCCTATTAAACTGGCAGGCTGACGAAGATGTCAACTTTTTAAGACATTTGAGAGCTTTTCACATCATGTCCTGCTTCCTGCATGCAAAACCCTGGCATCCCCCCTAGCCTGAATGTTTTTCTGTTGTTGTGAACATGTTCAACCCGCACAATCTCTTGTTGCATTCTTCATATGTGAGAGACAAACTCAGAATATATCCTCACCCAACTTTCCAGACATTTTCCAGAGTTCATGTCTTATAATAGCTTTACAGTATTGATCTGTGTTGGAGACTTAATTTCTGTGGACTACCACTGATGCTTTGTTAATGCCTTTGTTAATACCTTCTTTGTCTTCATGTCAACAGCCAACAATGAGCAACGCAATAACATCCTAAGATTGAGACGCAGATTTCTAAAGGATCAGGAGAAAGTCAGCTTGAGTTACGCGCATAAAGAGATCAGACAACAGAGGCAGAAAAAGGTATCACACAGACAAACAATGTACAGTACCAATCCTGTTGGAGGGCATCTTAAAACCCGTGTCTTGATTGAATTGTCCAATCCAGTGCTTCAACAATCAGTGTTGTGTTTCCCCAGGAACAAAAGGCTGACCAAAGGCTGAGGAAAGAGGCTCAGGTGACTCTCTATCGTAACTACAGAGTGGGGGACTTCCCAGACATCCAGATCCCGTACAGCAGCCTCATCACCCCCTTACAAGCACTCGCCCAGGTAAGACCACCGCCTCTGCTTTCTGCATCCTACCATTCTAGGGCCGATGTTGTACAAATACATATGATTTATGCTTTCTCTCTGCATTTTCCCCTTAGAGAGACCCAATTTTAGCCAAACAGCTCTTCAGCTCCCTGTTTGCTGGTGTCCTCCAAGAAATGGACAAGGACAAACCAGGGGAGAGTGGTAGGATTAAAGAAGAGCTGCGGTGCAACATGAACACTTTCTTGAGCAAGAGTACGCTCTGCTTCCCTCCGTTTATAGCATGTGTGCAGGTACAAACCCAAAGCATTGATTGATTATGCTACAAAAGTCATGGATCTGAATTTACCATAGCATTTATTGATGGTGTCAAAATGAGAGTATTTAATTATGCCAATGTTTTCTGATATTTACATTTATGACGCCTACTCCATAATAGCTTATTCTCTATTCTGTATATGTATTTTCTATATCATACCATTAGTAGTTAAATTTGTCATTTTGCATTTATAGAAGAACAAATGGCCTTGCAAACTCATAATGACAATATTTTGTCCAGCTATATTGTAGTTTACCTCTACAGGTACTTTCCATTTAAATGATCCATATCCTGTAGAGCCTGGGTTATTTATTATAGCTTGATTATTAAAGTCAACCTCAAAACTATAAATATATAATAATCTGAGCATTGTTTATTTAGGAAATGTGCTATCAGCATAAGGAGCTGCAGCAGCTCGACCCAGCATGCATCAGCTCCACGTGCCTGGTGAGCCTCCAGCAGCCGTCGGGCATCCTGCTGCTGGAGGACAGCCTGCTGCACGCCGGCTTCCAGGATGAACCTCCCGCCAAACGGTCACGAGGACGCAGGGAAATCCCCCCAGACACAAACAAATGGATCCACCTTGCAAAGTATGACAGTGCTACTTCTTCTGTTGGCTTGTAGATGAATGTTAGAAACGATATGCTATTGGTCGGGTGCAATATAAAAGAAAACACAATGTAAAATACAAAAAAATAATAAAATACCAAACTAGCATGAAATAATATGCTATGATGTAGATCCTGTCCTTGGACAGTTCATCATACCTGTGTTGAAGGTTTCCCTAATAACTGATTAGAGATATAATATACATAATTGATTTTATGAAATCATTCATTTCTTCTGATTTCTTTTAATACTGATTCATCTCGGCAGCTTTCTTTTTCTTGTGGTGACGGTTACATTAACACTCTCATGCACGTTGCCTCTGGCCCATCAAGTTTCTGTAAATAGCTCCATTACAAATACATGCCAGTCACTTGTGGATAATTGTAATTGCTTTTGTCAAATGTGATATTTAGGCTTTACAGGTCGTTGGAGGATTACGATGTTGTGCGCAGCATCTTCGGTGGTAAAGTTGGGACCAAGTCAATCACCTGTGCTGCGCTTCAAGCTGAAGCCAACACTGACTTTGCAGAAGCTGTGAAGCTTTACAATGAGGTACACAAATCATCGCTAGCTGTGTGTAAAGCTATGCAGTGTTAAGTTTCAGTCATTCAAGCTGGATAGAATGAAAACTGTCCTCTACACTGACAGGCCCTCAACACTGAGGATTGGAGCGACGGTGAGCCCACCGACTCGGAGAAGGACTTCTGGGACGTGGCAGCAATGGAGGCCTACAGTCATTTGACTGAGTGGAAGTCTCTGCAGTACTGCTCCACAGTGTCCATAGATGAAAGCTCCCCACCCGACCTCGAAAAGATGTGGTCAGAGCCCCTTTACCAGGTGACAGTTCTCAGTCATGTAGCAGGGTGGGCAGAAAACCTGTGGGTTGCACAGGTTTTAATTCTGGTTTTACCACAACTGCATTCTTCCTCATGCTGAAAGTGCAGTGATGGCTTGAAATGAAAACATACATTTTGTTATCTCAGCCGTCCTTTGTATTGCAACTTTAGAGATGTGTGGTATTTGAGCTTAAACTTAGGATTGTAAGTAAAGAAGTCCTATAACTTCTTTAATGTTAGTATCAAGGACCTGCAGGTGATTTTTCACTCACTTCTGTTTGTTTTTTTTATTGTTCATTTGGTATTTAGCAGGATTTCACAAAACTACTGTACTCTGAAATGTTGGCACAGAGCTAGATCACGGAGGCGTTTTGTGTTTTCCCTTTCTTTGATATTGCAAGATTTGTTTTTCAACAGTTACATTTATTTCCCAGAGAATAATTTATGGATCTTGACCAAAACCAGCCTTTGCGGAGAAATGCATGCTACTGAGCAACTTATCTTATTTTTTTAATATATCTGCTTGTGTCAGGTATGTGCACGTGAGTTGTGACGCATCGCTCACACTGATCTATTTGCAATTGTGCCAGGACATGTACCTGCAGCACATGATCCGCAGCATGCTCAAGCAGCTGCAGAAGGGCGATAGCGACCAAACACTTCTCAGCTTCGTGGACAAAGCCATGAGGGTGGAGGAGCGTAAGAAGCTCCTGGAGAGTCATTACAGCCAGGAGCTCAGCTTGCTCTACATCCTTCAGGAGGACTTTGACCGCGCCAAATACTACACCAACTACGCCATGCAGCTCTTCATCGAGGTCAGCTGTTAGATATTATTTTTGGCAATCACCTGCTAAAATCATTATATATTCATTCTTACTTTAAAAGCTAAAAGTTGATTGGGTCAGAAACTGGGCTAAAGTGTGTATTCATTCTCTTTGCCTCACTCAGAGTTACTCCAGTGTGGACTCACTAATGACTCAGAGTCGACTGACCATCCTGCAGTCAGTGCAGGCCTTAACTGAGATCCAGGACTTCCTTTTCTTCATCTCAGGGCAGGGTGCGTGTGTGCATTCTTAAAAACTCGATCAACAATCAATATCTAAATAAAATGAACAGTTGATTATTTTTCTGCAACTATCTTAGTTATACTTTGAATGAAACATTTTTTGTCCCACTCTCAATCCATTATTGTATTTCATTCATTAGTGTCAGTAAGCGGCCTCAAACGGCTCATCAGATTATGGACTGAGCGGTATCCTGACCCTAAAGTAGATCCAGTGAACGTATGGGACGATATCATAACATCTCGGTAAGAGAAACAGGTTTTTAACATTTTGCCTACAAATCTTTTAATTTGAGGAATTACAAAACGTGACACAGACTTATGTTTAATGTCCACGATTCAGATGCTTCTTCTTGGACAAGATCAGGGAAAAGTTGAGGGGCAACGCCCCCAGCGACAGCATGGAGGTGGATGGTTCAGAGGACCCATCGGGGGACATCGACACGTTAGTAAATGACTGCAAGTTCAACATGAAGCTACACATGGCCAATAGTGCACGGAAACAGGTGAATATGTTTTTGTTTTTTTTTACTTTTAAACTATCAAGCATTACTTGTTTAACCTCAAGCTTGTTTTGGATCACTTATGTTGTTTCAGAATAACTTCCCCGTCGCTACCAAGCTGTTGAAGGAACTTCACAGAGAAGCCAAAACTAAGAGAAGCTTGTTGATACCGTGGGTCCACAGTTTTAGCCAGTACAGCCATAAACGCAGCCAGACTCAGGGTCCCGTTGAGCAAATCATCACCGTGCTGAAGACTATCCCACTACTGGGTAAGAAGGGAAAAATAACCCCTGTACTTGATTAATTAACAGAGAAGTTCAGATGTCAACAAACACGATTTAAGTATATTTGTAACTCTGATCAAATTTGACATCCGACTCACATGATTTCATGAAATGTAATAAAGTAAAAGCTACCCTTTCAGTTTTAGTCAACAATACACATTGTGAGTATACCTGTGCATTTAAGACATTTCTGAATATATTTTTTGATTTAAAATTCTATATCCAAGATTGCTGATGCAGGCTGATCAGAGGTTTAACAGTGGTTTATATCTTGTGGTGAATCATCAAGTTTACTCTTGATTATTGATGGTTCTAAACCTCTCGGTTTTTCTTCATCATGCAAATCATTTTCTGCTCCTCCACAACACTTCAGAAGGTGTCTTTAGCTCAGTCTTGTTTCCATGTCAACTTTGCAGAGGACCTTCGGCCTGACTGTGAGAACACCACAGCTAAAGTATTCCGAAATCAAAAGATGCTCCAGGGTACCTCCTTCCACATCCTGGCTACAGCTGTAAACAAGAGTCCCTCGGTCCTGGAAACTACTGAACCTGACAAAGCAGAGAAAGTTGTCAGGCTTTCTGGAGCTGCTTGGCCAGTTGAAGATCCAAAGGTATTCTATATTATACTTTTATATTTACGAGAGCTTAACTAGGATTCATTTATATGAATTAGAATCAGACAATCACAGCCAATTATGTCCTGCTAACCCTGCTTTGGAGTTTTTAAGTGATGTAACCAGACAATGTGCAAAAGAGAACGAGATGAGGTATTTTAGTAGCTGAAGACTATTTGTCCTGCAGAGAGTGGAAGAGGGGCTGCAGTTACGAGCGCTGAAGCTGCTTTGTGATGCCACCAGAAAGGCTGATGAAGAGCTTCAGTCTTATAGTCAGGACTTTGTGGAAAGCAGCAGCATCACCGAGACATACATGGCTTTGGCCAACTTCAGTGACAAACTACTACGAGAGGAAGAGCAGAGGGACACCGGTGAGAATTAATGATGTGCTTTTGTTGAACAGTTTTATCAATATCCACATTCTGGAGAATTGTATTTTCCACATTAGTAACAGAACACTGCCTGTAGAGGGCACTCCTTCTTAACTGTCACATTGTATCCCTGTCTGTCTTACTGCATTTATGTGGTGACAGAATATTCTGAAAAATTACTTTGCGAATGGTAAAATTCACATAAACGCCACCTCAAGTCATAACAGTGACTCGGAAAGTCTGTGAAAAAGTTTTTCTGCTATTTGCCTACGTCATTACTTATGAAGCAATTGATATAATTTTGCAAACAGTCAAACATTAGCTTCTAATGTGAACTTGTCTATGTTTATCTCTCACAAGCACCTAACACCACTTTAACTATTACAGACATTTTTATGATTGATTTTAAATTATGAATATGTCTGACACAACGAATCCTTTTTCATTGCTTTTCATTGCTATGCAAATATTAGAAAAAGCTGTCAAGATGTTAATACATCACAGTTGGATTCAGCGTGGATTCCCGTTTTTCCCATAAAGCCCATTAACAGAACAAGTGTGGAAGGACTCTGCAACTCAAGTAATGGGACCTTTCAAGGAGCAGTCAAACAAAGGAAAAAATTCCCCAAAACGCTTAAGAAGAAAATTGGGTGTCATGTCAACTTTATTGCACTGGTTATTGTATGTATGTAAATATATGTGTGTTCTGTTTTGTCACAGAGAGTCAGTTTCCAGACTTTCTGACACTGCCTGTTCATGTAGTGGACAGCATGTTGAAAGCACTGAAGATGAACTCAGAGGAAGCTCGTCTCAAATTCCCACGTCTGCTGCAGATCATCGAGCTGTACCCCTCGGAGACACTGGACCTCATGACAAAAGAGGTGAGTGTGTTTAGACCAGGTATGTACAGCAGGACAAACAACCCACACTTCTATCTACATATGCACAGTTTTAACCCAAACATGTTGTGTGCTTTTTCCGCTATGTGGTAGGTCTTTAAGCAGGAAGCATATCAGTTATATATGGATTTCAAGGCGGTAACTGTAGACAGACAATCTGAAACACTCTGTAAATGACATATTTCTTATCTGCAGTGGAAACCAGGCCAATAAATCAGAAAATAATGATGAGCATTTTAAAGCCTTCTCAGTTAAATTCTACATAACTGCTGTCATGAGGACCCTTAATTTCAACTTGATAGTATTCTTTGATGTACGTGTGCTCCAGTTGACACCACTGTCTGTATTTAGATGACATCAATTCCCTGCTGGATGCTGATTAGCTGGATCAGTCAAATGGTCGCCCTGTTGGACAAGCCACAAGCTGTGGCAGTGCAACACTGCATCAGGCAGATAGCAGAGTGCTACCCTCAAGCCCTGGTTTACGCTCTCATGATCAGCAGCGAGAGTTTTCAGTTTGAGGACTCAGCAACAGGACACCATCAGCAGGAATTTGTCAACAGGTAAACTTTATAATATTCTGCCTGAGGAGCAGAGAAAAACTACATTGCAGCAAGTGTTATTTTTATGAATATTGTTTCTGTGTCTGCAGGCTCAGGAGCATTCTGGATAAGGGAGGAGCTGTGAAGAAATTTGTGGACGCGCTGCAGCAGCTCACAAATCCTGAGATGATTTTTAAGGTAACAAGTTCAACTGTGAGTTAATCAAGCTGCAAGCAATTCATTCATGGGACTTGATTATTTTCATGTGGTCCCAACAGGATTGGTGGGATTGTGTGAGAAACGAACTGGACAAACCGAGCTTTGACAAAAAGCAAATGTGTGACCTGTATGACGAGATGCGCTCTTCGCTTGGGCATCAGGACGCAGAGGGTCATGGGACGTTTCGCAAGAAATTTATCAAGGTTTGTTGTTAACTTTGATGGTTCGACTTGGTATGGATAGCGTATATGACAATAGATACAATGACAAGTAATCATAAATATGCAAGTTTTCTATCTTTTGCTAATCACCAAATAGTATAACATGAAGGAGTATTAGAGCATGTTGAAGAAAAGAGATGATAAAGCTGTAATTAACCAGACACTTATTATATTCTTAGAATTAAGTCATAATATTATAACACTCAGGTCTAAATATAAGAAGAAAAAAGTTGCAAAAATATACAGTCACAACTTTACAAGAGTAAAGGGAGTGCTCCCTGGAGTTTCACTCCTTCTGGATCCAAAATCTTGAAACAGCCTCATTGTTTAACTATTAAAGCTCTATGAACATCACTCAGATGTTGTCAAAGAGACAGTCCACCAATAGTTTCTTCTCCACAAAAGAGTCATTTCATTCAAGCCTGTGTGGTCCTTTTTTTTTAAATAGTTTGAATACACTAATACACAAAAGCTATAACTGCAAATATGCGAACAAGACATCACGTTATTTGTTTCTGTGTTTTTCATTGCAGTCTTTTTGTCTTTGATTTCACAGAGATTTGCCAAAGATGTGGAGAAGCTGCTGGGAGCTAAAGGCAGCAAGCTGTTTGAGAAGAGGAAAAACGATTCGTTATTGCGGCAAGTGGATGAGCTGGCAGCATCCATGCGTGGATTTCAGACAGAACCTGGGAACTTAAAAGAGTACTCACCTTGGCTCAGTGGGTTTAAAGCGGACCTGTTCAGCAATGAGCTGGAGATCCCAGGTCAGTAGTTCAATTTAAAAGAACAACACTGATATCAGGGTCTGGAAATATGGTGAATTGTTAGTGTTTTGGTCAGCCACAATGTTTTCCTCTTTTTATAGGACAGTATGACGGCCGATCAAAGCCTTTGCCAGAGTACCATGCAAAAATAACAGGCTTTGATGAAAGGGTATGCTTTTATTCTTGTTCACTTTAAACCAATTCAGTTTAAATGTTTTAATAGTCCAATAGCATGTGATTGCGTGAAAATTTTATCCTGCAGATTAAGGTGATGTCCTCCATCCGTCGCCCCAAACGTCTGATCATCCGTGGGGATGACGAGCGGGACCACCCCTTTCTGGTGAAGGGTGGGGAGGACCTCCGCCAGGACCAACGCATCGAGCAGCTTTTTGGCGTCATGAACATTTTATTGAGTTACGACGCTGCCTGCACACGCAGAGGCTTGCGGCTCCGCACCTATCAAGTCATTCCCATATCCAGAAGGTAGTGAGCTTTTTTGTCCACCAATTTCCCTATGGTTACGATTGCAATCAACGAACGCATTATCTTTTCCATCTTAATCATGAGCATCGTCGTTCACTTTGAGAGCAGGATTTATTTTCACTTCAGGTTTTGTATTTCCTTCACTCAAAACCCTAGCCTGACATTAACATACTCATAATTCTATTAAGAATATGAGTCTGATACTGCTCCATTGGGCTGTGATTATGGGGCGTGTTTCAACCGAACCAGGAAAAAAAAAAGCCTCTTCGCTCAATTGGATAGACCTACAACCAATCAGAGCAACGTAGTATGTGACGTATGTTAAGCGAACCATAGTTGTTGTCAACAGAACTCAACTGCACGCACGCTACAATGACACTAACGTTATGATTGTACTAAGTCTGAGTTAGCGAACTTACATTGAAACCTATGATACTGTGTTCACAACATTTGATTCATATCACGACATTGTGAGTTAGTTAAGTCAGACAGTCAAGACTTTCTTTTACCCTTTGTAAGTTAGATGAATATCATCCATGACAATACCTATTAAGTTGGCTTGAAAAACTGCCTAGCATGTTCCTCCACTTCTTGTTCAGTCGCCAGGATTCCGGGCTTCCGAAAAGGAGCTGGCAACGACCGCTGGTAATGTCCATCTCGTCGTGCACGCCGAGTTGCATCGCCGTGATGCCCATTTCGGTTGCCTCTTTCACTTGGTCCTCCATTCCCGACCTCAAATGTTGTGGGCGGGGCTAAGTTCGTCTGGCATCCAGGCTATCAAAACCCTGTGCTCACACTCAAATAGTCCCTGCTTGTGCTCTGATTTGCTCTGTTCGTGCTCAACATGGGCACTTGCACTCAGATATTTTATTGCTTGGATGGATTTCCCGTCGCTCCAGCTTAAGCTCTTCTTCTCACGCTCACCCTGCTTCTGTGCACATTTGTAACGTCTGCACTCAGTATTTCCGTCTGCTCTTGGATTTTATTTTTTTCTGTTCTATGTCGGGTTTTTTTAACTAGTCTTTTAAAATTCCCCAACCAATAGTATGTCAGGTGTAGTGTTACCCGCCCTTGTTGTAGGTGTGTAAATGAAGCAAGGGAAGTACTTGCTGTGGAAGTGAAAGCAATAAGACCTGCTCTCAAACTGAAATAACACACTCTTGAATAAACAGAGGGGGAAAAAAACATTTATTTATTCTTTAACTATATCTCTTTTATTTTTGCCAGTCATTGCAACCACGCTCTGACACTGACCCCCTATTCTTATTGTATAAGATACAACAGGAATGTTATTTGTTCACAGAATTGGTCTGATTGAATGGATGGACAATACTTGTACTCTGAAAGAGTTCCTGGTCAGCACAATGACTGAGGAGGAACAGCAAACATCACAGAGGTACGGTATTGACGTTACACTCTAATAACTTTCTCTTTGAACACTTAAAAATGTGTTATTCATATTATATATTAAACAACAATTTCTAAATAAAGGTCTCCAAGCCTCAACAAAAACATCATCTTTATTTAACTTTTTCACAACAACGATCTAATGAAATTAATCAGTGTGATCTATGTTCATTTATAGAAAAATTTATTTATATTTAATTAATCATAAATATATATATTCTGTAATCATAAAATACATTTATCAGTGGCATTTAAAAAGAGACCCTATAAAGACTTTTCCAGTGTTATCCATTATTCTAATAATTGATTATTGGAACTTTTCTCTTCTAATGTGATGATGATTTCCTCTTCTTAAGGGCTCCTGAAGTCTACAATAAATGGCTCTCAACCTTTGCTCCGAAAGTGAGTGGTATCAAGCTGTATGGTCACGCTTACAAGTAAGTCTATTCGTGATGAGTTTTGTTCATAAAGCACTGGGTACAGACAGTAATTAACAGATTTATTTAAATTTTGTTGTTTATAATTTACTATGTCCAGCTCTTACAATCTGACCTACTTTTTTACCATATGTCCTGAGCATGAACATATTTATTCTTTCCCAGGAATGCAAAGCGTGCCGATGCAGTGAGCAACTTTTTGAAAGTGTTGCAGCATGTGCCCAGTGATCTGCTGAAGTACGTCAAAAACTCTCTGGATAATAAAAGTGCTCATTACGGTTGACACTTGACAGGCAGAAAACCAATTTCTCTTTTGCACATTTTAGGAGAGCTTTTCTGAAGATGTGCAACAGTCCAGAGGCCTTTCTCTCCCTGAGATCTCACTTTATCAGCTCTCATGCTTTGCTGTGTGTGAGCCACTGGATTCTGGGCATTGGAGACCGACATCTCTCCAACTTCATGATCAACATGGAGACAGGGGGCATGATCGGCATCGACTTTGGTCACGCATTTGGTTCAGCCACACAGGTCATTCAAACAAATACAGTACTTTAACTAAGAACAGATTTTTTAAAGCAATTTAAAACAAATGGAAGATAATCAATAGAATATGACTAGACCCATGTGATCAGTTATGAGTCTGGGTTAATGCACACAGGGCATGGAGCAGCAATAAACCTTTTTTAATAATTATAAATGAAGAGACAGTGACGAAACACAGAAACCATGAATATAGCGTAATATGTAATATGCATCGATTAAAAGGAGGAAAAACGCTGTAAGATTAAATGCATGAAGATTTCCAGACTCTACCCAACACACAATTAGATCAGTCTAACAGTCAAAAAGTGTGTTTTTATTTTTTCTGTCAAGCTGTGTAAATGGGAATTGACACTGTATATAAATATATCTGTCCTCACAGTTCCTCCCTGTGCCGGAGCTCATGCCTTTCCGCCTGACCAGACAGTTTGTCAATCTGATGCAACCCTTGAAGGAGTCTGGTTTGATCCAGAACGTCATGATTCACTCGCTGCGAGCCTTCAGGGCTGACCCGGACCTTCTGCTCAACACCATGGATGTGTTCGTTAAGGAACCATCGCTGGATTGGAAGGTAAGTCTTGCGTCAGAGATCCCACTAAATGTTGAGTGTTTGACACGTGAGTAGGAAAGATAAAAGGTCAAAGTCTCAGTAGGAAACGTTAATAATGTGTTGGATTTCATGTATTTTATATGATTTCTGTTTTTAACCTTTCCTTCCCTCATACAGTAAAAATTGTGTTACCAGTGACGTTTCTCATCGCTTTTACACAGAACTTTGAGCTGAAACAGCTGAAGAAAGGAGGCTCTTGGACAAAGGACATAAACACCAAAGAAATCAACTGGTATCCATTACAGAAGGTGAAATTCGCAAGAGAAAAACTAGAAGGAGCAAATCCAGCTGCTATAACCAGGTAGGTCCTCAAATCATGCCGTTAATTAATCATTAATGTTGTTGTTTTTTTTCAGTTTAAGATGAGTTACAATTAAAGCACTGTTGGTTTCCAATATTGTGGATTGACTGACTCAGCTTTATAACTTCCAGTATTAAACAAATGCACAAGATTCATATTGTTATATAATTTTATAATAGTGAATTTATAACACTTTTTATGTCCATGTGTCGGTTTCTTCAAATTCTGCACAAACATTCACTTTTACTCAAATTAACTGATTAGACTTTGGTGGTCAGAGGTCAAGGTGACGCTGACATTACAAAACATGAACCAAATCAAATAGTTAAAGTGCACGCAATAAATCTTTCTTAAAGATGGTTTCTGTTATGAAAGTGTTACAACTCTCAACTCTGATTAAAAAAAATTATACATATATTGTGTCCATTCCTTTGTCATCGGGCTTTTCACCATGATCTAAATTCTGCCTAAGATGACCTCTTACACCAATAACAAAGCTTGTCTTAACTAAGACATTTCACTTGTGTGTTGTTTTATTTTGTCAGTGAGGAGCTGAAGCTGGGCTTTGAGAAGGACCCGGCCTTTCCAGGCATGCAGTCTGTGGCTCTGGGATCTCAAGAGCACAACATCCGTGCTAAACTTCCGCCTTCGGGCCTGTCAGCAGAGAAGCAGGTGGAATGTCTGCTCGACCAAGCCATGGACCAGAATGTGCTCGGCAGGGTTTGGGCAGGCTGGGAGCCATGGTTCTGATTGTTTGATCTGGGTCGTACAAATATCTAGAATGAAGGAAAGGAAATCTGTGATGTTTAAAGATTCTTGTAATCTCAAATGATTCTCCCTTTGATTTCATGTATTCTGTCATGGCAGAGTTTGTCAGAGAGGATCAACATATTATCTCATACTGAACAAATAAAAGCTTGAAAGAAAGATGGGATTTAGTAATTGTAATAGATGATCTTTTTTTACTTAAAATAAATCGGAATAATTGTTGGTGTAGACTTCTTCATTTTTCACATATCAGAGGGTAGCGATGTGGTTTCACCTTGTTTTTAGTTAAGTTTTTCAGTTTAAACCAGTTGAAGGGAAAAAGCAGAATTGTTGTTACTTCAAACTGTGAGTTTCAGGTTAGTGTCTCAGAGTTTTAAGGTAACCACAGCTCTGCTTATTTTGTAAGGCAGGAAATGGTGGCTGTGTTTCTACACTAAAGCAGAAGTGATGAAGCACCTACTGGTTCCAGGGAAGCTTCTGACCTGAACTGCAATCCGTTGCTACAAACCAGCAAACTGCTAAAGTTGCAAAGAAAGCAGAAAAATAACCTGGACATATGGCTTATCAACATAATTTTTTGGTCACTGTCCATGTAATGAGATTGAGAAAGGCAGGTTTTCTTTCTTCATGAATGTTATTTTAATGCGAGTAGAACCCAAGTTTTTTTTTTTTTTTTCAGAATAAAAAAAAAAGTACAGAAATTTGAACATTAGCTTTTTCCGTAACAAAAATAATTAACATTAGTAATCACTTAAAAGAATTTACAATAACTTTGCATTTACATACAAAAAGAAAATATCAAGAAAACTATGTAACACCCCACTGCAGATAGTGACCGGGGGAAAAACAACAGCTGTTGGTTGCTGAGGCACCTTCATATATCACCAACACAAATGGTCGAAGAATAACTGTTCTGCATATTTCATGTATGTCAAATAACTGCATAAATAAATCGACTCTGAATCAAGGCTATAAGGAAAAAAAAGTACCGCATATAAAAACCATTATTTGTCAATATCGCACACATCAATTTTAATCTTAGCTCACATGTCTCTGAAGGTTGTGATACACACTTGACAACATTCCCTCAGTTCACGATGAGATGTTAGAGCATATTCTCATGACGAGAGACTGGTAAAATGAAAACCTTTTAGCTAAAGTGAAATATCACATATATATTTTAAGGTCTCTGGGTTAAGGCGCGGAAAAGCTTTTACTTGTTTCTTGCATTAGGACACTTGTAATACAGACAATGAGGACACTGGAGACGTACCATTTTAGTTATGAAAAAGTATGTAGTGCATTCACTCTCCTGCAACACAGACATTATTCTTTTATAGGTTTATATTTTATGACCTTAACTGCATGTAATTAATCAACCAAAGTGCATGATGCATGTTAGTTTTTAGAGTAAAGAGACAATTTCTTTTTTGTGATAAATAACCTCAACTTTGAGATGTTTTTTTAGGTAAAAATAAGTAGTTATGTAGATTAATTCAATTTCATATTAAAAAGGCATCAAAGAGAAATAAGACCTTGCATGAGAAGAGTTGACAGATACAACATCTCTTCAGAAACCATCATTTGATTTGGCTCACTCTTAACTACCATGTTCTGTAGTGGACAATGTTACACACAGAATAGAGATGTAATTTCTTATAACAACCCCCTGTTGGTTTAAACGCATGCAACAAAGAAGAAAGAAAACAACAGTTAACCAACACTGTAGGCCGCCCTCAGATCCCACTTTTCCCAATTAACTGCCAAGGAACTGTACATCAATCAGATACAATAGGGTTACAGCACTGTCTAATTCTTGCCATGTAGAAAAGTTAAACAAGAGTTTTCTAATTCAGATGAAACTGTAAAAAGCATGTTAGAGGGGTTGATTTTTAAAAGAGCACAAATAGATTTTTTTTAGAGCCCGACCGATGTATTAGTGAAAAATATCAGCCAATATGAGCCATTCACTGATATCAATGTCTGCATTTATGTTTGCTGATATAACCTTTTTTATAGAATAAAACGTTATTACACATTTTTAAGGACAATGTGAACATGTTTATTTTCTAAATTTAAGTTCTACACATTTGATTCTATTCGATTTTTCTTCTTATCGGTAGTTATTTAAACTAATGTTTATGGTTAAACTGCAAATATCAATTCAATCCTTTTCATAGGTTACATTTTGTTGTCTTAAGGGAGATCTTTGGAACGAGTGCCCATTACTCTCAAATATATATATCAGTCGATATTTATCGGAAGAACTCCCTAATATCAGTATCGGCATTAACTCACAAAATAATCCATATCGGTCAAGCCCTAATTTTATTACATGTTAGCAGCATATAGGCTAAATCAACTGTTGATGACTGATTTATGATGCAATTTCAGTAACTTTAAATAACGTTGTGAAAACTGTGGTAATATATCCCATACATAAAACTAATACAGTGCATACATCACTTATTGTAACTATGTAGTTACATGCTCGAGACGCAAGTTTATAATTAGATTTTTTTTATAAAACAAATGTGATAATTTTGTAGGAGTTGTTATTTCCAGCAAAATTTGCTACTTTTTATCTATAACTGTTTTTAACAGTTTTCAGTGTGTTAAATAAACATATACTACAGTCCAATGTGTACTCTTTTAAAAATCATTAAATTCGCAATTTACCTTGAAGAACATAATTACCCATATCCTAATCAAGCAGATTCTTAATTATGTTGTTTCCTGTCCTCTCCTCATCTGTTTGGATTTAAAGTTTATATACTGACTTAAAAACATTTCTGTGGGTGAAAAACATAAAAATGTCTTCATCAAAGTGCCACATGACTTCATACAGTAAGTAAATAGCAGTCACAGATTTTTTTGTGGGTTTACAGGAACCCAACAAGTAAATAAATTCATATTATACGAAAGAAAATCTTTGTGGCTTGGTGTGCATAGCATATATACTGAAGGCATGTCTTGCTCTGCTTTACAGCAGGCGTTAGTGTCACATACTATAGTTATATCTTGGGTCTCCATCCGTTTATGAACTGCATTAGTTTCTTCACTTGCAGTTTGCTTAGCTTGAAGTCCTCTGACAAAATCTCCTCTGTAAGCTGCAGGAGTAAATTGCCATCTATCTTCTCAGACACAAAAAGAGGAACAATGTCATCTGGCAGGCCAATGAATCTCAGAGATTTGGACATCTCTTCAATGGAGAGGCCAGCAAGGCTGGACGGAGGCTGCCACTGTGCACTGGCCGACACGGATGAACAGTTGGGAGTCAATGAATCACAGATGGAATATATCTCTTTGGTACTCTGCTCCTGTTGAGTAAGCGAACAATCTGAAGTTTCCTGCGTTGCGTCACAAGCTGACACTGGCATGAAGTCTGTGCAGTTCTTTATGGCATTTGATTTGGGCGTTCTCGGGGGTAAAATGGGACAAGAGAGGCTCTGCTTGGTGTTAGATTCTTCTATTGGCTTGTCTCTGTACACCTCTGAATTGTAACTCGAAGATTTTGTGCAGACCTGATTCAGAGAAGCATTCTGCAACATGAAGTCCTTACTGCTTTGTGCGTGATCTCGGCTTTCAAAGTCGACAAGGCTTGACGTACAGGTTTTTGGGGTGCTTGGGGATCTCTTCCTAGGGTAACTGTAGTAACTCCGACAGCTAGCTGGTAGAAATTCCTCCATGCAGTGTGATTCTCCTACACTGAAATTGTTTGGCCAAGACAACCTGGAGGACATCCCATCTAGTGACAGGCTACCAGTGGGCAAAGAGTCATTTGGCTCAGTGCTGTTTGATTTAACCCAGTTACAGGGGTAGCACACGTGGCTTTGCTCTTGTGGGTCGGCTGCTTCTTCTTCACATGCTCCACTTCTGATGGGAAAACATAGTATTTAGTAGTAGAAGAGGAAACTTCCTGTTGGTCTCATAATGACAAATTATTCTTTCTCACTGAAATGTCTCATTAAAATACTATCAACGAATCAACACAGCTAACCACACAGAATATAATTCAAAAGCATGTAGGTGGATTTGGAAAGCTGAACAGAGAACATGGTTGTCTTTGAATTTGAAATGTCCTCATATATAAACTTCACTTTAGTCAAATAAAATATAGAGAAGTCAGAGAGTGTTATTAAACGCTTCCAGTTCTTACATGTTGTGGAGACCAGAGGAATAATAGGAGAGAGTTGGACTCGGAGAACGAGTCTCTTGCTGCCGAGGCTTTGACAGCATGGGCACCAATGGCATCTGTTTCAAAATTCGTGGAGGGATTGGTGGGGCGTTCAACAGACGACATTCTTCCTTCACCTGCAAAGGAAATGACCTGACTGTGAAACTGACAGCAAAACTAACATGTTCACTTTTTAGGGTTAGACACAGCTTTCATTTATAATCCATAAGGCTTTTATTTTAACTAGTGCTGTCAGTTAAACGCGTTATTAACGGCGTTAACGCAAACCCATTTTAACGCCGTTAATTTTTTTATCGCGAGATTAACGCAGAGCTGCCAACTCTTACACGTGTGTGTGTGTGTGTGTGTCCTCCCAGATAGCGCACCGGTCCAGTGGCTCCGCCCACCGCTTATTTCATACATTTTCCACAAATATGGGGAGGACTCAAATAGCCCTACAAAGTTCTGTGTTTAATTTATTTCAAAGGCCAGCACTTGCCTGTGTATTTTGTTTGTTTGTTTTTTGTTGCTTGTCTGTTTGAGTAGCTGACTGAAAGCAAAGAAGTAGTAGGCTTACCTTTTATTGGTAACCTATGTTACGGTTCATTGTTTCTGAAATAAGAGGCCTGAATGCTATGTTCACAGCAAACTTGAAAAAAAGAAAATATTAAGCCATGGTTTAACTGCACTATAGGGTTAGGGTTCTTGGGTTACCTGAAATGTGCACTTTATAATTTTATTTTGTATCACCCTGTTTGGCAATGTTGTTTTTCAATAAAATAAAACATTTGCATAAAGCAAGCCAATTCATTTTTCCATGTTCATAAGAGCATTAAAACGGAAACAAAATTATGGGAAAAAAATAAATGAAGGGACATTTAGAATAGATACAAATTTGCGATTAATTGTGATTAATCGCCAGTTAACTATGAAATAAATGCGATTAATTGCGATTAAATATTTTAATCGTTTGACAGCACTAATTTTAACAAAATCTGTTTTAGGTACTATTTAGGGTCAGCATTTTACCTGCAAGAGCCAAATCAACCTATATACTTTCTCTTTATAGAAATTATATTGGAGGGGTAGTCTGGCATTCATGTTTTTTTTGGGGGACTACTTTTGCGTTCACTTGCAAAAGTTTTTTCTTCTATTCGTTCTGAGCCACATGTAGTACAATGCAGCTCTGGCCACATATTTTGTCTGAGCCTGTCTGTGTCTGCGAGAAAACTACCTAAGCCTGACCAGAACCCGACAGGGACTCTTTTTTTTGTGTCCAAACCCGACCCAAGGCCAATGTTAAAACAAAACATAACAGTTGCTGCGTTTGCTGTAACCACTGTAACCACAGATGCAAACAAATAAACCAGGAATTAAACTTTACTTTGAGAGTTTTACTCACAGCTTCAGATTTGGGTGGGACCGGTGGTGGAGTAAGAGCGACATCCGAACTGGTTATTGCTCCAAGAGAACAAGTGACTGGGTATGACAGGGTTGCTGTTGTGCCGCAGCCATTGTTGATGCCTCGGATTCCCTCACTTGAAGAGGGTTTTGGGTTCTGACCTCTCAAGTGATCTAACCACAGCTCCTCATACGGAACATCCGACTTGTTGAAGGGCGGTTGTTGGCTTGTGCTGTCCAGCAGCTCAGGGAAAAAAATGTCATTTTCTCCAGAGTCTGAAGGAATGCTATCGGAGGGCAGAAGAGCCCAATCCCCACACAGTGTCATACAGCCCTGTAAGTTGACCTCGCTGTTTCCATGCAGGTTGCTGCCATATACGCACACAGAGAGTCTGTGGAAGGACTGGGTGAGCTCATCCCGGGCATAAGTTAAAGAGCTGGGAATCTGCATGTGACCGGGACACCCATTGGAGCTGCTGCTGCCTCCGCTGCAACTACCATTCCCACTGCTTTTCTTAGGACTCTTACCATCGTCGTTCCAGTCTGTCCGCACATTCCGCACGGCGCGGGAATAGTAGTCTATGTCAAACTGCTCCTGGCAGAAGGAGTACCAGCGATGCACCATGGTTTCTAGCCACAACTCTCCCTGCAACAGTTCCTCTGGAATAATAAATCTAGGCATGGCCATATGAAAGGGAAAATGGATGGGGATTATTTTGTTGCTTCGCAGAATGCAGCACACAACCACCGTCTTTGTCTGAATGTTGACCAGTTTATAGCGATGGCCCTCGCGGATGAGGTGGAGGTCATGCTGGTTGCGTGGTGGACTGCTGGGTACCGTGACATTGACTGGGAGACGAGTTTTCTCTACAATGTTCCTGATGATGTGCTCGCCGTCCTGCATCTGAAGCTCCAGAGGACTACAAGTGCTGAATCTGCCTTTACACTGGAAAGGCAGGCTGATGCTCTCGTTGGTGCGATGGTTCATGCAGATCAAACACGGCATCTTGCCTCGACCAATCTTACTTATTGAGTTCAGCTTCCCAATCTTCTTGAAAATGGTGTTGAATCTCGATTTTTCTTTGAAGCACTTGGCGTAGAGGATCTCAGCTTGGCCCATTAATGTCAGTTCATCGCCAGTGCTCAGTGTGATGTTGTAAACTTCTGTGTCTTCATTACATTCCCCTGAAGCCATCTGTGCAAAAATGACATGGAAAAGAATAAACCATGAGGCTGGTAAATCAAAATTTGAAGAGTGAAAAGAAGTTCAAACTAAAAACCAATCCCAACAAAGAAAAATTAATTTTAATAAAAAATGAAAAACTTTTACACATCAAATGTACCTTAACATTGAAAGTGATATCCTCCATGACATACACTCTCTCAGGAAATGCTTTGGCCACCTCCTCCACACTGTTGAAGTACTGCACAGGCTCCTTGACATCTCTGTCCTGCTCCAGTAGCTTAAACTGGCCTTAAGGAACGAAGGAAAATACATATTATTGCAACTGACTGGGTCAAGCAAGCATTGAAGCATCATTAACTGGACTGTAGTGCAATGCAACCTACACCCTCCATTGCATTGTCAGAGTTTGAGAGTTTGAGGGCTTTGCTGTGAGTGTTTAGCAAGTTTTCAAAAGGGATAGTAATGGGTAGTTCATTAACAGATAAATGTTAACAAAAGACAATACTGGGCTAAACTAGAAAGATTCTGTCTAGATGTGTCTCACCTTCATAGTGTACTGGGATCTCTATTTTGGGCCCAATGACATAGTGGCCCTCTTCAAGACTGTGAGCGGTGATCGTCGTCCACTGACGGCAGGAATGAATCAAGAGGTAGTCATTGTCTCTGAGCCCTTCCACCAACTGACCTGCAGGAATGAAAACAGGGAATCATTTGTGCATCTCAAATAAATTAAATATACTCTGCTGAGTCCCATTCTAAATCTACCTCTGCCATTACCATGTATATATCAAGACATTATTCTGAAACTTAGGTATATGTAGTGGGAATTGTATATGCTTTTGACACTTTTTCCTGGTGTTCCTTGCAGTATTACAGCCTTTCCTGGGTTTAATCTGGATAAGGAACCCACTGTAGATCCCTTCCATGCAGTTTAAATGGGTGCTTTGCTTTCCCGATCCATACCGCATCCTTCCACCAAGTTTCGAGAAAGTCTGTTCCGTTGTTTTTGTGAAATGTTTCTTACAAAGTAACAAACGGACAAAGGTGAAAATGTAAGTTCCCTGGCAGAGGTGTTGAACCATAATGATAATGGTGATTGCTCCCAACATTTAAACATCACGTATGAGGAAGACCATGGCGACTGTTTTCTTTTCTTAGTGTCACTTGAAGCACCACTCAGATCATTGGCATTGGACTACACGGCACTCAATTCACTTTCCTCATCAGACAGTGACTAATGCCCTAATCCATACCTCTCTGAAACACAAGCACTACAATTTAAAAGCACAATGCATCAGCACAGTTCTGCTCAGGAGTGGGATAGAGGACTGGATCATGAAGACCAACATGATAACCCCCTGCTGGTGTCACAATGGCTCCATTGCTGTACTAAACATGCTCCCCATGTTACATTACATTTCTTTTAGCTGACTTACACTGGTCTGTTTCCTTGCAGGGTCATTGTCATGTTAAACTTCTTAATGAGCTGAGTTTTAAGCCCCTTCTATCGACAAATCAGATAAGGGCTGAAACTCAACCTGCAAAAAATGTTATATTGCACTGGACATTTATCTTCACAGCTGTAATTACAGTCATCTGATGCTTTTATATGCTGTCCCCTAACATGTACCTCTTCTTCTTCTTTTACTCTAATGAATCGGTTTAGTTCCACAACTAAAGCACATGTGTACAACGCATCTACACAATCACACCATCTTTATCCAACACAAACTAGACCATGTTGTTGGACAAACATCAAGAAAATCGGCTGAGTTTACCCTGGCTGCTAACCAGCTGCTAGCCACCGCTGCTAGCTGTAGCACAGAAACTTGGCCATTGTCAGAAAGTTACTAACCGTTGTCCAGCTTGGCAATTTGTGGCAGCCTGTATGCGCTGACGAGTTGATCTAATGGCAGGGACGTCGTGCTCCACGTTACTTCTTTTAAATTGTTGTACAACATTGTTCCAAGGTCCATTTTGGCTAGCTGGCATTAGCCAACCGGGGGAGCTACTGGCCTCACTGCGCGTCAACACGGTCGCAAAACGCTACGCTTCACTAACCAGCTTCACAACACACCGAGTCTCCATCTAGGGCGTCGCGTTTGGCATGTGTCTCGTTTACCGACGCATTACCGTCTGCCTAGTTAAGACGCGTTGTCCGAAAGCGTAGCACAGCCATGTTTGTTTAGCTAGCGACGGGTGCATCGAGGAAAGTTAGCCACACGAACAGCGGAAACACGTAATTTGTTCTTCTAAAGTAAAATCATTGTTTACTTTGAGAGTTAAACAACACGAGAAAACACAGTGCGGCTCAGTGTGTGCGTGGTATATTTGCAAAGGGAAGAAAATTGCTTCCATTAAGTGGAGATTTTGCTCTCTGAGGTTTAGCAGTGATGCTGAAGACTGTCAAAATACATAACAACAGTCTCTTCCAAAATAAAACACCACCTGTTGATCAGTTATAAGGCTTCAGAGTGATTATAGAAGAATACCCACCTAATCCGTATCTCTGTGTACTTACGTTGTTATTATCATTTCTATATTTTTACTCAAAAGGATATGTTTTCACGGGGAGGTTAAGGGTTTGAGAAACACTTTAGGAGTTTCAGGGGTAAACAGCTTTGCAGCCAAATACAATACAATTGAAGGAAATGGTGACCACTTATTCTAAAGTATGAAAACAATATAATAAAATCATAAAAATGGCTCCATACTGCTCCCGTGGTGTCATCCAGGTGTCCCTAAGCCCCAGCACTTAATTTGACACCACAAGGTCATTTACACCAAGTTTTTAGCATAAATGACCTCTGATCTGAGCCACGGGACATTGAGGCCTAAAACATGATGTAAATGGCACCGTTTCGAGTCGAATTTAAATGGCTGGGCTTCAAGACACATTTTGTATTTTCATTATGCTGTTTTTATATATTAAAAGAAGAGGTCACCATTTACTTCAATTGTATTGGATAAGTCCGCACAATATTTGTTTTTACCTGGACACCACACACACACACACACACACACACAAATACATTTATACATCTATCTTAGTGAGGACAATCATTGGCATATTGCATTCCCTTGCACCTGACCTAACCCTAACCATCCTAACTAAATGTCTAACCCTAACCCTTACCCTACCCCTAAAAACATACACACACACACATGCGCACGCACAGATACATACAAACACATTGCATGGGTGGTGGGTTTGGCATAATTTACATCACCAGACTTCCTCATCTCACTGCTATAAATCTGTGGAGGTTCCTTAATCTGCTCTGAAGCACTGTGCACCCTGAGCCAGCCACTATGTCTTTTGTCGACACTCTGCGTCAATGGGATGAGGCCGTCACCTGTGTTGAAAGAGAGGATTTGTCTGGAGCATTCAGGATTTTCCTGTCAATCGAAGAGCCCAACTCAAAAATTTATTTTGACATAGGCTGTCTTCATCTTCTTAACCAAGATCTGGATGCTGCTGAAAAGGTATGTCGGACCTATTGTTGGTAAAATGCTGGCTAAAACACGAAATTCTTCTTTTAATATTCCTCATTAAAAAGTAAAATCTTATCTGCATGTAGGTGTTAATGGTAGAGAAGTATTTTACTGTTGAAAAGTGCAAGTCATTGAGAAAGCAGAAGTGGAATTTTGCAGTTTCCCTTCTCTTCAGGAGGAAGTCACAGTGTTTTATCATTTTTCTTCTCAGGCCTTTGATTGCAGCATACGCAGGGATGAGCATATGGCAGTTGCCTTCTTTCAAAGAGGAATCACCTTTTACAAAAAGCAGAGGTATGTAACACCACTCATCTCAACAAACTTTTCATACTTAACAGTGATTTTATAACAGCTTAGTTTCATTATTAGAAGAAATGATTCCTATCACTTATTTTTCTTTTACAATTTTGTTGGTTAATTAAATGCAAAAGTAATAAACTGGATTCTTCCTGCTGAAAGGTATGAGGAGAGCTTGGGTGATTTCCAGCATGCCTTCAAAGCACTGAGAGGAAACCAGCTGATAGATTACAAAGCACTTGGACTCAGATACAAACTATTTGCATGTGATGTAAGTATTTAAAAGCTTGCAAATTATTATATATTATTGTTATGCCTCATTATTATGTAACAAATCATTATTTTTCATACATTCTGTCTACCAGTGTTAAATAGTTCAGACACATGGAATTTGTTTCATGGTTTGCATGTTTTTATTTTGGTCTAGTTCAGTCAGAAAACTCACGTTCGATTATTTATTACAACAGATTTAGTGTTTGGCGTCTAGGCTCCAACTTAATCACTCCCCCATATGATTACAAAGGAATGATGGGAGTGATGAGCAAATATTTGTAACCCCCCGTTGGAGCCTACAGGTGTATGCTGGGGTGGTGGAGGGTTTGAAGCAACAGGTAGCAATACTGCAGCAGCAGTGCGAGCAAGAGGGGTTGATGGGAAATGTCTCTCTGGTTAAATAGACCACCTGATAAGGTGGGTGTGTATTATAGATGGTTGTGGAGATTGAGGTATGTCACATGATGTATGTAATATGATTGGCGCAGCGCAGCTCGAGTTGTCTGCCAGAACTAGCTGGCAGGCGTTGCCATATTTGTTCTTAGTCAGTCTCAGTTCTGTGTTCTGCATGAGATCAAAAATAGTGGCAAGCTACTTATTCAATATCAATGTTTCCTGTCACAGGTTCTCCACAATATGGCCCTGGCTGAGGCTCAGCTGGGCAACTGGGAAAAGGCCCAGGAAAACCTTGTGAAGGCTCTCGATAACAAAACAGATGCCAAGCTCAATGCCATTGACAGAGCTCTTCAGTCAACACTGGTCAGTCACCATGTGGCCAATATTATTAAGATATCATCCTAGTACCAATTGAAATTTGTGTTTGTTTGTCAATATCTTTAAATCTGATTAGATTCAAGAAATTTTATTTCATATATTGGAATGGAAAAGGGGTCAATTGACCGAGAGCATTTGCTAATTAATACATGCAGTATAAACATCAACCGAACGGTACTCTAAAACAGGTGGTCAAGGATAAGCAAAGTACAGTGCCGCTGGTAAACCACTCAAAGTGACCTTCTTTTGATCGCTGCATTTGAATTTGACATGTGAAGCCATTTCACCAACAGAAACAGAAACTTTTCAAACTGGTCGAGTTCCCATCAAAAGCTCTGTTCAAACCAAATAAGCACTATGTCGCTGAACTGGAGAAGAAGGACTATCTGGGCAAAGCAAAGGTAATACTTGATGTTCAGAAAGGCTTTACACAGATGTTACTACATGAATGGTATTAAACTGTCATCCAGTTCTATGGAGTGTCAATCACACAGCCACTAATGTTATCTTTATATAAGACTTTTTTACTTAACTTTTTTACTTAATGAATGTTTTGTGATAGATTGTAATGAAACAAATATACATTGTTTTTAGGTTCTTGCCTCTGTGGTTCCTCAGGATGACTTCTCTGGGTTTGCTCCATTACAGCCTCAGGTGACATGGGTCTATGTAAACAGCATAATGATATTTCTGCCTTTCCGCAGCATGTTAATAAATACATCAGAAAATACAATACTTATTTTCAAAATCTTCTAAGGCATTTAATAATGCTCAACCTGTTTCGGTAACTTAAATTATGTTAGCATGTAAAATGTAAAAAAAATTGCCATGTCAGATACAGTAGTTGAAATCTTTTTTAGAAAATAAGAAACTATCACGTGTTGCGTTGTTATACCACACTGGGGAAAAATGCTTTTCAAACTGTCTAGATTAATATTGACTGGATGCTTTGTGTTTGTGTTTAAATTTGATAGGTTGAAGATGGACCAACTTGTCCAAAGGAGCCCGAGGTTCTCAGGTAGAACCACAGTTAGCAGTCCCCATCTCACAGGATTCACCATACAGACTAGAAGATGCTCACTAAATATGCATCAAATTTACAGTAGTCGTTAGTTGTAATTTAGCCTTTCTGCATCAGTTTACAATGACAGCTAATACTTTTTACATATGGCAAGATTTGTGAGGGGGCAGTATAGTGTAAAGAACTTACCCCTTATCCACTGTACATGAAGGATGTCCAAAATGTGTTTAAAATCAGATAATAACAGAAAGTGAAACTATTAAAATATAAGAGCAGGCAATTTAAATAATAAAGTACTTTCCTCAGAGGAAAATGCTGAATTATTGAATAAATGTAAGGAAGAGAACAAAAAACAGTTTGGTTTGCATACTGTCTCCCAACAGTGAGTGGACATCTCCTATCTTCACAGGGCTCTGGAAGGAGACCCCCACACTGTCCTGTTTGAGTTTGTTCCTGAGACCAGTGATGAGTTGGCTGTTGTGCCAGGCAATATTGTGTTTGTGCTGCACAAAGGTGCTGACAACTGGGCATCTGTGATCTTCAATGAAAGAGTAAGACCACCACATCTGCAACCTATTGATGTTTTTCTTTTATAGAAAAAGTGCATTAAACCCATTATTCATTTTATAATAAAGTTCCAACACATCTCAATTTCTGTCAATTCTAGAGGGGACTTGTTCCGTACAACTACCTGGAACGTTTGGAGATCTCATTGGCTTCTAAACAGAAGGAGGTGAGGAAGTAACTTATTTTCCACTTTTTGTGGTGTCGTTGTCTGCTAAAGTAATGTTTCAACCTTTTTTACAGCCAGTAGAGAAGGATGAATCATATTATGTTCTAAAGGTATCTTGATAGTATCTTTAGAATCAATTGAATCTTCCAACATTTAGCTCAGAGACTTTTAAATGTATGTTAAATAAATAATCAGTGGTCTTTGTCTTCCTAATTTGTATAACATAATCTGCTGATTTCTAAAATGGCAAATGGCGTGTGAGGACATGTGGTATTTGTTCAAGTTTTGTATTATGGTGCAGGTCACCAGCTCATGTCTGTATGAACTCAATGGATACCTCATGCATAAAGCATCTTTATTACTTTGTAATTTGAATGGCATTGTTTGGACGGGATTAACCATGGACAGGAAATGCGTAAAGCTCCAAGTCGAGAACCTCCAACCAGACCTGAAAGGAAACAAGGTAGACAAGGCTTTTCTTTCTTAGATATGATACATAACTTCTACAATAGCTTCTGTAATTGATGAAACATGACATCAATATCGTTATCATCTTGTTGCACAAGACACATTCACAAATTATATTTTGACCCAATACAAAGACCAAAACTCTTTTCCTTTCCCTTTTCTGTATTCAAGGTCTCACTCCAAGTCACAACAGCACAGGAGACATAAAATGCAAGGTATGTTGAGTCAAATCCCGCATTTGTCCAGTCCGACCTATGAGCCACAAAACTGTCAAACAAGTATGACAGCAATTAAGATGGATTTTCCTATTGATTATAAACCATCTGACAATTTTTCTGTTCATGTTTTCCAGGATGCTCAGTCTCCTGATGATTCCTATATTGTCAAAGTCCATTTTACATTCAACTTCGCAGTCTCTGTACCACCTGGGTCTCACTATGACACACTGATAAAGAAAATCAGTAAGAAACTGAATCTCCCCTCTACTGCAGTCACCTTGAGGTACACTACACATACAAAAAACATCTTCAAGTTTAACCAATGTATTGTGTTACTGCCAAGTTCAAAATTCAATCCTTTCATTTGACATAGTGTGACCTCCAATGCCGATGAACTAAGTCTGATTAGTTCCGACACAGAAATGGAAAGTGTGTGGAGTCGTGCTAATGGTAGGCGCATCACCTTGTGGTGTCACAACAAGGAGGTAAGAAATGGTAAGGTACAGTTATTCTGAGTGATACTTCAGTTTTCTACAAAGGGGATTAAGATGATATCAATATTTATGAATCAAACCTGCTTATGACTTTTACTGATAGTCTTCAAGGTTTACCTGAGAATTTGCCTTTTTGTCATGGAAAACCAACATTTGTGCTATTGAAATCTTTATTCTGCATTGACACCGGAGCAGTTTCACACGTTTCATCCTATGCGTGTGTGTGTTTCAGTTCCAGCAAACTGATGGAGAACCAAACAATGACATCCACTTGGTGGCACTTCATACCTATGATTCATCAAATCCAGAGGATCTCAATTTCCATCAAGGGGATACAATCACATTGCTCTCAAAAGGTGATAATGTGTTATTTTGACAATGTACCTACAGAATATTGAGAAATCATTCAGGTTTGATCAGGACTTATGATTCTTAACCATGTCTTCTTTTTCTTCAGTTAACCAGGATTGGTTTGAAGGACAATGTAATGGGAACACTGGTATATTCCCTGCATCTTTTGTTGAAGAAGTTCCTGTGAATGCCCAGTAGCTGGTGTAAACAAACTGATTAAGGACAGTTGTACAGCCTCTCCCTTCAAAATATTAATAAAATTATAAATTCGGTTTCAGTTCATTAATCCATTTATTCACATGTATAAAGTGCAATAAAAACTGTTCTTTTGCAACACTGCTTGTTCACATGGAAATAACTTGCTTCAGCTTCCATTAATATATTCATAATCTAAAGTTATAAATTATGGTTTGGGTTATTACGACTATCTGTGCAATACTCATGTGAAATAAATTATTACATATCCAGTGTCTTTTTTTGATCCCCTTCACTCCAAAATTATGAACTAATTTTAGAAAGTCACTCCAACAGATTCATTCAAACAAACATGTTTTGAAGATTCAGAGTAGAGATGAAACCGAGTAAATATTTCATATCACGATTATAGTGACAAAATTATCTCGGTGGTCTGTATTATCACGGTAATAAGCCGAAAATGTTCAAAAACAACTGACACACAAAAAAATTAAATAACAAAGGGTGATCCCTGTATTGGTTTATTAATTACTTACATATTTCTATGAGTACAAGTCATATACTGCACACTTTTAGCTGCAGGTAGTGATGATTAAATAATCTATCGATGAGCTTGTGGATTAAAGTTTAATTATCATGAAGACGTTCCTTCCTCTTCATAAGCAATAGCTATGCCTCTCCTGCCCTCTACTGCCTTCACCACAGGGGTCTCTCCCAACTGCTGCTCTAAGCCACGCCAGCTTCGTCCTGCCAGAAATGATGCTGAAAAGACCAAGCAAAAATGTGAAATTATACATCATGCATTAAGTTGCTAAGTGTAAGAGAACGTGCACAATTCTGCAATAAACGTATGGGTGTATAGAAATGAAAGCAAACACTGCATGAATTTAAAGGTACTTTCTGACTGTCCCATACCAGCAGAGTCTGTGTTGGCTACGATTAGCGCCTGGTTCCTGAGGACCACCGAGGATCCATGTGAGGACTCTGCAGGCTCACTGCTCAATACGCAGCGACTCCGCATAGCTCCAGTGATTAAAGACACGTCCGTCTCATCGCCTTCCTCTTGCTGATCAGCCAGAGGCACATGACTCTGTCCACCTAGATCACGTTGGAGATAAAATATCTGACATCATTTCAAATGGCTACTGCATAAATGTGTAGAACTCTTATCTGGGACTGTGTTTAAAAAAAAAATCCAGCTTAATTAACATTTTTGATCACTGAATTAATGGACACCCTCCCATAACAACAATTTAAGGAAAATCCAATTCAAAAGAATGAGCCTATATTAATGGGATGATATTAACCCCAGTAGCCACCAGTGCAAACTACATTATTCATGAAATAAACTATTTCCAATTTATAGCAAACTGATTATATTCCTATGTAGTTATTCTACTTTAAAAAAATAACATAAACGTTTAACTTTAATAATAATATTGGCCACATTTATATCATACATTTTACTTTATATTGTATCTGTTAGATCACTGTTCATGACCCACTGCACAAAATAAAGCAATAATCTCAAACTGTTTGACCTTTTCAGTAATTTTAGCCTGAACATGGAAAGACTGAAATTGAAATTTGGTCTGGACATGACCTAGCTCACAGCTTAATTCTCCCAAAACGACACCAATCAAAATTCTCAAGCAAAAATAAATACCCATAACTCAATTAATAATTGCATACAGTCCCTAAATATAAAGTCCAAAAGAGATTATTTGGAGTTTTGTGACATCAATCAATCCCAAACTAACCTGGTATGAGATGTCGAAAGTCCGTGACATATTCCTCTGACCACTCCCTGTTCTTGTTGCACGCCACCTCCATCTCAAACGGTGTCACTACAGGTTTATAGAACTCACCTGAGTCCAACAGTGAGTTCTCCGGACAAGCAATTAACACAAAAATGTCAATTTCCAAAAAGTTTGCAAGTTTGGGCACGTTCAGTTTCCCCATGGCAAACATGTAGCTTTTCTTGCCAGCCCTGACGATGGTCTGCTTCAGCTGCTGGATGATGGTGAGGTAGTCGGCCACCCCCAGTGTTCCAACCAGGATACCGACCACACTGGCATCTTTGGCCCTTTCTATAGCGTAATAGCGCTTCATTAGCGCACGGTTGATGCTAACTGACTCCTTCCTACCCATCATAGTTACTGGGTCAAAAGAACAAAATGAGCAGCGATTCCAAGTCATCATGAAGTTACGCAGCGTTGCTCCTTCCTGGCCAACGTAGAACATACTGTGATCTGTTATGTTTGAACCACCGCTCAAGGTGAATTGTCTCCCAAACTGACAAATCACTTGGCTGTTGTCTTGTTCCGACAGACAATTGTCATGTTTTCTTTTAATCTGGCTGTGACTGAAACACTGCTCCCCTTCGACAACGAGATCTGATGCAACGAGGTTTGGATACTCCGGAGACAGAATTTCCAGAAGGTCACCTGGAAAAAATAAGTGGTGTTGAGTTACTGAGAGGGGAATAATGATTATATATTTTTACAGGAGAGATCTTTTATGTGAGATCTTACCAATCACATGAACATAGTTCACATCAAACAGGATAATGATGTGACTCTGTGTGTCAGGGTAGAGTTCCCTGAAGGCAGAGGCGCACTTCTCCACGTCGAGCTGTCTTCTCTCAAACACGTACATCAGGGGCAGCCTTTTGGAGGCGCTCAGGCAGGCTCTGCCATAGTGCACAATGCAGTCTGCTCCAACGTGCTCTGCAGCCACCTCATCCACACAGCAGCTGCTCAAAAGAGTTCAATGAAGTTTAGCAACATCTCCATTAAACAGGCAACAAACCCACAGACACATTTCAACTCACAATAAGGTTAAGGCTCATTTATGCTCAACGTTAGATATAAACAGTCGAAATAGAGCAGTACCACAGAAATTATGTAGGGGAAGTGAATCCAATAGATTAAGACATTAGGAAAAAAACGTCAACAATAAAATATATTTATTGACTTTGTAAGAAACGACAGGCATCAATATGATGTTACTTCGCCTGAGCACAGACACATTAACAAATCCTCCTCTGCCGTCAATATAACGTCAAGGAAACATGGAAGTAGAGAACAGCAGTGACAGCTCAATCATTTGAAATTAATGTATCTCTTTTCATACGTAAAGGGAGCATAAATGAGCCTTTAATTAAAACCTTGAAGACAAATCTATGTGCCTAACCTTCAAAATAAAATTCATGGTGTGTTGGCAATGGCTAGTTCTTTACGAATGTATGAAACCAAGCATGGTGTGTTACCTGCCATAGGATGTATCTCCTAAAATGAACGTCTTGGCATTAGTGTGGTTCTCAATCTCTGCTGCAACTGTAACGGAGTCCACCAACAGCTCATCAGGAAACTGCAGAGCAACCTGAAGACATTTAGGCAAATTAACTTCTCTCACAGGTATCCAACTCAACTTTAGCTGTTTCACTGATGAGCAGCTTATCAAATGGGCTGCAGTCCGATGCTCGACTGGTCGGTCGAAATCCACTGAGTGGTCAGACAATCACCTACTTACATTGATAAGGAGAACCACATTATTGGGTGGAAGAAGGGACGGATTGACCCAACCTAACACAGACTGTTTTATGAAACGTTTACTGAATGTTCACTCTGAGTTTACCACTGACTAAATTACACTATGTCAATGTGGTCTGTGTGGGAGCATATTGTTAAAACAAATGTGACCATAACGTTGAGTGTAAACTTGCAAACAGTAGTTTCCACATCACAGCTCAACAACAGTTGGTTAATATGCAAGGGTTACGAAGCTGTGTAAACTTAGTGTTTAACTTCCATTGCTTTGAGTGTGAACGGTTTAAATTTGGCAATTTACAATGTGTCTGGTCTAATTATGAAAAATCCACGTTCAAAAACCAGTTGTTTATGTTTATTATGAAAAGATTCTCTCCCTGCTGGTGCTGGCAATGATCCTCTATAATCCCCTTCATATTTCATTGCTTATCATATTCACATTTCTTGTACAATTTAATGTTGATTTTCTTTTCAATTTAATGTTTTATTGAAAAGATTAACCATGTTTTCCAAGGCTTATCTTTTACCACTGCCACAGTCATCATGTGGGAGTTATACGTTCTGTTCTGTTCAATAGAGGGCACACAAACTTTAGGCTTCCTATAAACATTTGCAATGACCAGCAGATAATAGCTCCCTTTGCAAATATTTGTTAAGCTTAGGTATTGATATTACCTGCTGATGCCCATTTTGAAATCATACCAGCAACAGTACACCTTTCAGGAGACTGACACAATTTTATATTTGTAGAATAAGTCACTGAGCCGTGAAACATTAGTTGTGTGTTTCTATCCCGCTCTCTTTTGTACAGCGTTGTATAAGATGAATATAAAAACATTTGAATTGCATTGATTTTTTTTTTTACATCCTCACCTTTTGAAATTGATGCTGACTGATAAAGTCACAGGTTGTCTTTATCTGATACAACTCCTCAAGTTTCTCTGGAGGAGTATTTGTCTTCACTGTGACGTCCACCACTCGCTGGAGCACCGTTTCCGAGTTGCTGCTGAACGCGTCAGCCATTATTGCATCGGGAACACTAAACAGTGTCTGTAAAAAATACAAACATACATGAAACCCATGTTCACATTCAATAATCAAACCTGGACTGTATTAGTACAGTAGTGAGGAAACAATTGTCTGTTTTTTTCTGACAATCATCATTTAGTCTTCTCAGAGCATTGAAGCAAACATGCCCAATCCAATTCTTTATATTTTGGGTTTGAGCCATTGGGAAATGCTTGTGTGTTTAAGTAATAAACAGTGGATGGCATTGCTATTAGTTTTTCTGCCTTGCAATTGCATCCTCTGTACTTTGGGATTGTTCAGGTGGAAAGCACCAGGATTTGGAGCTATCTAAATAAAACTTTTTTCTCATGAAAACTTTCCCCAAATTCTGAGAATAAAATGTCATTGATGTAGAAAAAGCAAGAGGAAGTGAATGCAATACTCTTGTGTAGCTTAAATAGACTCCAGGCAATGGTTAAAACACAGTTGGATGTGGGAATAAATATGATATGATGGATGATCTTGACCTGATGTGATCTGATGCGAGTCTGTGGTAAACTGCTCTGCTGTGGTCTGGAGGGGGAACACTCAGATTTTGATAGTAGTAAACGAATCCAACTGTATTACACCTAGAGTTCCCATCAGCCTTGAACCCGCAGGCAGGTGGAGCTGCACCACTTTCTAACAAGACAAGATAAACACCTACCTGAGCTCGATCTGTTAGCTTAGCCGCTAGCTGTCATGACTCCTCGGTTTGAGTCAACACAACCTATAAAATTAACTCATGGCGCTTTTTACACACACATGTTCCCTCACACTCCACTGAGAGTGCGTGTGTGTGTATTTACTGATTGCTGAACTCTGCTCTGACACATACACACGTGCTAGTACACGAGAGGAGGACAAACACTTCCGGGTCAATGGGTTTTTCAAAATAATAGTCAAGGAACGGTTCATATGAGGCGTGGATGTTCACTGAATCAGGTCATCTGATGTGTCTCATATACCCATCCATGGAAGCCACAATTACTCGTCAACAGCACAGTTGTGATCGCCAATACAACATTTCCATGTTATTAAATAGAAACACACATACTGTAAATTACATTTTCTGTCACCATATCGTTATCAGTCTTTTTCAATTCAGTAAATCCGGTCTTGTGCAATGAATAGTCTTCAACGCAATCATGTTAGCTCAGTGCATATTTATTTATTAATTTCATTCAAACAACATAAGTCCAAAAATCCAGTTAAAACAGCTAGAATGATCAATTAAAGTAAAATATATGTGATAATATAGTGGTTGCATAAATTACATTAATCCCTTTTGAGTTCCAGACCGACAGCTTATTTTACAGCATATTATGCCCATAAATAAAATATTTACATACCCCTTAAAAAGTTTAACTTCAGCTGCAAACACTATTATATATCATTCATAAAGGTAGACTTGACTGGCACTTCTTTATCACTGTGCACTGTTGAGAAATTATAAATCAACAAAGTAACAGCAGATGAAATATCTCTAGGCAGCTAAAACATCAAGTATTTGCTATTTATTAAGAGATTGTATGTCTGTAAAAAACTGGTGTAATTATGTTCCTTCCTTTGCTTCTTCTTCTCAGTTTATCATATCAGAAAATGATGATAGAATAAGGTATTAAGGAGCACAAACAAAAATTCTGATCAATGAAATGCAACAAAATAAGGTCAGACGTGAGAAGGAATTGGTCTCTGAATGCTGACAGATTCAGAGGAGATGCTGAAAGTTCATGTTTTACTGCAGGTAAACAGTTGCTTGTGTGGTTCTCCTCTGATGGCCCACCCTGATATCCAGTGCAGGGCCTGGTGACTGGTTGAAATGAAATACTGGGCTTCCAGAGGAATGCTGGAGTTTCTGTGTCCTGATAACAGTTTACATCCAAATACGATAGAAACCCAGGACTACAGTGAGACATGTGAACACAGAACCTAAAGGAGAAAATAGCATAGATCATTCATTTTGTCAAAATTTGCTTTTTCTAACGACTTATGCTTTAATTTCTAAACTCGTTGCTACATGAATACGATATGCAATATCACATACATGTATTTCATTTGTATGTAGGAAAAACAAACAGCCTCTGTGGCATCGAGGGTTAAAGGTCCCGGACTATAAGACCCCACTTAAATCTCCACTTCTTTACTCTCTACAATAAAATCACTCAACAATAACCATTAAAACTAATCAGTAGATTACATTGTTTAGTAAACAGTGCACAAGTGCCAAGTCCCACCTGCAAGGTATTTTATTGTATCCAGTTTGTGTGACTCCAACATGGTTTTCAAACCGGCTGCTTCAGTGTCTATTTTCATGTTGGTCTGAGTCAAATGACGATCTTGCTCAGCAGTCTGTAAAAAAACACAAGGGAAACACGGATAAGCGTCAGTAAACACCAACCAGATGTTTATAACACCTGCTTCTGTCCATGGATGCACCTACTGTACACTACAGAATAACATGTGATAATTTAGGAAACATATAGGTGCAATGCATATGTACAAACCATTTCCATGATTTCAGTTCGCATTTCCAGAAGCATCTTCTCGTGCTGGGATTTCTGGAAATTATTAAAAAAATATTGATTTAGAGGAGGAACACAAGAACTGGACCTGTCAGCTTGACATTGTCAGTTTAGGTATTGGTTATCATAAATTACTACGAGACAGCTAAAAAAGTGAAATCAACAGATTTTCAAACATCAACTTAATCCAATACATGATTTCTTCAAACACTTACCAGTTCCTTTACACGGCTTTTCTCTAAATTCATGTCCAAAATAGTGTCTGAGCGAACTTTATTCATGATATCCTGCAAGGTGAAGACACAAAGGAAATTCATAAGAAATGTTTGTACTATAAAATATAAAACATAATCTGATGTGAGTAAGTCTAACCACTTACAGACAGTCCGACTTTCAGCTGCAGTATTTGGATCTTGAGTTTCTGGGAGGAATATTGGAAAAAAAATAAACAAATGAATCAAGATGTTTAAACAAACATACTGCACAGTACACAGTCATTCATGTTCCCACTTTAGGCAAACACGTCAAACATAAAGCAACTAAATTATAACAATCTTCTGCTTCCACTATTATCTGGCATGGCTGATTTTTATTCATATTAATTTGCAGTAATTGTGCATTTTGCTTTTAAACTAATGGTCAAAAGACATAGCATACAACATTTGGATAAGCCCTCAATTAAATATGAACTTAAACATGTTTACGCTTCAACTTTACAGTAGATAGATGGATGAATATACATTGATGGGAATTCAGTGAGCATCATCAGCACCGCAGCGACATAAAACATACCTCGTTCTCTGCCAGCAAAGTGGAGAACTCGCTCTTCTCAAGAATGATCATGTCCTTCTTCACAGATGCAATCTGAGACATCACACGCTGCAGCATAATCTCCTGCCAAAAATCACGTAACGCATACTCGAGTTAAAAACAAACACTAGATACTGTAAATAAGTTAATCTGGTGAATCACTGAATGTATTGCTAGTGAAGGTGGCCATAAAAACCTTTCATATTACAATACAAATAATATATACTTCTTTTATTGCAGTGAAATGGATAACGAGCGCCATATCCGGGTGTTATTTATTTAATATTATATCAATTCCTACTTCTGATAAAACGAAATGAAGATGATGAAGTTATGAAATGTCAGCTTAAATTTGAATTACTTTCATAAACAAATACTGTTCCACATAATTACTAAACATGTGCTTGACTAAAAAGTTAACCATGTGTTTCCTAAGATATAGTGTGGAGTGGTAGAAACATGATGATCATGGTTCAAATGTACAATATACAAACCTGCTGCACTTTGGTGACCATGTCGTAATAGATGACGTCCATGTTGGAGGCGGTCATCCTCACCAGCACTTTCACCATCACCTCAGCTTGCTGAGTTGTGAAACCTGTTAATGTTTAAAAAAATACATATTGATGAGAGAAATCACCGGATGTTATCAACTCAGAACAAGTAAAATGAGGCAACAGAAGAAGCCAAACCATTGTCTTCAAAGAGTCGTACCACCGCATGCGTGTCAAAAAACAGCTTCCTGCCTTCAGAGTTAGGTACTTCTGGTTTCAGATCGTACTGGAAGGTTCTGACAGAGGTGCTCAACTCTGAAATCCACACAGAAGAGATGGTGGTTACAAAAAAAAGTTATTACAAAACTTTTAGCATCAGTCATTAACCGCTTTGTCTCATTTTTGCGTTTCGAGTTTTTAAATGGTTGTCACAGATTTTACACTTTATTAATACTTAATTATATCAAACTAGACATAGAGTTTTTATTCGAATTTGCTGACTGAATTATACAAAAACGACTAAACCGGTATTTATCCGATCTCAATACATCAATATATTTGACATTTAAATATAATAATTACTAGTTGTGCATGAGCACTCCACTGCTGTGCATTTTTGTTGCTGTTGCTACAAACCAGAACATTGACATTAGTAACAAAATGTTATATTGATTTAAAAAATCTGAAACTTCACATAATGCCCATTAGAATCAGAGAAAACATGAGCAGTGATCAGGTAAGGGTTGGACAGGTTGAACTAAATTAAAAATGTAAACAGTTCATGTGCACACGAACAAGCACACACACACACTTGGTGCATATTGCATAAACACTGTGTATGCGGGTAAGGGTTTCTAATGAAAACATTCAGTGTCAGGGTCCGGCTTTACACTCACTTGTATATAAGAGCTGTAACCATAAGAGTGTGTAGTTTGTAATTTGTGGACGTAATACTTTGTTTGTTGGTCTATAATTGTATGTCTTTACTGTGTCAATATTCCCCATACAAATTAGGGGATCTGTAGAATAATAAAATATATTTATACTGAATGTCAGGTGTGGTGTGTTCATAGTGTATCACTGATAGTGAATGAGAATTAATACTAGTAAAAAGTGTAATGAGCAGAGGAGACCAGGCCTTTTCTGTCAGGACTCCCACATCTAACAAACTCTTGAGTCTATTAAAAATACATTTTATGTGCGTGCTTTCTCCTCATTTTATATCTAACTTTCTATTATAATATTTATATCATGTTTCATTTTATCTTGTTTCTACTCTTTTCTCATTTGTAACACTTTTGTTTATTTCTGTATCTGTGCACAAATGCTGTGTGATCTATAACATTTTTTTTAATTGTTTCTTATTCTCTTATTGTTTGCTTGGTTTGACTTAAATTTTAAAGGTGATATATAAATAAAGTAGTTTTTTGTCCAATATTATTATAATGATTAGATTGATGGTTCTCCAACAAGAAGGTTGCCGGTTCAAAACCCACTCTCTCCAATCTGCATTCTGAAGTGTCCTTGACAAGATACTGGACCCCTAAATGGCCCTTCATGAATGTTGAGTGTACTAATTGTAAGTCGCTTTGGACAAAAGCGTCAGCTAAATGACATGTAATGTAATGTAATGACCAGTATAATGAGGTGTGGTTATGGTGTGCTGCATTTGACCTCTCTGACCTGTAGAGGACTTTTATTTTGCCATTCATTCGACAGAGCTGATTTGATGATACAAGTTATTTGTTTTACAGCAGTGTCTATTTGTTCAGTGTTGATCATCCTTCAGTTACCTCTGACAGACATGTGGGCCCCGGCAGAAACCTGTGAGATCCTCCGTCCAGCAGCTCGCCTCTCTCCCCGCGGCTGCTCCTCACAGCCGCACCGAGCTGCCGCAGCAAAACCCCGGAGACTCCGTGATGTGTTCCCGGCCGTCACAGTCGAGACGGTGGCGGAGGACCTGCCCGCTCTGTTCCGGTTAAAAGCAGGAGGCTCAGACAACTTCTTCTCTGGTCGGTTCAAGACAAAGAGCTTGAGTCGCGGATGACACTGTTTCACCACCATGGTCACGACCTGCAGCCGGCGCCGACAGTCGACTTCACTGGAGCACTTCCGCCTGAGAACTTGTCACAGCGGCTATCAAACTTTTTGTCACACAGGCTGCCACAAATCCCCAGTGTCCGGTCACACCTTTCAAAGTAAAACGTTTTTCAACCGCTAAACAAGAGTGGAGCATATATAACTAAGTAGAAACTATATGTTGTTGTTGAGGGAGAGAAATTGTTTCCTTACTGATAGAATCTTGTAAATGTATCTGAAAAATTTGCAATTACTCAAATATATATAATGTGGACCACTGAGATTGACTCGCCATTGGTTGAGTCCATGTATCCATTATTTTGGCAACCTTTGTTGATAGTATAAAGAAGAGGAGGTACGTCGTCCATCTTTATATAAGTAGAGTCAATAGTTCTACATGCTTGGAAGGGAAGGGTACTTGGTTAATCTGCAGCTTTACCACTAGATGTATAGCATTTATCAGAACAAGGTTACAAGGTTAGATGTCTCTTATTCCTACCAACTGAGCCTTTAATGTAACAATTTTGCACTAAAGCAAATTAAAACTGTAATGTCCACAGCAAAATCTTTGTTATACACCATCTCAAATACACACCCAACGTTGCTCATCAATAAATATAAATAAAAAGCAACAGTTTTATCAAAGGGGAAACTTTTATAAAGCTTACTACGGCACAGATTATACACACACAAAACACTTAATCCCAAAAATGTCATTAGAAATGAATATTTAGCTTATACAGTAAATCAACTACAAGCGTCAGCACCTATATATCATCTTGATGGCAACAAGGAATTAAATGTGTGGTCTTTGTGACATTTCACAAATTGTTCCTTCCTGTATCACAAAGAGAACATACTGCATGGGAACAAAGCTAATATCAAGCTCCATCTTTTTACAGTTAGGTAAGTAAAATAAACATTCGCCCTATTATAATTTAAGAAAATATGTATCACTTCTAATTGGCAGCATCATGTTTTTATGGTTACTTTGTTCAACAAAGTAAATGTAAAGTATGTTGCAGCTTTGCATTCATTGCAACAAATGGCAAAAGTTTGCTTCCAGATTTATTTCAGTGTGTTTCTGTGGCCAAATATATTATGGACTAGTAAATCCTTTCATTTCCATTACAAATTGCAACACTTGCCATTTTTTTACAATGTTACTGAAGTGGTGGAGTATAGACATTTTGCTCATGAGAAGAAGACAACACAGACAGATAAAGTTGCTGCCAACAGAGCAACTGCCATCAGCAGTGAGAGCACAAAGATGTGGCTTCGCTGGCAGAGGGGCTGGTGTCCAGGCTGCTCCTCATCCACGGAGAGCAGAGCCAGGGAGGCGCTGTCGGTGCTGCTGAGCGGGTCTGCGTACTGCTGCCCTCGAGGCTCCACCATCCAGCGCAGCACGTTGACCTTCATCTCCATGTCGCTGATCATGTGGTCGATGTTGCTGATCTCCTGCTCCATGGCGCCACGCTCCTGGATCTCCATGCCGGCATCTGGACCTGCAGTCTGGGCCTGGTTCAGGTCTGGCAGACTGAGAGCCCGAGCTGCAACCTCACTGCCTCCTCCTGAAATAGCCAAAATGAAATCTGGTGCTTTAGTCTGTACAGTGCTGAGTTCAACTGTTGCAAAAACCTCACAGAACAAATAGCAACATGCTGTTTACAATGACTAATCATTTCCCCACTGCTTTCACATTGTATACAATGATCATAGAGTTATATATCTACAGCAAGAATGAATAGGATTGAAGAGGCATATTTCTGTGCTTCACGCAGGGAAATGCAGCTACACCTGATATGCATAATTGCACTGAACATTAACATTATTTACATTACACAGATCGCACAGATAAACATGTTCATGCCGACAGATTATTTTTGGTTTCAAACTCGTATTCAAAAGGTTTATGTCAGCTGCTACATAATTTATCTCTTGCTTTTTATATTGAAACATTTAGGCAATCAAACCACTGAATAACCAAAACATGATACTGATAATCCAGCCTGGTAGATTTAATTGTAGGTGTTTTCATGTACTACAGGTGGTTACATACATTGCTGAAACCGGTTCAAATTTGTTTCTATGCATGTTCTTCTATGTTTTTACTTTGTATGTTTTTAATCTGTTGGCTGTGTTTAAGATTTTTTTTTTTTATTTGTGTGTGAGTGTAATATGGTGAATGGTGAATAAATAAATAAATGACAAATACACTACTATGGACAGCAATACTCAGATGAGTGGCACTAGAAAATCCCACATGATACGTGCACAGAGAAAAAAAAACATCTCCACTGATGCAGTCCTGATGCCTGATTGAGAACTTGTTCCAGGCATTTTCACAGAAATAAATCAAGTGAGATCTACTGATGTGAGCAGCTTTGGGAGAAGCCAGCCAGCTTTCTAAGAAAACATGGACGAAATCAGCATCAAGACACTTTTGGTAAATCATTCTAATGATGTGAAGACTTTAAAAGTAAATTAAATTTGTATCTACAGTTGTGCTCTGTTAGCCGTGATTTCTTTCTAATGGAAATCATGTGCCACTACAGAATGTCCTACTTTTTTTCTTCTGGTGGTTTGCTAACAATGAATTGGATGTAAATAAAGAAATGTTGTGTTGCCCCTCAGGGTAATCAGTGTCATTCATACAATGCTAAAAAGCAGAGAGAGTGCAGGAGAGAGGCAGCATCTCCACAAAACAATTCCCCACCAGTGGTGTCTGAGCAATGAACAGAGACACGACTCGATTTAAGGACAGGAGAGAAATTGACTGGAAGTCAGTGCTCAACATATAGAATATTTGATGAACAGTTTAGCTCAATCATCATCAATGTCCATTGTGTTATTTGATTATTTTAAAGAAACAGGCAAATAAATCACAACCCAAATAATCTTTGAAAATACTGTGTGCAATTATTTTGTTGGTTATAGTTTATTCTATCAGCCATCAGATTAGAGTTGTTAAAATCTTTTTTACATTATTTTATTTATTTCTTTGGCTAAATGACCTCTTAAATTTTCAATTTGCATTTGCAATAAAATGTACAGGATTTGCATTCACCTTGAAGGCCAGTTTGCACCAGTGTAGCAGTGTTTGCCAGACAGAAGACATGGCCCATGCTGAAGACTTTGCACATGTCAACATGGAGGAGCTCCAGGCTGGAGGAGAAGGCCACCCAGAGGAGCTCCATCTCCTTGCGCTGCTCCTCGGGCAGGCTCTTGTCCCGCAGGTGTGAGGTCAGGTGGTGGCAGATAGACACGGCCAACTTTTGGGCCTTTTCTCTGGTTTGCCGCAGCTCGTCCCTGAGCTGCAAGCTGTCTGTGCATCCACCGACGCATGATGCCAAATGCCGGTAACATGCCACTACCTGTATGAAGAAAAAATAAATAAATATTTTATTCTATTGTAATCAATATGTGGAGCTTCTGAGGAGATATCCATGACCGTACACATCTCCAAGACAAATGTATTCACGCCCAATCAGTGCACATTGACAAAAATAAACACTGTGTTTTTTTAATGGCTGTCATGCATCCACCTCAGTCTTAAGCCGCATGATCCAAGAACTTGAAAATGGGGGGAGAGGAACAGTTAGTTTCATGATGTCAATCATACGGTAAAAGTGTTTTATTAACTTGTAGCATCATTTTACAGCTGCAGGATTAGCAGCGCTGGTTTCAATGAAAAATATTATGAATAATCTCATTATCGTTGATCTATTTCTAGATAAGCCAAAGCAACCTTGTGTGCTCAGAGTACCAGCGGCTCATTTCAAGACGTGGACGGTGGAGGAGGAAAGAAAACAATGACAACTACAATGTTTTCAAAATTGTATTTTCATAAGACTTATGTTTGATACTAGTAAAAAAAGAACAATACCTTTTACCTACTCAACAATAGCTTACATTATCAGTTTGTCATTTACTTGTTTACTGCTGCAAAGAAGTTCATTCAAGAGGAGAAATACAATAATATAACAATAGTTTTCACTGCAAACAGCAATGCTCTATTGTACCAAGAAAAACTTGAACCATGATTGTTACAGTAAAGGAGTACTCTACAAAGACAGTATAGTACATTTTAGCAACTTAAAATATTTGCTTGTAACGGGGGGGGAAGCTTGCCGTGATCCTGACATTATCTAACACAGACGCTCGAATGAACACAAAGACGCAGTGGACCAAAATGTCTTTTCATTCAGAGTGCCTTTTTAGCCACAGGGAGACGAAACCTGCTACAATGTCTTTAGTTTGAGAAAGACTAATGCAAGAGTTACAAAAAGGAAAAATAGTGAAAATGGTTTAATTAACAATGCTGAACATAACGACTTTTAATACCCTTTTCTTCAATCTCAGGCAATTTTAAACAGTCTCTCTATAGCTCACTAAATATTGTATGTAAAAGCATTGATGGTAACCTGCCAGAAACGACAGTAATGAATGTAAGAAAGGAAAACACCGAAGCATAAACTGTTGAAATATGGATTTACCTTTATTAAAGTCCCCACCAGAGCCTCTCCATCAGCCAAAGCCTTGTCCGAGCCGACTGTGCAATCATCTCCCACTTTGTTATTCACAAGTGGCATGAGGATGACTCGTCCAGAGTCTCGGACCAGACTCTGCCACAGCAGGCGAGATGCTGCCCCAGTTGCCCCTTCACTTCTCTGGCGGCCCCTGCTCTGGTCCTCCTTCCCCTGGAAGATGCTACATTCAGTGGCAGAGGGTCAAGACGCACTCAGTCCTGAGGCCTCATGATGCGTTGCAGTATATCCACTCACCTTCAACTGAGCTAAACATACTCTGGAGGCTGGAAGGAAAAAAAATGACCCACAAAGAGCAAGAAGTGGGAAAGTCAAAGTAAGGATGTAAAAATAAATAAAAAATAGTGTAATAAAGTGATGCAACGCTTTGAGCAAGGTGCTAATCCTGTGACTGACCCCTTTGCACTGAGGCAGACTAAGACGTACAGCTAATCTCATTAACGAACACTGAGAGCAGAGAGACAGCGCAGCAGCTGGCTGTCCCCCACAATGGCCCTTTCACTCACTGAAGTGAGGCTGCGCTGCATTACCTCGGCACACCACACTGGATACACTTCATTCACTTAAGGATGCAATATGCAATATATTTCATTAACGTGGTGTATATATTATCCTACGATTTTTCTATGTTATATTGGCAAAGATCTAAATATTTTCCACAGACTGAGTTCAAAGAGATTAATAAATCAAAGTTGTACATGGCGTCTTTGTTCCTGTCAGGGTCTTCTGTGGTTCACTTCCCCTCAGGCCCCACAGATAATGGACAACCTCGTTTGACCAGGCGGATGAAAGTTCAGCGTGTACCAAGCGAGAATTCCCTCGCGTGATGTTTCTATAGCACAATATGTATGCATGCGTGCATGCATGCATGGATGCAATCCCCTCCCATGATGTTTCTATAGCAGAGTATGTAGGCATGTAATTCCCTCGCGTGATGTTTCTATAGAAGAGTATATATGCATGTACAACAAGCTTTTATCTGCAGAAAGCACACCTCAAAAGAGAGAAACCATACATTAGTGCGCTGTGGCCATGAGATAACATCCTGCATGCACTGGGGCTTGACACATCAAATAATGTGATTAAATTAATCACGATGGACGCTTTCAGGCCTCTAATAAATTTTTTATTACAAATTTAAAATAACATACATTCTACTTTAATAAAAACCAATAAATGAGAACCTCTCTTGTCGTTTCTCTGGGGTTGTTCCGGTTTCTTTCCCTTGTACCTTAAAAAAACCTAACCCCCTCAGAGTTGTGCAGTCCGAGTAGTTTTCCTGAGCGTTCGGCCAGATGCACCCTTCCGTGGAGAGGTCACTGCCTCCCTGAAGTTGGCAAGTAGGCCTCGCTTCACCTTTGGCTGCATAGGAGACTTCTGGGAGAACTTGGCAACTTCTACCTTCAGGGAGGCAATCTCCCGGTCCTTCTCAGCGTTCTGCCGGAGGAAGTCCTCCACTGATTTTGTCTACAAATATTCAACAAACATAAAAAATGATTTCCATTCTGGGGACATGTCAAACAGCTGAAATTATATAATTCTTGAGGCCATTTTAAGTGCAATAAAAATTCTTGATGGATTTTCATACATTTTATGTTTTCCTGATTCACTTGCTGCCCTCAAACCCTTGCCCCACTTTGCACATGCCTACTTTTAAAGGATTTTTACCTGATCATCATAGTTCTTCTGTAGAACCTCCAGATCCAGTGATTTCTCCAGGAAACCATCCCTGACCTTCTGGAGCGTTTGACTTAGCTCCATCAGTCTTTTCTCTAGAGACAAAATCAACTGAAGACCAAATATTTTCTGTTGAATCAAAGTGACTACATATGTAGATCGAGCACAATATTGACCAGGAGTCATTAAGTTCTTCAGATTTTGTGATTGTTACCTCTTGTTTATCCTCACAAATCCTCTCGATGGCACACTTTTCTTTGAAAAGCCTTTTGTGTCTATCGTCTCCTGTGTGGATATAAAGAGAGATATCTACTATTATGGCGAGGCACCACGGGTGAATAGGGTAAAAGTGTTTACTGATAGATATCCCCATGAAAGTTTTCAGAAATGTTGTATTTATAGACAAATAAATTAAAATGTGATTAAGGAACATTTCCAGAACAAATCTAAATGTTGAATAAACCCAGATTCAAATGTTTTTTTTCATGTTATATTCACAAATTAAGTGTTAAGAGGGGATTTTAATCTATAGATGCAAAGGAGTAAAATAAAGAGTTAGAAGATTTCTCTCTACTCATCTGAAAAACTCGTCCTATAAATCGAAAAAACATATCCACAAATAAACATAGATAGCAGAGACAAAGTTATATTTAGAGGACATTTCCTCAAAGAGCAGCACACACTCACCTGCAGCTTCCGGCAATTGGCAAGTCTGACACGACTGGTGTACTGATGGAACTGAACACACTCTTCTGCTGTCCATCTCTGACACTTTACATCTAAGGGCCTACACACACACACGGTAAGATCCAATTCTGATGCTTAAACAACTCCAAAAACTTGGTTTGATAACACAACACTGGACATTACCAGGCTGCTATAAATCCAGTCTATTATTTGACAATTCAGCATCACATTCGTTTATGCTTACCATAACCTGGTGATTTGAATGTGCACATCTGATATTAAGGCTGACCTGTTAACAACATACCTCTACTTTCTCCTCTTCGGCAATGAACTCATCCAGAGGTACGTAGTCATCTTGCAGATTGTTCATGGCGCTCTGGTAAGCATGCTCTTTGATGGCATCCTTGTACATCTCAAACGTGTTCTCCAGCTTTTCTTGGTAGCTCTCCTTCAGCTCATCAATTCGTCGACTAAACATTTAAAAAGTCTCTGGCTTTACATTAAACAATAAATGACAATAAATAAATGCATGCATTGAAGGCTTATGTATTCTACACCAATCAGATAAATTAGCCAAACAGACTGAAACCACACTTGCCAGAATAAATAAATTTGACATACCTGCGGAGTTCTTCACTCTCCATGAGCTGCTGTATCATTGCATCTCCCATTTCCTTGCGAATCTCCATTTCCAGCACCAGGTTTCTTCTCCTTTCAGCCAGGAGTTTTGTTCGGAGGCTTTCAATCGCATTCACTAGCTCCTGAGAACGGATGAAAATAAAACGTTTACTCAAGAAATGGGCACTCTACAATCCCCAATAAAACAGTATTGGATAACTTCTAATACGTCTGATATGTGTATGCAACTGTGTTTGAATGTGATGTGGAGCAGTAGTTTTTACATTCTGTGGCAGCAAAGACATGTCGGCCTCATCCTCCTCATCAAGCAGCTCCTCTTCAGACAGGTAGCTCTCCAGGGCCTGGTTGTCAAGCATCCCGTTCCTAATCAGAGGTTTGCCATCGCGGCCGACCAGACAAGGAGCCAGAGATCCCAGAGGTTTGTCGGGGATCACCTGCAACACCTTCAGCCAGAAGAGCAGAAGTTATTGGTGCACTGCCTCATCCTACAGCCCAATCAGATTCGTTCATGGTCTGATTCCTCTCACACCAACATGTCATCAGACGGACCTGTTTGGCCACGGCAGAGAATTTCATTACGTGGAGAGTCTCATCATAGGTGGAAGCACACTGGTTGATGTTGACGATCATAGACGATCTTCCTTTGCCACAGAAAACGGCCTGGAAGAGCTTGGTGAGTTTGCTCTCTCGGAAGGGAATTTTGCTGCTCTTCATTCTGAAGAAAGCAACAGTACAAACCATTGACTGAATATGAAAAATGGACGACATGACTGCTCCCCATATTTTGTACAACAGGAGGAAGTGGAAAAGTGCCTTCCATCTCTCTATGCAGTCTATAATGCAAACCTACCAAACTATTCCCAGGCCATGCATAGTTCAACAATCAGCATCTCCAGTAATCTGCTATAGTAGAGCACAGTTTAAACATCGGGCATATTTATAAATTGACTGTACCGGTCCGTCTGATTGTTGCGCAGAGCAGTGATGCACTTCCCCAGAATGAGCAGGGAGTTGTTTATGTTTCCCGCCTCTTTCAGCCTCTCTCCGAACGTTTTGGTTTTGTTGCATCTTTCGGAGCCAGCCAGGTCACACAGAGAAAACCTGAGATACAAACATATTTTTATTGATTCCCTGTATTAAATCTCTGATCCTGCACGAGTATAGCAACACCCATGCTCGTGCATGATTAATTCTCTGATCATGCACGAGTATAGTAACACCCATAGCCTCATGTAGGCCAACTAACATTTAAGATGATTCTCATTTAATGTTGATTCAGATATGTTAATAAAGTGGCAGCAATTTTATTAGATAAACTATGAGGAAAATGTATGCAATAGTATTTCAGTATGTAAAAGTGAGTATGCTGTGGTTCAGGAGATGGTGCAGTTCGTCCACTAAACAGGAAGTTAGTGTTACGATCCAATGACGGCTGTACTGGTGTGAGGGATGCAGGATAGGAAAAAGCATTACATATACATGCACTGTTTGAATGTGTAAAGCACTTTAAGTGGGCATAAAGACTGGAAAAGTTAAAATTTTACAGTATGAAGGATGCAAACGAAAAAAGTTCAAATGACAACTTCACAAAGTACTTACTCTGACATCCTTTTAACTTCATCGTTGTCAATCTGGAGTAGCTTCATGGTAAAAATGCTATGGCTGTATTGAAAATTGGTATGGATTTAGAAAACAAAGGATGAAAGCATTTATGGAAAAGATAAGGTGGAATCAAAAAAGAGAGATTGCCTTCGGCTTGAGGACTGGTTCATCTTGGTGGCTGCAGCGCTTCTGTTTTTATTCCCAAACTGCAGTAGTTTGTCTGCTTCGCCCAGGTTCTGGATGTTGATCCATCTCAGATCTTTAAAAAATGTTAGGTCATTTTAGCAACTCTATTAGCAATATAATATAATAAAACACACACAAGCACACACACACAGCCTTCTCCAACCTACCTTTAACGTAAGCATTTCCTGCACCGTCGTCGCAGACGCGAAGAGAAGCACGTTTCTTGGACTTGGAGCACAGGGAGAGTTGAAGCAGATCATACACGCACTCGTTGTAGATTTCAAAGAATGCCACCCATAAAGCAAACTGGCTTCTGCCTGCTTCTGCTGGTTTAATGGCCAACGATAAAGAAGTAAGAACATAGAGAGCACAGAGGACAACACCAACACCAAGAGTCCTGCAGTGGCACCTTTATAGATTCGCTGTGGACAACTGAAATTGTACGATAACTCACATGTTCACTGTGTTGATTTAATGAAGGCTACCTGTTTGTTTGTAGGACAAAGAGGAGGATGAATGTGAGGTGGAAGGAAAGGGTAAACACGCTGACCCAGCACTGGCTCTGAGGGGATCACACTCCTAAGATGGAGGCGAGTACAGAAACATGTTATGACGTTCTTGCAGAAAGCACTGTGGTTGCTGTGGCTCATTCCCCAGCAATGTTTTCTGTTTTGCAGATCTGAGGAAGCATGAAGTCCTTACATCTTTGACTGAAGCAAAAATGGCAGCTTTAGCGCTCCTCTCCCTCTTGACTTGGTCAGAATCCAGGTATTGTGCGTCATTCCTTAGGTAGGGTTTCAGGTCCATGTCTTCGTACTGATCGGCTCCGATGTGCTGGAAGGTGGCGTCCAGCACTCGAGGGAGTATCCCTGGATCTTTAGGGGTCCCTGAAACATCAAAACACACTTAAGCCTTTCACCAGAACTTTACAGGACTTCTACAGCTCATAATCATGTTCTTGTGTTCCGGTTTTGTTTAACCTTGAATTGTGAAGGTTTTCCCAGCGTTGGTGACACCGTAGCTGAATATCAGTGCATTCTTTCCATCCAGGAAATCAGACATTTGGCTTTTGACAGTGTCCTCAAAGAGCTCAGTCTGTGTCGTCTCTGGTCCGAAAATCTAAAATTCCACAAGTTAAATATTTGTACTTTGTAGCCCATTACATTTCTTGTATTAATATATTGCATTAGAAGCTCAATAACTAGAAGGGAATTGATCCAATCAGAGCAGGCAGATAACATTAGACTTTGCCTCATGCAGCAGCATCACTGGTTAAGAAAATCTCACAGTTTGGGGTCAATAAAGGAAATCCATCCAAAATGGATTTAGGAAGTCCACCGCTAGGACTCAGCCATTATGATGTGGTATACTGTTGCATTAGGGAAAAGGCTAAACGCATCATGTACTTTTACTTTACCGACTAAGTAAGTAGTTAAATATACTTAATCAACTAGAAAAGTTGAAATGGTTCTTTTATTGAGTACATTTGTCTATTTATTTTTACTTTAACTTAAGTAAATTGTTTTAGCAATTCGTTCATCACTGCTTGAATATTTATGGCTGCTCAGTCACCAGTAATGATTGGACGGCATCCTTTTGTGTTTAGGAAAATTGACAGCAGTTCTCAGGTTTGCGGTGCTGCTGACCTGTGTGAAGGAGAACTTGTGGATTGACAAGCCGATGCCCTTCTCGCTGCTCTTCATGGTAGCGGAACCCTTCGGTGCATTCAGAGTCACCGTCTGGATGTTTTCAATCACCACACAATCCTGAGAGAAGAACATCATTACTCAGGCCTCAATGAGGAAAAAGCAAGTCACACAATGCCAGTGAAACTATGAGAAGCGGTAGACGCTTTGTCTGCACGTACGGACTGTTCACAAATTATTAAGAGGGATAAGAGAAGGTTGATGTACTTTAATAAGTCAAGTTTTAAAGTTTATTCATCTTAGATCAATTGGTGTCAAAATTATTGTTAATGAAAATAAATAAAAGCAAACGCTTTCATCATATGAATGGCTGTTGTGTGCACCATGTGGTTTAGCCCTGTATCTTTTGTAGTTATCAGTGACAGAGCAGCATTTGTTCTTTATCGAACAAATGAAATCAAAGTAAAGTAGAATGTTTTGTATAAAAAAAAAAAATTGTTAATCCAGGTATAGTTCCTTAAATTCTACTAACTCTGATGTCATGAAATCAGCTTCATTGAAAAAGACACTCAGGTGTTTGATCTCTAACACATTAGGCTACGTATACTATTTCTATTAGTTCTTCAAATTATAAATTGAACTAAACAGTTAAATCCGACAGCAAAAAATTAAAAACTGCACCGCCTACAAAAAAGGAAAACTTTTCAATATGAAAGTAGCTTTCAGGGGCTTTGCTCCTACTTTATACAACAATAAATCAAATTGATTGAAGTAAATCCCATTGCTAAAGTTGTGTTGTATTATATGACCAGTAGTTATTATACTGAACACAACATGGGCTTGATGATCAGATGGTTTACCTGGTCTTCGTTGTCGGACAGCTCCACTTTAGAGAAGGGCCTGACTCTGAGGTAAACTCTCATCGTCTGTTGCTCGGCACCACCTGACGTTTCAGTCTGTGAACAAAGAAGAACAGAGTCAGACTGGAAACTCACCTCAGAGCACAACAGATGAGGTTTAATGCTTTACTCTGGACTTGTTGGATCAGTGAATCACATGGTATCAGTTAAAATGATCAGTGAGTGAAGCGTGGTACAAAAAACTTTACCTGTAAGGGTGAAGTGCTGACAGTAGGAAGGTTACAAGTCATATCCATGTCTTCAGACTGATGAATGGTCAGATCCATAAATGTACTCATCTTGAAACTGTTTGATAATTGATGTCATTCACTGACTTCAGCCTCTATAAACTGCACAAATAAAAGCCGCGACAACCTCTTACTCCAAAAGAGACAATTCACAAGATTTTAAGGTCTTAGAATGTAGGGTTAAAGCGTGATGGACTCTACTGCTCCGCTCATGTTCTCACATTGAAGATCAGGCGCAGCTCCTCATCACTTTTAATTGAAGGCAGGTGGGAAGGGAAGGACTGAGATCTGCTCGACTCAGTTCAGTTATTCACTGTTTAAGGCTGGTCACCTACTCCACGGAGGTTCTGAAGGATTCTGCAGCAACATATCCGCAGCTTGAACTATTTGCAAGCTTGAGGTATGAATCCAAAGATGGGAGAAAAATGATCATGTGAATGTTTTACAAGATTATCATTGATATAAATCACCTGGATACACTTTTGACTCATTCTGTCAAAGAAGATTCAAGTTCATCCATCGTCCAGCATTATCTTTTTAAACAGGGGGATTTGGTCCTGTAAAAGTTCCAAAAAGGAAGGTGACATTGCTGCATTTGAATTAAGATAAGATAAGATGCATTTATTAGTCCCAAACACATGCACAGTCATGCAAAGGCACACTCATGCAGGTAGGGAAATTTAATCTCTGCTTTTGACCCATCTGGTGGACACAATGAGCAGTGAGCAGCCATGTACGACGCTCGGGGAGCTAATGTTGGGGGAGTAAGTTGCCTTGCTCAGGGGCACTAGACAGGGTAGGGAGACTCTTGGATTTTTGGAAAGGTCAATCCAAGTTCGTCTTTTGTTGTCTCTCCGTGGAGTCGAACCAGAGACCTTCTCTGCCCATAGTCCAAGTTTCTGCCACTAGACCACCGCCTCTCCATAACGGAAAATTGAAAGCCAGCTTTGTCCAATTATGTGAAACCATTTGAACATAAAGGAAAGCCAGAGTGTGAGGATCAGTGTATTTTATTTGCACAAAAAGAAACCGTATCAGTTCAAATTAAATAAGCAGCTTGCAATAATGATTTAGGTGAGAAATTCACAGTATAGAGAATTGGAAAATATTCCAATATACAATTTGTCTGCTGTGGCTAAGGGGGTGGAGGTTGTCCAACATCCAGGTTGATGGTTCAGTTCTTCCCCTCTGCATCCTGATGTGCCCATGGAAAAGACAGTGAACCCAAACACTGGCAATATACAAAAGCGATGTATGAATGAGTTTGCAAATGTAATTTGTAGTTCATAGTGCTTAGGCCATCGTGAGGCTAGAATAGCACAATAAGCTTAGCATCTGTCCTTTTATTCAATCATCACTGTAGATGTATAAATGTTTGGCATTTTAGATTTCAGAACCAAAGATTTAGTCTGTTGCAATTCATAACTGAATCTATATGTCAACAATTCACCACTTATCAAATACCAGTGAAGTTAAGCACAGCCGTTATGGTTCATGATTGAATTAATTGTGGCATAAAACCATCAGATTACCGTTTAATATCAGTCACTCATACACATCGAAATGTTAAGAGGCCAAAAACACCACATCAGTTTTCTTATTTGTTTCTTTAATGAATCATCAGCATTGTTTATGCGTCTGCGATGGTAACTTCAACCTCTACACCAGGTTCAATGCTGATGGAGGTGATCTGCTTGACGATTTCAGATGGGCTATGCAGATCGATCAGGCGCTTGTGGATCCTCATCTGGAAGCGATCCCATGTTTTGGATCCCTCACCACAGGGGGTCTTCCTGGTGGTGATACGCAGAGTCTGGGGCAAGGGAGAGAGACAAGAATTTAGCTTGATCCAAATGAAGACTCTTAATAAACAGGTAGTATACCTCAATCTGACTGTACCGTTCCTGTGTGGCACAGAGGTCATATTAAAACTGTTTTAAATTAAGAGCATGTACTGTGTTACTTGCATGTTTTAGTAGGAAGTGTAAATTGTACACAGTTCAGACTCTGCTGTTTATGCCTGAGCTATAACAAATACAGTGAGTCTTCAAATACACAAGTGTGTAGAATACATTTTTAGCATTGTACACTTGATTTGACATACAAGAGAGACCAGTTGTTTATAATTATCAACAAAGGATTTTAAGACAGATGTGAAAAGCAGGAAGAGCAGATACAAAACTTTAAACATAAAAAAAAGGCAGAGATTGAAGAGCTTATTTATTTCATTTTTATATTAGTTCAAACAGCATACATATCTTGATTCAACACTGCACAAGTGTCCAGTGGTCATCTTGTGTTGCATGCAGAACTCTTAAATTAGTTTGAAAAATTGTGTTGTAGCCTTGCATTAGAGTAAATGTCTGGCCAGTGTCCTTCAGTACCTTGGTTGGCATACGGACAGGTCCCTTCACCTTCAGGCTCTTTTCCTTAGCACCACGGATCAAGTCTGCGCAGACTGAGTGACAAAACAAATTCAAAGTTGAGGTGGCAGAAAACATCAAATCACTACATGATCTTTATAAGCATAGCTCAGAATAGCGTATTACTCGTCACAAATTATACGATGGCATTTTTATCCTCATTGCTCTGGTCCATTATTCAGTCTCTATTTAATATTTTAAGCTTAATTACCCTTCTCGAGAGACTTGACGTTGCGGCTGGTGAGGGTGATGCGGATGCGATGGATGGCAACCTCAGCCTCCACAGGTGCTTTACCAGTGTCCTTGAAAGCCTGTTTGTGCAGAAAAAAAGAGTTATCAAAACTGTATCACTCAGAACACCCAGTGAGAGGAGTAATGGTATCTTGTGTACATATAGATGCTGATTAGCAAAGCAGTTTTACAATTAAAAATATTGATTCTGTTCATTAAATCATAAGACATTAGAGAGCTGTGAAGTTGCTGAATGAATTTCTTAACCTCAATTTGCTCCAGATGCATTACGACTTTCAAACCCACTTGATATTTACGTAGTGACATGAACGCAGCACCGGCTAAACAGCACGTGGTGCCAACATTTTTTAAATAAACTATTAAAGATACTTTGTAGGTCAAGTTGTCCATTAACAATTGGGTTTATAATAAGAGATTCTCAAGATTTCTGAGAGCTAGCGTTTCTCTCGTCGCTCGTTTAAAGTCGTGGTCTAAGTAGGATGAGTTGCCTTGTCAATGACAACTTCCTACAGACCTTAACGTCTAACATTTCACTAATATGAGTATTATAGTCCGTTGTATACGCCTCGAGTCTACCGTTTTGATGATCCATTAGCATGAGAACAAGACACTTCATTTTTTAAGTATTACCTTCAATAATATACATCTCGTGCATTGTTAAGTTTGCCGATCAGTAGAGTTCAATCTAAAGACTCACATGAGACAGTTTAGTTTGTGGACTGGATCTACAACAGTAACATTACACATAACATCACTAAAGAGTCGGCTTTGTGAACGGGTTGTGGCGGGACGTATAATTCCCGCGACTGTAGCTACCGGTGCTAACGTTAGCTTCGACACTCCGTGGAATTCTTAGTAGAAAATTCGCATATAAGACGATAATATCTACATTTAAAGGTTTTACAGGACACAGCCATGTCCTTGTATGAAAACCACGTACCATTGTGATCACTCCTGACCGACTTATTCGGAAGAAATCGAAACGAACAGCGGTGAGCCAGGAACGTGCACTACAGCGTGGGCAACTCTTCAGCAAAAGAACGAGTAGAGGCCGGAGCCTGCCTTTGTACGGTCCATCCGGGTTCCTGTGTCTTCTTCTTTAGTTTAACTTGAACTGTGAACCACAGCGACACTTATCGGTGGTCACACAATGCTGCAGGTTCTCACTGCCCTCAACTCCAATGATACTGACACATCCGTTTCGTGCGATCAAAATAAAAATGTAAGAAAAGTGAAAACAGGAAAAGGGAATTGATTAATTTTCATGTTTTGATGACCAGTTCTGTCATTTAATCACAGACATAGTTCGAATAGTACTGACCATACTATGCACTACATACTCCCTCACTGCAAGGGAAAGCTAGCCACTCAACAAAATCTAAACTGTTTGCTGTGCCGGCTCTTAAATGGTGGAACGGGCTGTATTGTGTTTTAAAACAGACACATGACTTGTACTTCAGCATCTAGCGTTTAGAAGTCAAAGCTAAAAAACACTGAGGCTTTTGTTTTGAAGGGTGATAACGGAAGTTGAGTGCTTTGCTGTGATTTGCGAACGAGTAACGGAACCGGGGCTGTGCCGGTACGACAGGTCGCCACTGTTTGTTTTGTCGGAGCAAGTTTTTGCAGAGAGTTTAGTGAAGTGTGTCAGGGAAGAAGAAACGGACGGAAAGGAAGAAGAAGAGCAAGAATAAGGATAAAGAGAAGATGAAGGACGGTCATGCTCCCGGAGACTAAACTTTATTTCACCGTGCGTCATGATTTCTAAACACAGGCCGCCGAAGACTGACAGCAGAAACTTTACTGAAACCCAAATAACTTTTAATGGAGACGGAATAACGCCGCAGATGAAGAGATGAATTTTGTTGTGGCCGCCGATTCCCTGCTGCTTTTCCGTGCCTGCGATGAGGGTGACTACGAGACGGCCCGGGGCATCCTGGAGCCCGGAGCGCCGAAAGACTCCGGTCGGCAGAGCAGGCTGCGGTCCGAAGCGGGCTCGGAATGCTGCGCTGCCGCGGACATGTTGTCTCTGGTGCCGGTGGACTGCACGGACGAGGAGGGCAACACCGCCCTGCAGTTTGCCGCGGCCAGCGGACACGAGAACCTGGTCCGGTTCTTGCTGCGAAAGGGAGCCTCGGTAGACAGCCGCAACAACTACGGCTGGACCCCGCTGATGCAGGCTGCCAGGTAGGTGGAACTCTACATTGTGTTCTGAAGTGATGGTAAAACCAGTCACACCAAAGTCCATTCAAAATCTGCTAAATTTAGTTGTTGGTGTAATGATGAATTACAATGAGTATAACATGGCGGAACTTATCAGATGACACTCTTTAATTCGTCCAGTAGAAAACACTTTCAATAAAGAAGACTCTCCCAACACCCAGATATGTTTATTTTCTATTTTCTTATGTCGAGTTCTATATATTTGGGTTTAGATATGTATTTTTGTTTTTTTTGTCTATAGCAATTTACAATAAGGTTCATGGTTAAACTCTAAAATATCAAGCAATATGTTATAATATGCCCTGTTCTTGATATATTGATTTGTGTTAATCAACCAACTAAGAGTCATTGCATTTCAATACCCTAGAATAAGAACTTAGCATTCACATCAGGAGCCAATACTCTTCTAGAGTCCATCATGAGTCAATCAAATTTTTTTCAACAGCCAGATTCTTAACCCTCTCAGAGTTGATTCAGCTCAAAGAGGAGAACCAAACTAAAAATCTAATGCATGACGAAACATCTTAATCTGGGGGAAACTAAATATTTTAGATCCCCTCCCTCTTTTATTCTCCTGTGTCTCCTTTCTCCTGCCAGATTTGGTCACTTGACTGTTGCACACATCCTGCTGGAGAACGGAGCTGAGATCAACGGACGGAACAGACTGGGAGCGAGTGTCCTGACTATGGCTGCCCGTGGGGGACACACTCATGTAATCAAACTGCTCCTGGAGAGTGGGGCCTATGTGGACGACTATGATCATCTGGCTGTCACTGCAGAGGCGGTTTCTAATGGCAACAACAACAACAGCTGCAGGTTTGGGGCTGTTTTTTAGGCAAACACTTAGAATAAAGCAGAATTCAGTTTAGAGATTAGAATTAAATGTTCAGTCTCTTACTGGTCTGAATCTTTTTCCCACAGTGCGGCTGGTTTTGGAGGTGGAGAGGGCTGTCCTGAAGGAGGAAGTTGCAGAGAATTCATGGACATCACAGCCTTGATGGTGGCGTGTCAGTTTGGCCACGAGGCCACGGTGCGCCTGCTGCTAGAGTGGGGCTCTGATGTCAACTTCTCCCAGAAGACCACTGGCTGGGGACCACTCATGGTGGGAACCATCAGTGGGAAGGTGAGACTAATGACAAATGGTTGGTTGGAGGAAGCAAAAGAGGAAATGGACAACACGTTTAATTTTTAATTGCATGTGCCACTTACAATAGGATCGGCGTACGTTTTGACTTTACTCATAACAAAGTAACAGCTAAAGTCTAGATGGAGGAATATCTTGGCACTGTTTATGAATCTAACTTCTGTAGAAGGAAAACAATAAAGTTGGGTCTGTTTTGAAGGTGGTTGTAGCTCAGCAGTTGGTGGAACGTGGAGCTGACCCAGATCGAATCAATGTTCTGTCTAAAACGGCATTTGAACTGGCCATGCAGCTGAAACAGAGAGACATCAAGGCCTATCTGGACTCCATCACCACTGTCCGACCACAGACAGGTAGGAACCCACTCCCAAGCATGTTTAAACACAGTAATGTCAAAGCGTGCTACTGTACTTGGTTTACAGTGTATGTAAAAAATATATAGAGTGTATGAAAAAGGCAGCATTGTGTTGACTACTATAAAATCATTGGTGAATTATTATACTACATGGTAGTATTTATGATCATACAAATGAATAATTAAAAGAAAAAAAACTGAATACAATTTAAGAACATAAATACAATAAAATAATTTATCAAAACCAGGCTAAAGAGAGAGGATTAAAGCTTGAGTTTGAAGATCTCAACACTTCCAGCTGTCATCAGGTCGTCAGGTAGAGTTTTCCAGTGACTTAGAGCATAAAATCTGCCTCACCAGCACTCATACCAGAGGACCTGGGGAGCAGTACTGGTTCACTGTTAACAGACATAAATGCTGGTGCAAGACCGTTTAACAAGAAGTGTTGGTCTGTCTCTACCTCTTATGTGTGTGCTGCCACAGTTAGAGTTTAGGAGTCTTGCATTGCAGTTAACACTGAAGTGAGAGAAAAACCAACTGTCTACCTGTCTTTGATGATCAAAAGCTCTTCTGAGCAGAGGATTTAGGACAGTTTAGTTGCAATGTCACGTGCAGGGATCTTTCTCTGTTTTAAAGTAGTGATTATTGTTTCTGTACTTAACCCCCCCATTCACACACACACACACACACACACACACACACACACACACACACACACACACACATTGATGGTGCTGAGCCATGTGGAGTCTTGGCCAGTAGAACTGTTGTTTAAAATGATGTCAGACCTCTTTTCTCCTCTCAGTCTTCGCTCATTTCTTCACAGATGACGAGAGACGAAGACCAGATGTGTTCAGCGCCCTGAAGTTGGGTAATTTAAATTACAGTCATGTCCTATTTAGCAATGTTAAAGAAAGTGATTATAAAAAATTCCTTGACTCGCCCATTTATTTGGATCAGCACCAAATGTACAAGGGCTGAAAAAAGACTACCCCTATGAAACCACATTTATTTTAGCTGGATCTGAATTTTTATTATGATCTGCACCAAACTGCAAACACATAGATATCACTCCCCTAAATATGGGACAAGATCCATAAACTACTCCCTGGGGAATCTGTGAAAATGGCAGAAAACACTAAATCTTACAATGTTAAAAAAAAGTATGTAAAATAAGGCCTGGATCTGCCTTTTTTTCCAAATCTGTGCCAAAATTGAATTAGTTCCTCTCTGTCCCACCCTTCTATCAAGTTTTGTGGAAATCTGTTCTGGAGTTTTTGCGTAATCCTGCTGAGTGAACATAGCCTCCTTGGCAGAGATAAAAAACAAAATCCCAAGTAAACAGCATTTTGGCTGAGGACATTGACAAGAAAACACAGTAAAGACCATATATTTGTATAGAAACTAACTATATGTATGTTCTATGCTGACTCAGGGAATTCCCAGCTAGTCAAAGAGATCTTGGAGGAGGATCCTACTCAGGTGAATTCATCCAGCCAGGAGGGAGCGTCACCTCTGATGATGGCAGCGGTGAGCGGCCAGTTAGAAGTAGTCCAGCTGATGGTGGAGAAAAATGCTGACATAGACAAACAAGACGGTGTCCATGGGTGGACTGCACTAATGCAGGCCACCTATCACGGGTAAGACAAGGCAAATGAGGGATAATGGTGATAACCTGTTACCAACATTTTAATTAAAATAATAAATTGATCATTTAATGGATCACTCTATTTAGTAAAAACAGGGAATTTGATTGGATATGTAAATTGATTATGTACTTGCGTACATGCTCTCCTCTCTTCTTCCTTCCTTCCTACAGTAACAAAGACATAGTCAAGTACCTGCTGAGTCAAGGCGCTGACGTCAACCTTCGAGCTAAGAATGGATACACAGCCTTTGATTTGGTTATGCTGTTGAATGACCCAGGTACCCACACTCATTGCTCTGTTCTTCGGTCCTTCATGAAAATGTTTAACTAAACAAAAATAAATATTTCTGAATTTAATATGTGATATTTGATTTTGAATCTGAGACATTTTTTAAATGAAAATAACAAATATGTTTTAAAATGTGATTATTTGTTTTAGTAAAATAATTTTAACTAAGGGCCATTTGTTAACTTTCTCCAAAGCTTTCAACCACATCATGATCTTCCATTGTCTTGAATATTAGTATTTATATTAGTGTTTCTTAATAGTACCGTAAATGATTATCTGTGACTGATAATTTCAGCTTGGGCTATGAAAGTTGTGATGGAGGTTTTTCACACCAAATTATTAAAACATTAATTTGTGAAAATATATCATAATGATAAGAATCATTAGCTACAGCCGAAATAATTTGTCCCAAATTTCACTCAACTAACTCAATCATCACTGTTGTAGGGTTTTGATTGAAAAGCTGTTGTTTAAATGGGGACTTCAACACAATTCATCCATAAAAAAAGACAACAACAAAGCTGAAATAATTTTCTAATGAGATTATGACGGACTTGTCTTTATTGTTACAAACATGGAAGGAAACACTTGACCAAATCTCTGCTGTGTAGTTTCAATGATATTTGATTATCACACTCTAAATCCTCACTTTTCTTTTTTCTGTGTCGATGCTGGATTTTCTCAGACACGGAGCTGGTGCGTCTGTTAGCATCAGTGTGTATGCAAGTCGATAAAGACAAGTCAAAACACCGTGGCAGAGCCTTAGTGACACGCTCAAAAAGTCGTCAGTCCCTCAACAACGTCCCTGTGCCACCCGATGACAAGGGAGGCCTTAAGGTAAAAGACACACCCTGCTATTTAAATATTCTGTGTATTTGTTAACGCTGTAAATAAAAAATCATCATTAAAAGGTATATAAAGCATATATACATGATCCTTAAATGTTTGATTGCACCCTCTTACAGTCCTGGTGGAGTAGGATGTCAAATAGGTTCCGGCGGCTGAAGTTGACTCACACCCTGAGGCACGGCCTATCGTCCAATCGCCTGGCTCCATTCCCAGACGATGCTGAAAGTTCACTGGATGCAACAATGAAGGCGAGTAGAAAATCTGGTGCCGTGACTAACGGGGCGCAGGTGCCAACTCCAGCCCTGGGAGGAAACGACGTCAGCACGGCCTGGGCTGTCAAGAGCAAAGATACTGGTGAGCCATTGTGGTAACGTCGATCGGTTCGACATTAATGACGCCATATGTTTAGTGTAAATGTAAATGTTTCATATGTACATGAGCCATGTGGTGTACATAATATGACAGGCAAGAGAGAATGTGTAAATGTGCTGTATGATCCCTTTTCCAGGTCTTTGCAGGTCATCTTCAGAGAAGGAGGACTTCCTTATAACCACACTGGTAGGAACATTTATTTTTAATTGTGTTTCATTGTAGATTTCATCAAACTTCTTTGACAAAATAAATTACATTATAGAACCTCAGAAAGTTAAAGAGCTTAGCTGGACTTGTTTCAAACACATTTTATGGCGTTTTGTGTCGTAGAATACATTTGAAATTAAGTAACTAAGTCTGACGTAGACTTAGCCTGAGACAAATATTAGCTAAGCCGGACCCTGAATCTTTTTTTGTGTCCGTACCCACGTCTTCTCCTGATTACAGCCAGGTTAGGTGAAACAAATCAAGTAGATAGCCTAGCCAATGTGACAGAACCTGACCAAAACCTGAATATCAACAAAAACAAACGGATCTGTATCTTTCAGCATTTATCCTTCCATAAGGTCTGACCAGGGACCCTGCCTGGCCCACCTCTGGCCTGTTTACAGGTTTACTGGACGGATAGTTTAAGGAAGAATGTAGCCAAATTATTGGGTGTAGATTGCTTTGCAAAAATGCTGTCTAAATACTTCCTGAAGCATCTGTATATGTAGATATGGATGGGGTTTAGTGTTAGGATTTGCACTTTTTTACAATACGCATATTATTATTAACGGTTGTTGTATAAATAAAATTATTCTTGTATAATGTGTTTTCTATCTCCTGTAGTTGAGAAGTGGTGCGCCTTTGACCCGTCTGCCCAATGACAAGCTGAAAGCTGTGATCCCTCCCTTCCTGCCTCCATCTAACTTCGAGCCGTGGAACTCGGACCGTTCACGTCTCCTCAGGGAGGGAAAGACTGAAGCGCCACGGCTACCCATGCCGCCCCAAAGGAAACTAAACAGTAGTGGAAACTCAGATATCGTGAGTGTTTGTATGTGATGGAGTGGAGCTTGTGAAACCCCTCTCTGCATTTCGGCATAATTTGCTATCATCTCCTCCTCTTTCCTTTATTTATCAGACGTCTATCAGTCGTGTGGTTAGCAGGTCCATGAAGTTCCCCATCATCACAAAGGGGCCCTCATCCTCCTCTCCTTCTAACTCTGGTCACTACCACTCCCCCCACTCCTCCGGTGGCTCCAATGGAGTGGCAGGGCTCAACCGGGACTCTCACAACCGTTCAGGTTCAAACAAACACAAATCAACTGCAAAACACAGCCATAATCTACAAGCATTAAATCTAAGTATGGTACGTTAACTATTATCCTTTCTCTGACTCCCTCCATCCACCAGGGGGCAGTGCAGACAGCGTTCTCTCCCAGATAGCAGCCCAAAGGAAGAGAGCAGCTGGCCTTATAGATGTGAAGGTCCAAGCTCCAGAGAAGCAGCACAGCCAGTCACAGAGCCAACCCACACTGCCAGCCCCAGCACCTGGCCTGCCGCTGCCTGATATCAGCCTCCCTGACATCCAAACTCACACAAGCCTGGTCGCCTCCGACATCCACTCAAGAAGGGTTTGTGTTGTGTTTCCTTACTGATATCACTGTGACAAGTGTGTAGGAAAGGCCAAAGTTGACATGTCAATCAAGGGGTGTTACTGTCCTTCTTTGTTACTTTGTAGAAGATGGAGTTGAAGAAGAGACCTCAGTCAGGGAATTCCTCCACCTCCAAGAGCACGTCCCCCACCTTGACACCGTCTCCTTCCCCAACGCCAAAGGCTCCTACTGGGCAGGGAGACTCTCTGTCCTCAGCCTCTTCCCATCCTCGCTCCAAGAGCAGTGGAGGCTCCAGCAGTGGGACCATCACTGATGAAGGTAACAACACAGTGAACTCAGGGTTACTCAGGAATTATTGTGTCATAGTAGGGAGACGAATAGATGTTGATAATCCACTAGGGGTGGACGTAACACCTGTGTCATAGTCATCACCATCGTGTCAGTGCACCATGACATGGATTGTACAATATTTTCATCACTGTCACACATCGATAGCCTAATCATAAAAAATAAAGCATTTTATTTCCCCCAAATGTTCAATTGTGGTTTTAATATTGTCCTTTTACAGTAAAAACAAAATGTTCGTACGCATCTTACCTTGTCACAATGTACTGGAGTCAGGTATCCACACTCTATTATGCAAGCTTTGTCACTGTATCATCAAAGCAAAAGATGGCAACCTGTTCCACTTAAAAAAAACTCATGACCATGAATTTGAGGAAGCGACCCGCACCAGATCTAAAAACCAATGTGTCAGCAACCTACCAGCACCAGTGGAGCCTGTCCCAAAACCACACTGTGTCACTTTTGGCATTGTGAACCACTTCCACAATTTAACGACAAAACCAGTTACAGAAAGAAAAATATAAAAAGGTGAAAAATTCTGTTATTAATTCTAGATCGTATCACTCACCCCCTCAAAATAGGGGTCAATAAAGAACAAACATAATGTATTGGAAATAGAAAAAACAATTTTCTTGTGCTGTATGTGCTAAATTATTTCTGCGAGTCTTTGTGATTGACAACTTTATGATTCCAAAGTTGCTTGTTTATAAGTTACATCAATGTAAAACACAGTCAAACTTAGTTGGTTAGACTTTTAATGCAACTTTATTTTCTTATTATAAGAACGCCTAAAACATATCTCTTTACATCTAAACTTCTATCTATAGATAAAAGACAAAATACTGAGATGCATTTTTTTTAGCCATATGGCCCAGTTCGACCAGACACACAAAAAAAATCCACCGGCCACATGTGCCAAGTTTTTAGCACTTACATCACATCATAGATTAATTTTGTCTTTGTTTTTTTGGGAAAAACAGATGAGCTGTCAAGTATCTTGAAGAAACTGTCCCTGGAGAAATACCAACCCATATTTGAGGAACAGGAGGTATTCTTTATTTTGCGTCCAAAACATTTTCCTTCATCTATAAAGTCTGTTTTCCTCCTTTGTTATAGTAGAGTTTGAGTTTTTAGTTGTCAGTGTGAAGCGAAGTGTTTTCCCCTGACTGCATCACTGAACAGTGTCCATCGGTACTGCATGGAACGCAGTATTACAGAGTTATACTTGTGTTAAATGTTTAATTCATAGCATGTTTCATATAATCTTTTGACCCTTGTTCTTCTTTTCCCTTCTTCTAGGTGGACATGGAGGCGTTCTTGACTCTGACAGATGGCGACCTGAAGGAGCTGGGCATTAAAACAGACGGACCCAGACAACAGATCTTGGCAGCCATATCAGAGCTCAATGCTGGAAAGGTTCATTTAGTTCAAAATAAAATATACTACTATGCTATGTGTTTTACTTGCAGTGGTGTTTACAGTGCTCTCCAGTCCTCTCTAATCTGAATGTATGGTCTTTCCACTTCAGTTTTCTCTTTCATCATTGTCTTTTAGCAAACTGTTTAGCCAGCAGAGACAGATCGAGTTATTTTAAGCAAACAACTTACATGGATACTTTAAAAACAGACACTTTTTTCCCTTCAAGAATGTCATATTTTCCTACAAAAAGCTGTGTATATTTGTTGGCTGTCACCAGGGTCGAGAGAGGCAGATTCTTCAGGAGACCATCCATAACTTCCAGTCGTCCTTCGGCAGCAGCGCCAGTAACCCGAGACAACCAGGTGAACCACGCTGTGAGTGTCAAATGTTAACACTACGTTTTGCACTCTGTTGCACTGAAGCGAGTACATGCAAAGACAAAATCATAATCTCTCCCTCTACCGCTTTATCTTCTTCTCTCTCTCCGCTTGTCTTTATCAGCTCCAACAGGTTGGATGAGGCACCAAGTTCGTTCCTCCAGCAAGAGGTAGCCAGCAGCCTGATACTCGGGAATTCACCGAAGGTACTTAAAAATAAGAGTGACGTTGCTGCTGACGCATAACCAAGGGGGAAATAAAATGGAGTTTCCTGGACAACGTTGTCTCAGACCACTAGAGGACAATACAACAAAACGAACCAAGCAGGCCCTGATACCCTGCTTTTAGGGGACCAAACTACCTTTGTTTTCCTTTTGGATCTTAAAGCAGGAGCGGTGTGATGCAGGGCTGGCTGAGTCCAGCAACCTGCCTCGGTTGGACAAAGTACGCCATGTGTGGCAAACTGCTTGCCATATTGAGTCGGTTGTCTCATCGAGTGCTAATGCAGCACACAATTTATATGGAGAGGTTACAGAGCAGTAAGTGTGAGCCTGGAGAGTTTGTTTTTATCTTATCTGAGAAACTTTGAGAGATTCAGCATATGTATTATGTAAGTGGTCAATCAGGTGAAAGATAGATTATGCGTTTTATATATATTATTACCTAGTAATAATGTGACTGTCGACCAATGTAAATGACTGAAAAGCTGCAGAATGAGGAAAACTAATGAAGAAAGTTAAAGTGATAAAGCCAAACTATATTTTTAGTCATCCAGTCTTTTCGACAGCTTTCTTTGTTGTTGTCTTGAATGTCTTGATTTCACGGACCATTGAGTAAATATAGGATTTTCTGTCAGGAATGTGCTGTTATGATGTAATAAGTAAATGTTTGTTTTTTTACTGTTTGAGATCCTGTTGGACTTGAGGTGAGAAGATATTGGCAAACACATTTTTCGGAGCATTTTACAAGCAGTTACATTTTTTTTTTTTTTTGGAAGAGGTACATTACGCAAAAGTTTCCACTGAGCTTGTTCTATGTTTGTGCATCTGGCTCCAGCATTTATAAGACGTTGGATCGATATTCAGACAGATGGAGCCGCTATATCAGGTACTTATGATCCATGTCTTAAATCCAAATGATGGGCTGTGATGAAGGTCAGGATGGGTCGGTTAAATATCAGATGACAGCATATCCTGTTTAGTCATCTAGTGTGTCGAGAAAACATGAATAAGTACACTGTGCTCTTTTTAAAGGGACTCTGCATGATGACTTGAAACAGAAATCAAATGTGTGTCCAAAGTTAAAACTGCAAAAATGAAACAAATCGAAATGAAACAGAATTTATTGTTGCTTGGTTTGAAGAGGTTGGTCCAGCTCTGCTTGTAGTAAAATTATACTGAATGTAAAAACAAAAACAATAATGTAAAACCATCTGTATGCCACAAGATGGCAGCGACCTTCTTTGTTGCAATAAAAGACCACAGTGAAACTGACGAGATGTAGTGACCGCTTTAAGACCCTTCTCTGCATATGTTCAGACTAAGGGCTCTTCTTCAGTCTGGCGACACATTAAAGTGAAGAAATAAGAATTTGTTCTCTGATTAATGATTTACTTTTATCTTTTGCAGTAAAACTCACCCTGAATTATGTATATACACTCATGAGTTTTGCTGCTAAAGCCTCAATTGTTCTGGTGCGATCAGTAGATTACGAATGCAATTTTAATATGGCTCTATCTGAGCAACTAAGCCGGTTAGTTGACTCGGCGCTACTTCATTTTTGCATTACCATCATGAATTGCCACATGTAGCCACAATGTAAATATGCTCAAAATAATACAACAAGGCTGTAGTCTCCATGTCAATTGGTCAGCTGGATATTGGATACTGACTTTCCTGCCACAAAGTCCTACTCATACCAACACGTATAAAACTTGGATTTCAGCAGATGAAGGGGAGAAGGGCCTCTTTGTGGCAGACTGTCTATGTTCGCTGAGAAAAACCTACACACAGTTTGAACCTGGACCTGATTAATGCTTTTAAGGATTCTCAGTAGCAAATTACGTTTCAAACATTTTTGTTTTTGTTTGTTGAAGCTACTGTCACCATGTGAGCAAGAGCAGCTGAAAAATGTTTTGGTTTGCAATGACTGCGATTGCCTCAAACCACTTTGACCAACATTCAGAAAAGCAGATCAACCGCAAACACGACCAAATCGCAACACACTGCCGTTGCTGAAATGATTATTGATGACCTGGTTACAGACTGGCCCGACAGGCAGGCGACAGGGTTCCTGCAGAGTTTAATGAAAAGCATCACTCAGTGCAGGGAAGCTTTCCTCTCCAGGACTGTGGCAGATTGAGTGCTCAGACGTACAGTACCATGTGTGAGCAGTAACAAACTGGACGAGAGAGAAATACATTTGGTATCTATTAGCATCACTGTGGCATGTGGGCAGCAAATGGCGTGACTCATTCAGTTTCCCCTCATATTGTTTTCACTCACATAAGGTTTTGGTTGGATTGAATAATATTTAATCGCTTTGACTGTAAGTGTCAATACGGTAGTCATGTTGTTGTCGGAAACCATGGACACAGATGCATGGAGGTCACAGAGTCAGTGATGTTTGTAATAACTCAGAGAGAAGACAGTCACTTCATTAGGGAAAAAAGACATAGAAACCATTATGTCGTCCTTTTTGAGGAATTTGAACCACCTCTGCTACTAGGTAAGGTGTCTGCCTCATAGGTTTCAACTGGTCTTGTCTGTGGTAAAACCGGCTGATAAAAGGAACTTGATTCTGTCTGAATCCAAACTCTAAATTCAGGAGAGCTCACGGAGCATACAGTAAGTATCGATTGGAGCTGTTAATCATGATGTAATGATCGTGAGAAAATGTGTCTCACTTCGCTTCTCTCAGGACTCCTATCATTGTTTCAAAAGAAATATACAATTTAAATCTTTATGAATTGTGATGATGCTTTGCTCCATCGCGGTTGTGTGTGTAAACCTTTAGGCTAAGATGAAAGGCAACGAAAGTTTCTCCCAGTGGTGCCACATTTTTGCCAACCCAATTCTGTCGGATATAGAATACTGCCGGCGACAGCTGCGGCCGGAGGTAGTATGTTTTCAGGTTGTCTGTCAGTCCCATACCTGTGAACATGTTGTCTCTGGAACACCTTGAGGGAATTTCACCAAATTTAGCACAAACATTTGCTTGGACTGTTATAAGATTTTGAAAGTCCATTTCACTGTGACCTCACTAGGCACATTGTTGGAGTTAACTTGAGAATTCATACTTATTATGAAGCTAAATCACACATGTCTCATTCATTAAATAAGTCTTTCTTTTCAAAAGGTCAAAAATCAACTTCACTGTGATGTCATAATGTAAAAAATATTTTACTAATTCTAGTGTTTCCCAGTCTGTCAGTCTTCTCCAGAAGCTGGGCTGCCACTACCGTGAGATGCACTTTGTGGCAATTGGCCTCTGGCTGTACAAGCCAGCGCGGTTTTCAGATGTGCATCACCTAGGGCTATACTGTGTGTGTGTGTATGTGTGCGTTTCTATCTGTGAATGTTGGTGGTAGGGAACATGAATGTGAACCAGCTAAACTGAGGATAACTGGGTGATTTAATAGGGTGCAGGGATTGGAGGACTCAGCTGAACCCTCTGGAGCTTCCACTCTGAGGACACTGGACCTCATAATTGTCTCTCTCCCCATCTGCTTTACCTTCTTTCTGTCTGAGGACCTGACAGTGCTTTCACACATCCATCAAACTGCTAACATTTGAAACTGCTGTTGATGACATCTGCAGCATATCCAATATTCAGCATGCTCAACTATCTTAGCCTGGGACTTGTTGGTGCAAACTGTGTCCAAACAAAGAGTTGCTGCCTGAGTTCACATTTGCCTTCCGCTGTCAACATTCATTTGTGACTCATTTGCTTGCAGGGTTTCCCAGCTTCCTTGGTGTTACATAACACTGAAAATCTTTTATGTCTTTCTCCTTGTGCCCCTCTTTTTTTCTGTTGACTTCGCACATGAAAACAGAACAACACATATGGTATGGAGCAGGTGGAGGGGAGCAGAAGAAAAAGACAACCTCCATCTGACCCCGGTACAGACCATGAAACACCCATTGAAGATTCCAAATCCAAATGTCAACAAAAGATTATCCCCACAGAGGCCCGACGTAAGATTTTCTCTCTTAAAGCGACTGACACAGCTCTTGATACAGGGACTGTCAGAACCGTGACAGCAAAGCACAAGTGTGAGATATATGTTGGAATATTTGGCTCCACTGGGTGATACAGCTACGTGCAAGGTAACAAGCATAACACTAAATACTCATTTGGAGCTCAGATCTGAAATTGAACTGCACAAACTAAAGGACTTAAACATACAACTTTGTAACCGATAAAAAAATGGATTACTGCTTTGTTAATTATTATCCTACCAGCTTCACAAAAAAATGGCATCTGTTATCTATTAATAACAAATTTTTTGATGTACAATTTTGTACAGTTTTCTTTGTCTTTGCTCATTTTTCTGACAAATTATTACAACATAATGGTGGAAATGTTATTTGCAGGAACAAAGACTATAGTTCTGATGATACATGGTGTTGGTATTTTATACTTGCACAAGAGAAGAACACACTCAGATATAATGTCCTGTTCATGGGCTACAATTATACTACTGAATCTCAAAGCCTTACAGATCAGTAACGGAGGAATAGTCACGTATCATTTTGTAGTTTTTATATGATGTCAGCCCCCCTATTTTGCTGAGTGCCTCTTTATGTAAATTTGTCCTGGATTAAAGGTTTGTGTCCTATGTAGTCAAAGCTGATCTAATTCTTGCACCCTGAAAAACTTTAGTCTACTCAGCTGTGATATCAAACACTAAAGGCCCAGTTTCTCGGTGGACGAACAAGAACAGCTGAAACAGCACTATTGTTTATTGTATTCATGAAAGCATGCATGCATACACGTGTCGTATGTCTGTACCGTATTCCCTGCAGGTCTCGGGGGACCTGACCTCACAGTACCACTTGAGCTGGTCTCGTCCATTAACAACTCAATGCTGACATGGATTACACTGCAGCTCAACAAATCCTGACCATGGCATTTGTGCTCTGCAACAGCACAAGTCTATGAACAATTCTTTACCACTCAGAGTTCAGGGTTCTCTGTGACTGAGGTCAGCCCCTCTAATGGCCCCACCTCGACATGGATAATGATGCACATGGGCTTAATTATGAATATGGTCTAGATATAAAAGTGTATGCGTGAGATTGACTGTTTAGTCTCACTGAGCAATCTTATATCGATCAATGGCACAAAGGACTTGCCCTAAATGACAGTGACAGAGATGTAATTAGTGTATATTTGGTGCTTTCCGGCGTTGACCCTCCCATTAATAATGAATGTCCATTAGAATCAGACTTGTCACGTCATGGGCCCTGCACGTCTCCTGAAATCCCATGGTGATACTAACGGAGACATCTTAATCAATGAGAGACACACTATTGCACCTGGCAGATTGCCTTCACTGAGTGCTGTTTTGCTCTGCGCTCATTATTCTGAAATGCGTATTTAGCCACATACTCAAACTCGTACTGCATGCCCACATGCGCGCGGGCACAGTGGAAACAGCCGTGCGCCCACACACACACATGTGGTTTGCGTGCAAAGGTCTGTCCCAGCCGCGTTAGTGGAGCTTTAAGCCTGGGCTAATCTGGAGGGCAGCTTGGATAGTGTTGCCAGTGGATTTACATTGATACCAAAGCCCCCCTGTAACTTTAATGGAAGCCATTGACAGTGTTAACATGACCTCAGGACCTCCACAGATCCCCTACCCCACCTGTCACAACAAATGAAACATCACACAGCACCAGGACTGACAGCCATCTGTTCTGTCAAAGGTGCAATCCCACTGTTGCGTAACAAAACATTCTACGTTTTGAAGAAGAGCCGGGAGAGAAGGAGAATGAGGTTTGAATTTTAGATGAGTCAGGTTTCATTGTCACATCAATGTCAGGGACAAGGGGTTGAGTCCTGCTCCTCTCATACACTGACTGCATTAGTTCTGACATTGATGAGGACCAGTGGTGATTAAGCAGTGATTTATTCTGAATCCCTCTGGCTTCTGTGGGTCTGCCGAGGTCTCCTCATTTCACAGATTAAAGCTTTAGTTAGACAAACATTTCTCAGAGCTCTCCCAAAATAATCTTGGTAGGTGGAGCCACATCACATGGCCACATAGTGGTCATGTGACCACAGATGTCCTGCTGTCTTTGAGTGCAGATCATTGAGTCAGGGATATCACAGGGCTACACAGAATGTGATCCAATTCGGTCAATTTGTTTTCAATATTTGTTTGTCAGGGAGGGCATGTCGTGCAATGGTATGTTTAAATACTGAATAGAAGTGAGCGATCATAATTTGCCTTGATTATAGTAATTGATCGATGTGCTTATAAGTCGCTGTGTTGTTTTCACTGGCTTCTGTTTTCTCTTTGTTCTCCGCTTTGTTTTTGTCTTTCAAAGCATCTCAACACACACTGTTCTCCACCGCCTATGTGTGTGTGTGTGTGCGTGTGTGTGTGTGTGAGTGAAGTTGAAATCATATGTGGCACATCATCAACGAGGGGATTTTCCTGTACTATGTCATCTTTATTTAAAGACAAAAAGTGTATCTCTGCCATCGTATTGCATGATTTACTGCACATAAATATACAATAAGGTGTGTGCGCTAAAGGGTATACTTGGCTGTTAGTGCATAGATTTGTCCACTAGGGCGCAGCACAGTGGACTGTCGTGCAGCCTATCCACAGGCATGTGCAGTGCTGATAATCCATGTTTATCCATGACAACGCACAAGAGATCCAATATATCGTATGCCACTTGGCATTGAGTTAAAGTCGAAGGCTAATGTTTATTTCTTTATAAAATAAAAGATCAAAAACATGTTGGAATTATAATAGCCGAGCTAACTGTTTCTTTTATCAGTAAAGCATATGATTTAATATGTGTGTCCTTTATTTACAACTCCATACATCCAGTCCAGAATCATATGCGTCACAAACGGATATCAGAGCTCGGTGTATTTGCAGCTACAGTGTCGATGTATTGTCCATTTATCTCTGCAGGCATCTGCTAAGCAGCAGCACCGAAAAGAAACAAGGAAGTTCTCCAGCAGAAGAAAAAACACATATGCCTCGAGATCAAATGTACAATTGATGCTTTTTTTTCTACTGTGTCTTTGTTTCCTATGTGTCTTTAATTATAAACTTAAATTGGCATTCCTTTGTTGGAAATCTGCTTAAACTGTCCTGCAGTTTTTTCAGGGCACATAACTCCACCTTTTATAAACACTGAGCATCGTCTGTCGCTTGGCAATTAATCGAACGATAATTCAAACTGAGCCCAGTCAGTTCATCCTGACGATCAAAACACTTGTAATAACAAAATAAAATGGTATAGATTTTGCACTTTAATTATTAAGAAACTCAAAACCATCAAATATTATTTCTGCACATGAGTATCGATCATATAAGATGCTCAGTTATTCCTGTCACACTCACGGCGGAATCACATTTTGTCCAGCGCCTCGATTTAGATCCGCGCCACATTAATGCTTTTGTTTTGGTTTTAAACATAAAAACATGTGCTGCGCTGTCTGATCGCTTCGTCCGCTACGGTCCCGTCCACCCTCCGTCCTTCCTCCTCCTTTACCGGGCGCCTGCAGCTCCAGGCTACGCTCCTCGAGCCGCTTCCACCGCGGGCAGCCTCGCTGTGAGTCCCGCAGGTCGGTGTCTGATCCGCGCGCTGCCCCTCGCGTGTGATCCCTCCGCTCGCGCTGCTCACTCTGTGTGTATTCACCGCGCGCGGCTGTGCTCTGAGGTCTCCCGCTGCGTTCAACGACTCCTCGGAAATATGCAAACGTAAAGGGAGCTCAATAGAGAAACACACATTTGAACGCAAATGGCACATAAATACAGTTGAAAGTAGCAATACAAACTTTGAATGGAAATACTTGGGTGGCCCGAGCAACTGCCTGATTGCCCTCTTTTGACTCTGGAGAAAGTTAAATTATTATTGCGGCTGTATAAGTAGGAGTAGGCCAATAGTTTGCTAAAGTTGAAGTGCATTAAAGTCTGAATTCATGCAAAGCAATGCCATTTATCAATTGACGCTTGTGAACATCCTATTTTCGAAGTTTGAAGAATATAGTTTGCAAATCAGACAGGTGACAGTGTTAAAGGTTCAGTGTGTAAAATAAGTGACATCTAATAGTGAAGTTTCATGTTGCGGCTGAATAGCCCTCATGCACCTCAACTTCCACTTTCAAACATATAAGAGAACCTGTTACCATAAAAACTCAAAAGGTTTTTAGTATGTCCAGTTTAGACAACTGTACAAAACATGGCAGCCTCCGTAGAGAGGACCCACTACTGATGTTATTATAAGGTATGTAAACATAGGCTAAAGAAAACAACAATTTGTACAATTTAGAAGATCACACACTAGGAAAAACATCACTAGGATTAATTTATATTCAATTTCTGCCAATAGATCACCTTCATCAAAAACTTACACACTGAACGTTTAAGATCAAGACGCAATATCAGATCTCTGCTTAAACTCGCGCTTAGAAATCTGAAGCCTGCGTGAATGTGTAATTTCACACGAGCAATGGTGTGTGCCTTTTTCTCAGGTCAGAGCAAGCTCCCCTCAAAATGTCCCTGTCTCCCATTTACAGGGGGCTCATGAATGCAGCATAAGCCTCGTGTGTATGTGTGTGTGTGTGTGTGTGTGTGTGTGTCGCTGTTGTGTTTGTGAGGCAGAGAGTTGCGTGCGAAGGGCTCGACATGTCATTCAGTGGAATCCGCCACCTGAAACGCGAGGAAGTGAAGGCGACTCAATTGGGTATAAAGCATCAGCCAACATCTGCCCCGAGCAGAGCGCAGCTGATGAAAACATCAGCTCGGAGCGGAGCACACAGGACAACTGCGCTTTTATTTGATTTCCTTGGACTTATCATCATTTGGCGTTACCGAGCCGGTGCACCCTGTGGGAGACGCGTCTCTCCCTTTTTTTTCTGCACTTAAAGTGAATGTGGCTCAGCGGCCAACAACACTATACTGGAATTAACTGACACCCACACTGATATTGGGTTAGTGGACTTTATTTCTTTATTTTTGGTGTGATTTGATTTTTTAATTGCAAATAATATTTCATTGCTTTTTCATTAAGGGTCCAGCATGTCTTTGCATTGTTATAGATGTTAAATAGATGTTGCACCGGTGTGTTATTCTTTAATCTAAATGTGTGATTTAAACAAATTAATTAAGGTGATTTAAAGTTCATTTTAAAGATGAGCTAACTGCATATTTAACCTCAATGTGTGACTTGCAATGTTCAGCAACGTGTGGGGACGTGTTTCAGTGCTCATGGCTTTTACATGTGAACCTAACGTCCCCTCTGTCTCCTCCGCAGCGCACCTGTTACCTCCGCGGAGCGCATGACCATGATCCCTCCGGGAGACTGCATGTACGCGGGCAGAAAGAGGAGGAAGCCCGTCCAAAAACAGTTAAGGAGCTGATGCTTTAATGGGTTTTTATATTTGTCACATCAGTGTTGTGTGGTTTATAGGGATGCACATTTTGTTGTTGCTTTTTTTTCTAATCGTTTAACCTGAATGGAAAACACAAGTGTCGACCTTATGAATTGCTTTTTTAAAGAGAAGATGACCAAGGCGTGAGCTCCAGTTGGAATTGAATGAAATGTTGTGCTGAATAACAGGTTTACAGATGTAATACTAATGATCACAGCATTTGATTGCATATATATGTAACATTATAAATTCCCACTTATTTAAAGTTGATTAATTATAAGCATCTTACGAGTCACCTTGGCAATATTTATATCCAAATAGGTAGAAATGGGGGTGACTTATGGGTAAATTGAGGTCCTCTTTTTTTGGACTAACTTGTCAGCTGATGCCATGAATAGTGAATGTAGGTTATATAAGATTTTGAAGAGGGAAGTGGTAATTTAACAAGGCCTGTGGCATTTATAAAGTTTTCATGTTTTGCACCGCCTTCGCTGCCGATCTGAAAGGAAATGTTTGCCACATCAAATCACTATTGTATGTGGACTGAAAAAATGCATTTGGAGTTCTAGTTTGCCTCTAATGCCACTGGATGTTGTAGGACTGTGACTTATAATTAGGTGCCATTCACTGATGTTTACTTGTGTAATTATGGATTCAAGATTTGATGGGTTCTCTATGCATACTTTTTGAACATACAAGTGAAGCAAACTCTTGCCGAATGCTCTGATTAAAACTTGACATTCACATTTATTCCTTTCGATATTTTTCAATAGTAACAAGTGTAAAAATAGGATTATTAGTTGGGCCATCGCAATGAAACAAAGTCCATGCATTCACGTAAAAGTTTTCCGTCTCTGTTGAGATGGACAGAAATGTTCAGCTGCGGAAATCGGAGCTGACCATTACATATGCGGATCATGTTGAGTTCGGCTGGTAAAGCTGTGTACTCCATATTAAAATACACACAACTCTGTGTCCAAGCTAACTTGGACATCCTCTGCGGCACTGAGAGGGACAGTGCCGTGTATCCGAAACACCTTATTACCAATACCAATATCAGGGATCACTGAGAAGATTGAGATAGCCGGAGTGGGTAAGATTAAACATAGATATTTTACATAGAAACAAAGATTTAAATGCGTCTGATGAAAAAAAAGAAAAGATATTTGGAGGAAGCACAGTGTGGTGCATGATGTATCGGGGAAAGCTGAGTCAAAAGGAAATGTGGTTTATTTGGTCACGTGTCTCCGGTTGTCAAGGTAGCTTACCCTACCTCATCAGTTGTTGTTTCCCAATAATGACGAACAACTATTACATTAAAGAATAAAATTTCCTTAGAATAATCAAAAAATCATATAGGAACACAGTGAACACTGTATAAAGTACACAAAGAGAATTTTTGGAAGTTTCTATGTTAAGACCCATTAATACAGGGTCTTGGCCACAGTTTCTAGATCACTGCTCATAGCAAGGAGACTGTACGCTTTATGAAAAGGCCTCTGTCAAACACGAATGTTCCCATTAACAGAAAAAGGACTCCAACAAGTGAAGTAAAACATCTTTTCTGTGTCTTACTTCTTGTTGATATATATATATAGCTAAAACTGCAAAAGTTTGCAGCCTATTTTAATGTGTGACTAATGATTAACACACACACACACACACACACACACACACACACACACACACATTCCCCGGTGCCCTCTGAACCCCTCTCTTTCTCTCTCTCCCTTCCTGTCTGTGTCATCCTCAGGAAGCCGTCCTCGAGCAGCGAGAAAACCAACCCGTCCAAGCGGCACCGGGACAGGCTGAACGCCGAGCTGGACCGGCTGGCCAGCCTGCTGCCGTTTCCCCCGGATGTCATCTCCAAGCTGGACAAGCTGTCTGTGCTGCGCCTCGCAGTTTCCTACCTCCGCGTCAAAAGTTTCTTCCAAGGTAGGGGGGTAAAAAAGTTGATATTTGTTGTGGAATGGGCTTGAGTGTCTGGTTCATGTATGCATGTGAAAGTGTTTGGCCTTGAGTTGATACCAGTTTGACTGATATTTTGTTGATAATAGAAAATCCGTGTCTGAAAATTGGCATAGAGTAAAATGGTTTATCTTTGATAAATATATGGTAGATATGTTACAGGGAATTTGAATATGCTGCCTGGCCATGAAAACCCATTAACCTATGTAAATTTATGTTAGGAAACACTGATTACATTAGATATTTAAGTTACGATACGATTAATATATTTACAAACTTATAGGGAGTTTTATCCTTGTTTCAGGTTAAGAAAACAACCTGCATTTTGTATCATATTGCCACAGAAATAGTCACTTCCCACCACACACTGTGATTCAAACCCTTGTTCATAACATGTGACCTCTAGATCCATTTAAAATGCATCTAACGATAAGAAGAAGAGGACAGATAATAGTTGCCCGTTACGTTCTGGTCATCTCTTAGAATGAATGGGAATAACCTGTGATTTTATTCTGTCTGTATCATGAGTAAAAAAGGCATGTTAGGAACTTCACTGCCTTCAGGAAGAAATTCCTCATGTAAAGCTGTTTTCTTTTTTCTGAGGGTCTGACCAGCTGAGAAAGTTTTGCATCATCATCTCCATGGCTTTCCTCTTCTACCTTCTTTACCCGTGATCCTTACAGTACCGTTAATCTCCATCATCCGCTACCCTCAGTTTGGCATGGCACCCAACCACTGGCATCCTGTTTGGCTAGAGTCATGCAACTTTAGGATCACAAATACACAAACACACACACACACACACACACACACACACACAACACTCAGTTATTGTATCCACAAATGCTCATTTACCTTAGCCATCACGCAAAGATGCAGTACATGTGCTAATCTGACTTATTAAAGGTGCCTTTCCTGGATAATGGCTCACGCAGAGAGAGAAAGAGAGTAAGAGAGAGAGAGAGAGAGAGAGACAGAGAGAGAAAGCGAAAGACCTCACATCACGCCTCAGGGAAGAGTGATGATGGGTGTCAGAGCAGAAAAGTGAAGAGCTGGAAAATGAAAACGGTTTAGGCGTGTGTGTGTATGTGTTTGGAACTGATAAAAATGTTGCAAGGTGTGTAGAACCTGTTGAGAGAGAGAGAGAGATGATATTGCTTGTGTATTGTCTGGCGGTGTTCATGGGTCACCTCAAAGTTGCAGTCAGAACAGCAAAGGTGGCAGTTGTCTGTAAATATTTCAGGATGATCCACTCTGAACTGTGCGAACATGCATTAATGCCAAAGCTTGTAGCTGATCGCTCGGCCTCTGCTGGATGCCTTGTTATCAGTGGCAGAAGTGACCAGCTTAGCTGTCTTTTGATGCTACACTAATGGGATTAATTAGAGTGGAACATAGGGGGGATTTGGTTCTGTAAGCATCTTGCTTCGGTCCACTCACTTGACTCTCCCAATTACAGTTTCCCCCACTGATATTTAAACCTTTGAAAGTGTAAAAATAGATTATTCTAAGATGAGCAACACGTACACATGCACATCCTTCCTGTGGTTTGTAGCAACAGTCACAATCATCTTTCTTTTTCCTCTTTTTTTTTTTTTAGGGGGCTATTCAGTGACTAATGCCCTGACAGCATGACATGAAACCATGAAAACCTGAAACTTGAGGTGTCATTTGGTGTCAGTTTTTCACAGGGAGAATGAAGATTTCTCTGCTTGTATGTGATGGAGTTCTCCTGTTTGTCCACTGGGGGGGACTGTGTGGAGTTGTTACTGAGTCAAGACTGATGTCCAGTTCGGTTAGTTGTGATTAAGTGAGTACAGGATTTGGCTTCAGGTTGGGTTGTATCACCTGCCTTGCCCTTTTAAGACTCTGGTTTATTGACTTATCGGTATCTCGTGTACAGTGTGGGAGAGGGTTTCAAGAGTGGCAGGTGGTTTTGGAAGCACCTGAGACTCCCCCTCTCTGTGTTGCGTGACTACTCATGGGTGGAGCACAGTAAACGATGTGCACCTATATTCAATACATGCAAATATATTCAGCTTTTTGTGTGCATGTGTTGACAAAAAGCAAACATACAGAGATTCACTTAATCATCATACAACATCATACTCCTCATGCCTACCTAGCAGAACACTCAGCATTAGTGCCCAATTATGCACAAAATATAAACATTTTGATAAATTCATAAACACATGCAGACTTAAAACTTAAAAGCACAAGAAACTGCTTCCTCTTTCTTTCAGTGCGTATGCTGCAATAATTATTTGGAAACAATAGAAATACATATAATCACATTTAAGTAATTCAAGGCACAGGTGAAGCCTGCAGAACGGAATACACGTCCAGAAGGGGAACAGTCCTACAAACAACAATCCTAATAATACAAAGCCAAAATCATAATTTCATAGCTTACAGGCTGTGTGGAACTTTAAGTCCAATCTTTTTGATTACATTTTTTTTATTTTAGGTCAGCGAATCGATATTTTTAGCATTTCTAGTCAGATACCCAAGCCCTATAGGTCCATGAGGACATGTGTGTTGACAGTCAGCAGGCTGTAATTCTCTTCCCCTCCATGTTAGTTCTCTGCCCTCACTGTAATTGCTGAGCTTGTTAAATATTTACCCTGAGGATTAACTATCCCTCCTTTGTCTTTCTGCCCCCGTTGCCTTTATTTTTCCTCCGGTGATGTACGTGCTTTTAAAGTCTGATTTGCTTGATCGTGTTTCACTGCATTAAAAAAATCTCATTATTAAAACTAGAATTTTGCTTTGTTGAGAACCTTTAATTAGGTTACAACCATATTTTTAGAGAGGATTTCTTTATTAAAAGCCCATTTTATTAATTCATTTTTATTAATTGTGTTATTGCTGAGATGCTGACAGGATGTTGTATCATAAAACACCTGCAAAAGACAAAATAGATAGAGGTCTTAATCCTTTCTAAGTTTCCTTTCTTTCTGTCCTCCTTTCCCCCTCATCCGCTGTAGCTCTGAGGCCTGTTGGACTAATATAAATTGAAATAGGCTGTAACAAGATGAGAATTCAGCAGAGCTTGTGATGAGAATCAGATGGGAGTTTTAAGAGCGAGATCCTGGGGACCACGTAATAAAGGACGGAACGTCCTTCCTAATGTGCGGCCTGTCATCCTATAAATAAGGCTCTTGTATTGCTCTGCCATGGGCTTGATAACAGTTGATGTAATTTGGGGTAATGCATTAAAAGTAGCTGCTGGCATGATTTGTATGTCAATATAGTTAGTTTATTTTTGTTTGTCTGTAAGGTTGAAACCCATTTTTCCTAATAAAAGTTGTAAAACATGTAAACTTTTGACCACCACTGGTCCAAATCTGGCGATTCTTTTCCTTAAAAAATACTACTTACGTCGTGCCCCTGAGCAAGGTAGCTTTTAGATTTGAATGTTGGCACCTGCGTTTTTGCGAGAGTGTGTGTTTTGCAGTCTACATGCCATGGTGGCTATTTTGACAGCATGCGCTCTGGTTCTTTGATGAGGTGGGACAGAAGCTTAGTTTGACGACATCTGTCACAGTCTCAGGTCTTGACCCGCGTGGTGCTGAGATCAGATTCACATAACACCCCATTAATCCATATGTATTTCTCATTGCACCATGTCTGTCTCTCTCCCCTCTCTCACCGTACTCATCTTCACTCTTGGGATCAGATATTAGAAGTCTTTCCTTCACCTCCTCTAGCATACCAGCTGCACACTGACTTGGTTTTGTCTATCTTTTAACCACTTCTTTGCATGTTTTTATTAAGTATTCATGCATTTAATTCATATAGTTTTCTATCTTCTTCTGCTCTATCTTTTCGAAGCATCTGCCCAAAGTACAGGGACATGCCTGAGGAAACTTCATTTAAAGTTGATTGGTGGATTTCAGGCAAGTTTAACAACCAGAGCAACACTGGAAAAAAGCTTACAGAGGCTTGTTTTTATGATCTGTGACCAGCATCAACCTTCAGTGGTATTTAACACCTCAATCGATTAAAATCATCCATAGGTGTCACATTTTACAAGAAGCCCACTTTTTTTCCATTTTCTTGTTCTCACAGCTGTTTGAACACTTCTTTCCTTACTGTTGCTCATTTCAAGGGATTGTAAAATTACTTATTCATGTATTTATTAGTTTTACCCGCTATCATACTTCATAAAAATATATTTATGTTTAATTATGCAGAAGCTGAGTTGCAAATTACCACCAAAACAAATCTCATGCCCAAATATAAATGCCTGTGGTGTAAGTGTATCCACATCACAGCGGGGTGCATTTATAAGTGTGTGTGTGTGTGTGTGTGTGTGTCTACAAGTCCTCAATTATGGCCCCACCTTCCCTCATAGCTGTCAGACCAGTCGGTGTGTTGACAGGGAATGGGAACACACATACAGACACACACAGATGTGATGAGAGATTCAAGTGCAAGTGTACCAATCTCTGCCAAGTTTGATAAACTATATAAATAAATACAAAATCCATACAGCAACCATATCTCTGAATGTGTTCGCACCACTTTCAGGATGTTTACTGTCTGTCTATTTCTAAATACTGGGTGAGCTGTAGCAAAAGAGGAAGAGAAAGGCCACAGGAAGACCCGCACCACGCAAATGCCACTTGTGACGTCAGCCGACAGACAGGAGGTGATTTTGTAACCAAGAGAGGAAGGGGAGAACAAGAGAGAACCATCAGTCTAGGTCCTAATTCTCACATCTACAAATTTAAGATAATTTCATGGATGTAAGCCCCCTTTCACCACTATTTGTGGGTTAATCTTTTTCATGTCAAATCTGTATCCAATCGAGTCAACACAAGTGCAGACCATTTAATTTCCCAAAGAGGGAAGTGCTGCAGTGGGATAGCTGTTCCTGAATGGAGTCTTTGCGCAGGGTGAAAATGTGCTCAGGTCAGATTATAGATGGTCTTTGTGTTTACTAAACTCTTGTTGACCCTGGACTTTTTCCTCACCCTAAACTCTACAACCCAAATGCAGACGAGACACTCGGGCAGAGGCCAAGACAAATCAGCGGGCTGCACAGACTATAAATGAAGTGACAAGGCATAGCAACAGAATGGTCAAGACATGGTCACTTGAAGTAAAATATCTGAGCTATTGAAATTGAAGGTGAACCATACACTACGACCCCCACATTATTCACATTCTTATTCAAAGTGTGATTGAATTAGCAGCTTGTTTACTTTGTCCATGACTCAATGAAGCCTTTGCTAGTACACATGTATGTTTGTCATCTTCCTAAACTCATCAATCTTTCTTTGTTAGCTCAGTGTTAGCATGCTGACATAAGCAGTTACCTCAAAGCACAGCTGTGCTCAGGTACAGCTTCAATCAGACTTCTGAGAATCAGGATAATTTGGGTTGGTGGAGGAACCTAGTGGTCAGCATGGTTGCACGGTGGTTAGTACCGTCACCTAATAGTAAGAACGTTCAAGGTTTGAATCCCATATTTTTGTGTGGAGTTTGCATGATCTTCCCATGACAGCATGGGATTTCTCCAAGTACTCTAGCCTCCTCCCATAGTGTCACAAAGACACGCAGAAGAGGATTAGGTTAATTGGAGACTCCAAATTGTGTGAATGAGAGTGTGAATGATTGTTTGTCTCTGTATGTCAGCCCAGCGATACGCTGGTGACCAGTCGAGGGTGTAGCCCTTCTCTTGCCCATTGTCAGTGAGGATCAGTCCAGTTCCCCTGCAACCCTCAAAGGATAAGTATAGATAAGGGATGGATGAAGGATTCTACTATTATAGGCTCCCATAATAGGTACTTGGCTGCACAGCTCATTAACCCATTTGTCACATCTGTCGTAAGCTTTTTTGAAGTGAACACTCAAACAAAGCGAAGGTCAAACCCTTAGACCTTTTCTTGCGCCCCTGTTGTTTGACCCTGTCACAGAGGGGGCTAGGAATCACTTGGAATCAGTTAAACTTCATGGGTAATTTGTATCAACTCGACGAGCTGTGAATCAATGCTCACACGCTGATTTCTTGATGCTTCATTCACACCTGACGATTGCACATCTGAGGCCTCACAGCACACAGTGCATGCAAGCTCGAAGGGATGCAAGGAATTCCACCCTTCAGCCCATCATATCAGTTAAATGTCATATGTCACAACAAGCCTGAAGATAGATATAAGCTGACTGGCCAGAGCTGCACTTCTGTTGGTGGCACGAAATCCCGTGTTTACCCTGAGCTGTTACCAGACTTTTGAAGAGCAATAAAAAGGTAATGGTTAGCGTCAAAAACTGAACAGACTGAGTGACATTAGTAATTTTCATGTATCGTCTCATCAATTTTGGTGATGCAACACACATCACTTATTATTTTAGTATTTCTTTGTCCTCTCCATCCTTTGAACATAACGCATGGATGATCTGCTTCCATATGGACCCATCCTGGACTTCGTGTTGGGCTTCTCCCCGTGTCAGACCTTTCTCACTCAGCTCTACCATCACAGTTCGCCGACATGCTGCTTTGGGCTTGTGTTTTCTCTGTGTTGTTTTAGGGCAGTCCTTGGTTTGCAGTTCTGCAGTCCATTCTGAGGACATCCCACTGTATCTACTCTGGTTCTTAGTATTCTTGTACGGTTCTTCATATGAGACCCGTCATATTACCCTTGTAAAACAGTTACAAGTGTTAGTTTTAACTTTTGTGTTTTGATTAAAAGCATCATCCCAATTTGCTTTTATGAGTCTTATTGTGAAATGGACTCACAGACAACCCTGTCACACCATTTCTGTCACCTCTCTTGATAACTCTCTGTTTATTCTTTATTCTAAAACACAGTTTGACCATGTTATTTATGTCCCTGTCTCCTCGTCCTTCTCGTCCTCCTCCTCTTCTCCTTCTTCCTCTCGATGGGGCTCTGCCCTTCTGTTTGTTTCGCTGACCTCTTTGAAAGAAAATCACCTCTCGTCTCCATGTGTTACATGGAGAGTGCGTGACCAGGCTAAATGCCACTGCTCAGGCTTTTCTCCTTCCTCTTTTCCTCCACATGCAATGTCTGTGATTTTGTGCTACAAGCTCTACACATAGAGGTAGATGTATGGCCGATTTATATGTTTCTAGGGCAAATGGTGATGTGTTCTCACTGCTATGACAAACTTAATGCCAGGGCTCAGGGTTTAATCATTCCTTTCCTTTGGGTTTGGGTGAAAAAACATTTTGATAATTTTGGCAAAAGTTCAACCCAGACACCGGTAAAATGGTTGGATAAGGTTTGATGAGTCGGTTTCTGCTGAATGTGAAGCTATTGATTTGTACTCTAGTGTTAGCTCCATGCATATTTGCAGTTCAAATGGTAATATATTTACTTGGTTGCAGCAAACACAACTATTACCATCCCTATGATTTCATGCCAAAAACGGCATTAGTTGCATGTCGGCTCACTCTCCCACCCTCTTGCATGTGTGTTTGCCCCCTCTGCAATAATCATCAACACAATAGCTGTTAACTAGCGCGACAGGCCAGCCATGCTAATCCCTTGTATGTGTCGAGTACTGTGAATGGAGAAGCCGCCTTATGCATTTAGGATCCTCACAGCTAACTCATTAGTTGCTTGAATCAAAGGCATGACACTGGCTTTGTCCCCGCCTGGCCTCTCGTGCCACAGACACTGAACTCGCTTGAGTGGAGTTGGACTCTGTTGGCCTGGGGGACCAGTGGAGCCCCCTGGGATCACAAAAGGCCATAAGTGAATTACTCAAATCAGTGCCGAGGGGGGCCCCCTTCGACGCTAACTGTAACAGCTAGTGGCGGCTGCGCGGCAATGGGAGGTGTGTTTATCTGCAAGTGTGTGTGTGTGAACAGACGGGTAGAGTGTGTGTTTGAGTTTGAGTGAGTGTGAATAGACAGCCAGGACTCATGCAGAGGGAGCAGAAGCCTTTGTTGGCCCAACACTATTGTTGGAAGCTGTCTTGTGTAATTATTGTCACAGCTACCGCCTAGCACGCTGCTCTGCCTGAGCAGGAGAAGCACAGTGGGACGAGGAAAGAAGCAACAAGCACTAAGTCCCCTGGAGATTAAGATGATGATTATATTATGGAAGCAGTTAAAGCACGCAGTGATGCTACAAACATGCTGACAAATCCCAGCTGTTGTTTTACATATTTTGTAATATCAATTAGAAATTGTACATCCCCTCTCTGATCTCGAGTCTGTTTTAACCTACAGTTATTGAACGATGATGTTCTTGGCAGTCATATTTCTTATTACAAACATTTGTTCTGCTCGTGGTTTTCAGTGTGCTATTTTACAAGAACGTCACTCTAACCACGCTGAACCCCAAACTACACCCCTTTTGGCTGAGATTAAATAATTTCACATTGCCAATTTATATTCACCCCCTCCCTACCCACATACACATACACACAACAAACAAATAGACTTTGTTTATCTCCATTTAAACATGCAATATAGCTTACAGATTTATTCCTGCCCAAAGCCACATGTTGAAAACCCATTTGATAACTCATTAGGGCTCGGAACAGTAATTTCTTCATTTGTTTTGGTGTGCTGGAGGCTCTTCTGCGCAGGAACAGCGTCCTGAGTTTTGTTTTAGAACAATTGTTGTGGGATCAGTGATTTTGAGAAAACTGAATTCATTTAGCAACAGTGCAGGAATGCAACAAAGAAAATGTCTTATAAATTGTTTGGAAATTGTAAGACAATGTAAATAAAAAATAAGTGGAATCAAAGAATAATATTTATTGTTGGCAAGCTTGCCCTGTTTGTGTACCTCTATTGTCCTTTTGCATAGCTTAGACACAAATCACAATCAGCTGACTGATGGTATGACATAGATTCACTCCCGAGAACCGTCATCCTGGCTCAAATGGTGACCAGTTTCCTCTCGGTGAACACCCAGGCCCTATTAGCTACTGCACAACCAATTTAACATGGCCACCAGCATAAAAAGCTCAGCGGTGTCAGTAATGCGATCTGTTGATGGCTAAACCAAGCGAATGGAGCCGCTATTCATAGCGGCTGGTGAATGAACTCCGTGACACTGTTTCTCTGGCACGATACTGGCCAACATCTTACCAAGACAAACCACTAACCAGTGAAGTGGGTGTGAGGGGAAGAAACCACCTTAATCTAAAAAACTGTCACAGCTGTCTCTCCACATTTTGTCTGACTTTATTTCCATTTAGGAACCTCAGCCGAATGCATCATGATTCTGGACACTTACACTAACATTGCAACAGAGAGGTGCTCTAAATGTACAGATACCTGAGTGATGGAATGAAGGGTAACTGGTAACAATTCTGACCATGTTCTTTTTCTCAACAAGGTTACTGTCATGGCATGATCACCACCAGCACATGTCATTAGGTCGTGTCTGAATACAATACAATACAATACAATACACTGTGCTTCAGACCGTTTGTTTTGCCTGTCACCTCAATTTAACTTAATTGAAGCATGCTTGGGTGTACTACAGTGGCTGGACCCGGACCCTGCTGTTGTTCTCTAATGTAAATCGATATGTTTCCAGGCGGTTGGAAAGATCACTAACCAAAGGTGGCATCTGACCCGATACAGCTCGATACACTAACTACCGTCAGCCAGATGAGGTCCCCTTTCATCAGCATTTGATATGGGAAAACAGGAGCACGTTACCCGCCTGAGTAAAAATAGTTCATGAGATCATGTCATATGAAGTTAGGGTTATTTGAAGAAGCTTTGGGCTCCGTTTTTTTCAATTTCAGATGAGGTTTGCCAAAAAGTAAATTCACCGTACATAAGTTCTCCCATATTAAAACCAATTACTGCTGCTGTAAAAAGCGTTTGTTTCAGTCAGAACGGGCCAATTAATAACAAGAACTAATTAAAGACAACAAAAACTGTAATACAAGGGGGTGTTTAAAAAGGTTTTTTGCGTGGCTTTTATTTTTTTATTGGCTGGCAGGCCTTTGCTGCGCTCGGTGCATCAGGAGCAGCCTGAACTCTGAGTGAACTCCTGCTCTCTGCTGAATTATACTCGAATGAGTGAGCCTGACAAAATATTTTTAGGGTGGGGAGAGACGTAAGCAGAGGGTACAGCTAGCGGTAAGGACAAATGTTCCTCTCGCACACACACTAACACACACACACACACACACACACACACAAATGACACACGAAGCACACACAAAGCACACACGAAGCACGCTCACTCGGGCGCTGCAATGAGAGACAAGGTGAAGGTGAACATCAGTAAACAGCTGCGCAATAGTCTTTGACTTGACAGCGTCCAGGCACATTGTTTAAGAGGGAAAGCTCTGCAGGGCCAAATGTCTCAAGCCAGGCAGTCAGGTATGAAGGCTGGAAAGTGTGTGTGTGTGTGTGTGGGGGGGGGACAAGGGCCATGCAGGGAGAGGGAAAGAGAGAGAGCGAGAGGAAGTTGCGTGACTTGTGCTTGGCTCATACCTTCAGTCCCCCAGGCGTTAGTTGTTAGCCAGGAGAAAGGAAGGTATATCTTAAGTGTTCAACAGTAAACAGAGCCACGACGGAGCCCCAGTGCTTACTGGGATTTATTCTGGATGTGTGTGTTTGTGTGCATGTGTGTGTGTTTGTATGCACTGTAAAACAAAATGATGAGCAGGGGCTAGGTATTTCATGTTGAATCCCTGTTGTGTCAACCTGGCTTCAGATTTCATCACATTGTTAAAGTCAATCAGAAAACCTCCAATGGGTTCGATGATTTTGCACCACCAACCACACACACAAAAATGCCGGGTGAAACACGGTTGACGCAAGACACTCATTTTACAGTGTTTCCTTTATTTAGGCCTTGATACCATTTAATTCTACTGGAGGCATGTGTGTGTGCGGACATGAGTGCATGTGTGTGACTCCATACTGGATCATTTGCCCTCACTGGAGGTTTTCACGGACACCATCAGCATTAAAGGCCCACTGGGGGGAGTTCATGGTAAAAGCTCTCTGAGGCTTTTTGAGTTGCAAAAAAAAGAAAACACTAAAACATGTAGTGAATGAATAATAAAGGAGAAGAAAGCTATTTTTAAAAGTTACAGTCCTTTCTTGAGTTTAGCTGTTGTTTTGCCTGCTAAAGATATTCTTCCTTTTATACACCACACAAGCTTGTTCAAGGCGGGAATGTTGTGCCTTTATTCTCGCTGATCTGTATAAGGTACGAACATGGAATGTAGGAGGGTGTTTTTCTGCCTTAAAGTTGGTAGTGGTGGTCATTGAGCTAATTCGATCTTGTTTAAAAGGGGCTGCTTTATTTAAAAGGTTCAGTGTGAATAATTTAGTGATATCTACTTGTCATGAAAACCAAAAGGTGTTCAGTTTGTCCAGTCAGGACTACTATAAAAAACATGGCAGCCTCCATAAAGCGTTTAAATATAAAGGGCCCATTCTAGGGCTAAAGAATACAACAATTACTACAATTTAGATGAAACACTCTTGTGAAAACATTCCTAGGATTATTTTATATTCAATTTCTGCCAATAGATCCCTTTCACCTAAATCTTACACACTGGACCTTTAAAGGCTGTTAATTACACTAATGTGGGTTTTAAATACGTTCGTGACTCAACTGCAATGAATCCCGGAATAGGTTGGGCTGGAAAGCGTCCAACCACAGCCTTTGTTTCTAGTGGATGGAAGTATCCATTTGTCGGCCGCATTTGAAGGAGGCTTCTAAAGGTGTTAGCCTAGCCACGCCGCTGAAACACAATATGTCTTCAAATACATCCTTTGAAGGATGCACCCCCTGAATTGGGACACAGCTATTGTTTATCTGATTTAACCACCATTGCTTTCTACTCTACCACAGTCCTTACTTAAAATGTCACTGTAGTCTATTTCAGATATTTCAAATTGCAAATAAGACAACATTTTCTAGTTAAATATGAACTTTAAAGAGGTTCCTTTGCGTTTTTCAGTTTGTTAAAATTTAAGCCAAAGGCATCATCAAACCTTACAGCGACCTAGCAGCTGATGACTTATTCATGAGGCACAATGTCGTGACCTCTTAAAGATGATACGTGACAGGAGCAAAGAGATAGAGTCAGATCATCATATCGGGTACTACTGCCACGTCGCTGCCAGATAAGTGAGCTATATGGCTTATATCATGGGCTTGACTTCACATTTAATGTCAGCTCATAAGCAACACATGAGATATTCCTATATATGAACAAAAGGAAACAGGGTAAGGAAGAGGGAAAACAAGGACATGTGGAGAAAATGACAGAAAGAGGTGGTGAAGAGAAGTGTCAGACTCTGTGTCTGTCCCTGAGGAACGTGTTTAAATTGGCATGTTGCAGAGAGAGCACTGTTAGACCGAATTTAAACAGCTGCCGGCTTCACCCACAGCAACACACACACACACACACACACACACTGGGGCCCTCCCCTGCTCTAAGTTTGCGTGCGGAGCCGGGGAATTCTCCATGCTAATGTGCCAGGGTTTGTTTTCATCATCAAATTGCAAATGTTTTAAATATGCATCACACACACTCGCGCACACACACACACTCACACATATACCCACATTTATCCAGTCACAGTGCTAATCCTTGTTTTCTTACAGTGTCATCTGTCACTTCCAACCATGCTTATTTTTCATACACCCCTCCCATAATTTGTAATCACATTTGATTTTCCGATGCAGCGGTTCTTGACCTATAAGGGCCCCGCTGCTTTGCCTGGCTTTGTCTCCAGATTCACATGTGCACAGGCTTTTTACAGTGCGGGTCCGGGATAACAATTAGCTCGAGTACAGGGCGATTAAAGGGAGTGCTGGCATGTTTTTGCAGTGACTGTACAACAAGGAATACAAAACTTTCCAAGATTAAGCCCTTGAACTGTAAAGCACATACTTCAAACAGAATCACAGTTTACGTAACTGTTGTGCAGTTTTAATACAAAAACGATAGTATTTTCACATATTAAATTTTGTGTGAAAAAATTTGTCTTTCCTAAATGTGACCAAGTTTCTCAGTTTGAAAAGTTAGCCCAGCCCTGCAGGTTTCTCACACGGAGAAGATGTAGACCTGACAGTTTTCACCAACGTTGAAAGCTTGTGTAAATATAGCTCCAAAATCAAAGCTGAGTCACATCCACTCCGTCGTCCGTTGCTGCCTGCCACCTGCGTCATTTTATCTGTTTGATACCATTTCAAAAGGAGCTGTTTACCCATATATTCTTTCTCTGCCATTCCATCACATTGTGGAAACTTTGGGTTTGCTTAAAATGATGTTGAACTTTGTTACCTCTCACACATTATTGCCTGTCAAATGTTTGCCAGGAGGCCTTATTTGATTTTCTGCAGAAAAGAACCTGCAAATCTTGGCTTAAAGATATGGATAACCCAGTTCAGACTCAGGGAGTGAGAAGTGCATTTTTTGCTCAGAGTGAAAAGCCGAGTCAGTGTAGGGTTATCATTTCAAAAGTTATATTAGTCCATTGCTTATTGCTTCATGGACTTTTGGTTGGGCCCATTACACCCCACAAAATGATCCTCTTTTACTTAAAAACCTCCCCCAGGTATTTCCTCATTGTCCCCCAAAACCACCCAATTTCCCTGCTCACCAAATTAAAGGGATGTTGAAAAAGCACTTTCTGCAAGAAAAGGCAACAAATAAACCTTCAATTATAGCTTTTGGATAATTCATCATCAATCTGTTTTAAAGGCGACAATAACAAAATAAAACGTCTCAGCCAATTTAAAGTGAAATTCAAGCAGTGATTGGTCAAAGCCCTACCATGACTCAAATTAAGGGTAAACAACAGATCACTAGAGACTCCTTCCTTGTGACTCATGAGCAACGAGTTCTCAGAAAGAAGAGAGAGAGAAAGAAAGAAAGAGAGAGAGAGGGAGAGAGAGAGAAACAGGCTTGGGGGAGGATGAGGAGGAGGAGGGGGAGCACCATAATAACATCATTGTGGCTGTTTGAAGTCGCATCAGGCCTATTTCCCAGATACAGTAAGTACAGGCTGTCTGGCTGTCTACTGGCCTCTCGCCACTCAAAGGCCACATTCATGGAGGCGCTACCGCCCTCACAGAGGGCAATTGGATCCACCGGATACCCTTCCCTTCTCACGCAATGTTGTGTAAACCCGGGGAAAATGACCTCAATATGTCCTAAGCAAGTTAAGGATGAAGATGCCGCACCCGCTCACATGTCTCAGGCATGATAATGTGGTGATAGCTTTATAAATACCCACTCTCATGCACACACAGAAGCAGCAAATACTGATTGTTTCCCTGCATCTGTCAGTGTGTCTCGCTTGAGCTGATGCTGCTGTTGGATCCCTTTAAAGGCTAACAGCTCATCTATACCATCTGTTCATATTTGAATCCTTTGTCTTTCATGTCGGCATAAACCAAAGAGTTATTTGTAGCTTCTTGTGGAAAACAACTTAAGAGAATTAGCCACAAAAAACACTGAACCAAATAAATGCAAAAGGGCGTACTCCCTTGAGTTAAATTATGATTTTGTTGTGAATCAATACAGATTATTCAGGAGGAATTCAGCGAATCAATTCTCTACAGTAAAATCATGTTGTTACTGCGGCGATCGCCACGAATAAATCAAAGTATGGGAAACACTGACAACTGTGAAAATGCTTTCAGTTCATTATGAAACAGAAGCAGGTCAGAGGAGGTCAGATGAGCTGATGTGTCCTTCAGTAAGTGTGGTCCATGCATTTGTCAAAACAGCTGAGAGAATGTGGGCACATGCATCCTAGACCACCTCCAAATGTGGGCTAAGTCAAGTATAACACTTTTTTAGGAGAGGAAAAACAATACAATTTCACCAACTGCTCATCTCAATCACTTTCACTGGGTTTCCTGGGGCTCATTCTAACATCTGACACATAAATCTGGTCCATTATCATTGCTTACGTCAAATGGTTCTTTTATGCACAATGGCATCCCTTCTCCTCCGACAATTCTGCCTGTACATCTATAGAAAAAGACTCATGTAGAAGTAATATCAAGTTAATATAAGTAATCAGACCTAAAGCCTGACGAATCTGAGGGGCAAGACAGACCATAAATCTTCTCAATTCATCTGCATCAAACTCTTAAGGTTTACAATCATTTTATGGCTGTTATGGTGTCAAGTTCTTCTGGGGTCTCTTGACCTTACAAGGGTGGTGTTTCTACTCGCTGTGTCCTCTTGCCTCCTATCATTGTCTTACCTTTCCTCTGTGCAGGGCTGGGTACAGGAATATCAATATAAATGGCATCAGTTTGAGTGGTGGATGCAGTTGAGTCGGTGAGATGTGTGGATGTTGTGACTGTATGAGTTTTGTTGTTCATTTTTCCCCAGCTCCTGGATTTGTGGGAGCAGCTGTCAAATTGCCTGTGATTCCCTTTTTCCACTCGCACAGAGGCCACCTTTTCTCTCATGGTTTTAAAATTCTTCTTACATTATTCATGCTATGCTTTTACCATTCAGCCACGTCTTTCATTATCCATCACGTCTTTTCATTGTATTCATTGTGGGTTTTTTTTCTGACTTTGTTTTGCCATCTCTGAGCCGTTTAATCTTCGATTTAATCCTTCCTCTCGAGTGGTGGCACCACTCCTTGGCCTTGAGGCCTGGACAGCCTCAACTCGACTCCATGCTGACATGGGTTTAGCCTGCATATACTCTCTCTCTCACACTCACTTTTCATTCTGTAACCTTTGTACTGATTCTTTATTTTTCTTACTTTGCTTTACTAACCGGGCTCATTTATGTGTCCCTGCCCTGAATGATTTTTAACATGAAGTGGATGTTGCCTGCAGGGCAGAAAGGAGACATTAAATAGAAAGAGAAAAGGCTTGTTGCATAATTCATACCGCCATCACAATGCCAAGTCTGCATTCATCCATCATTGGAGAAGCATCTTTATTAAAATGTCAGATGGGCCAACTCATGTAGAAAACTCAGAGGCTTGACCTAATTGGCAGAGCCACGTGGTCTCTGATGAGACTAAAGCTGCTGTGGTGGACAATTAACTATGATTCAGATTTTCCAGAAATATGATCTCAGTCATTTTGTTGAAATACTGCAAATGTTTGACTCTTTTTCTTTTTGTTCAGTCTTCAGTCAAATGTTTCAGGGCTTTTGCACAGTGCTTAACTCTAAATGGAAATATTACTACTGTTCAAACTGTTCATTAAGTTGTTTGAAGATTTGTTTCGGGTCGGCGCTATCTATGGCAAAGACTCTCAGGCTGAAATTGCACCTAACTCTAGGGTCCCAAAGTGACACAGACAAAAGATCCTGTCCAGCTTTCTCTAATAAGTCTTACTTACCAAAAAAACAAGTTGCTGTCATTCTGTGAAAATTTGTAGAAGCAGAAGATTACAGAGGTTACAGCCTGTCGGTACAGCTGATAGATCCTCATGTAACACTTCCCATGTTTTTAGTCAGCAGCTGGATGGATAGCAGAAACAAAACACCTGCCAAAAGCCTTCAGGCCTGATCCTTTTCTCTTGGCAGGCCGCTCCTCCCCGCTACTTCAAGTCCTTCTCCTTCTCATGCAACCTTTCCCCGGCCAAACTCTCAGTCAATTTCCAGGCCATATTGAGGCTGTTTTGTGGCCTCCCCTCCCCTGCTGGTGATGTCATGACAAAATACACAAACTGAGATTTGATGAGCTGGAAAATCTCATTCCTGCGTATAAAGAATTATTGTCCACTCTGTGCAGAGTACATGTCCAAACGTCAACTGTGATTAAACAGCTTGGGCACAGGTTACAATGTATGAAATCGATCAGGTTTGTGTGTCCAGGCATATAGTAAATCTACACATTTGGACTTCGTGGTACCCTTCTGTGCAACAAATGAACCTTTAAAAGTGGAGTTGAGTGATTTTCCAGACATAAGAACAGATGCAAGCTTTCGATTTCTCAAACTGGTTTTGAATTGTGTGCGAGGCTACAGTAAGAGAGATAAGACTCCGTGTATAAAGTGTTAAACTCTTGGTTTCTTTTAAAACCTTCTCTAAAACTAAAAATAGATGAGCATACATTTAAGGAAATGTAAGAAACAGTGCACAAATGGACTAAAAAACACCTAAAACATCCCTTTGCAGGATTTCTTGGAGGATCCGAATTTATTGGTTTAACTCCAGCAACCTCAATCCACCATATTATTTGATATAGTGTGTCCTTATTAGTCAATCTAAAAGCCAGTCACCCACTGTTTTTGAATTGTTATAAAATTAGGCTAAACCTGCCACAGTTATGATTGTATATCAATAAGTCAGTCACTGTTTATCGCAACAACATGTGATCCAATAACAGGCAAGGCTGACTGCCATAGACAAGCAGACCTTGGCAATGAAGATGATGAATACTGTTTGGGTAAATTCAACTGACATGATTGGCATTAATCTTCAGGCTTGAAAAAACAAGCGCATTCATCTTAATGAACTCTTGGGGAAACACCTCAATCTAGTCGTAGTTCGAAGGTGTGTACTGAAACCTGAAATATGTTGAAACAAGCAGCCAGAATGCAGGTAATGCTTTTTTTTTTATTTCTGTTGGCATCTTTTCAACACTAGTCATTTTATACTGGTGTCAGATTTCAGACACATCTGTCATATGTTACACACGGTACACACTAGAGCTTTGTTGGAATTGGAAAGTATTTTACAGGACCAGCAACATGAATGGTCTTTTTGTGTCTCTGTCCTTAGACCACTGGCATCCTACTTTCTCTCTGCCCACTGCCTCTTCCTCTTAGCTCCCTGTCATCTTCAGTTACTTCATTTTCCTCCTCGGGCTATCCTGGTGGTAGAAGGGTGCTGAGAGGATAGAGAGGTGTTGGGAGAAGGAAACAAGACAGGAACAAGAGGACAAGAGGACGGCGAGAGCGGGGGGGGGGGGCACGGTCAGGAGAGGACAATGTGATGCTCTGTGTTCCGGACACTGGAAGAATTCAACTACTCTACGTTGCCATCACCATTTTACAAACACACACACACACGCACAAACACACAGGCATCATAAGACCATTAAGGATCAGGAGAAAATGTAAATTCTTCCTCCTATGTAATAACACTGGATGTGTTTTTGCTCACATTAAAACATCCTTGAAAAAAGAATAACATTTCTAAAAGTGATAAGGAATCAGCTTGAGCTGGTGCTGCGCTCCCACTCTGCGGCCACAAGTTGCACGTGTGTTGCCAGCAGCGTTGGAATGCTTTCAGCGTGGAGAGCCAAAAATAGACATGCTGACCCTTTCAAAGCGGAGTCTGTAGCATGTTGTGGCTGCTGGGAAAAGAGTCGCACACTGTCTCTTTAAGACCGGGTTTTGTGTGGTGTAGTATTGCTGTGGTATGAGTGAGTGCTTGTGTGTGTGCTTGTGTGTATTTGTGCATATGTGCATGTAAAGCTGACTGAGCAGGCGAGGGGTTGCGTGACTACTGCAGACGAGGCTGTGACCTCAGAAAAGTGGTTATGAAAACGATCTGTCGAACCGAGGGGAGAGACAGTGAGTGAGAGAGTGGGTGAATGAAAACGAAACGATGGAGCGAGCAATGTAGAGAGAGAGAGAGAGAGAGAGAGAGATAGAGAGAGAGAGGCCTGAAGAAATTAATTAATTTGCAGCTTACAGTACGCTACACTGTCACTGAATGACACTGGAGATCTGCCACACACACACACACACACACACACACACATACATGCATTCTTTAAGGTATTCAGTGCATATGCACATACACTATCACACAGAAACACATACACACCTTCAGGTCGTCTCCATACTTTAGAAGCAGCTTCTCTCTGCACAGAGACTATTTTAACGTGGAGTGACCGACAGTGGAGGCCACTTCACACAGGGGAGTAGATTGCGTGCTTTGACGGAGGCGATGCAAAAAGTCAGAGATATAAAAAAAGAAAGAGAGGAAGGGAATATTTTCGTTACCGAGACTCAGAGGGGAAAAAAAACAGGAGGGAGATGGAGAAAGAAAGTCAGCTATCATATTCCTACTGTGGAAGTGGCATGCTCTGAATATCCAGGAGAGATTCCTGAGGCAGACCACATGGAACAATTGGAGACGGATAGAGGACAGGAAGGACTGCTTAATGTTGAAATTCATATAATTTACATTATACTGGATAAATACATCCGACTAATTCCTGTAAGATAAAATACATGAAAGGTTCAGCCTTTTTTGTTTCTGCTGAAGTAATGAAAGAAGAAGTTGGCTTCTATGTGATTGTGGTAAGACCGGCAGGCTGTTGACCAGCAATGTGTAATCAAATAAAATGTTCTCTTCATAATCTTTATCACAACAGATACTGCACATTTTTTTAACCAACTTTCAGGAGAGAATAGAGTAAATGGGCATCTGTGAATAGTGTTCAATTCCTTTATTACCACAAAGCCATTTAGTCACTTAATACAAAAAAGTGTACCATGAGGGTGGATGTAATTTCAAAGGATTTCCTTTTTATTTTTGTCGATGTAAAAGATGCACATGGTGAGAAATTTAAACAGGACTGAAAGTAGAGCAGTTCTGTCTTGATATTTTTTTTTTGAAAGCTGGAGGAAAGGGAAAAAAATGGGAAGGAGAGAAGGGGGGGTGCATATCGCTGCTCAGTGCGGATCGCGTGTGAACAGTAATGCTAGATTTCAGAGAGCACAGTGGAGCACATTGTATCCATGCATGAGTCGCTCCACAGGGACAGTGGCATGACGGAGAGAGGGAGGGCATACCAGGACAAGGGGCTGAGAGAGAGATGGAGAGGACAGGGAAGACGGGTGAACGAGGCTGTGTCATGACAATTGTGATCTTTGTAAGTGGTATTGCTAGCTCTCACGCTTTATTGCTCAGTCCCACACTCTCGTGGTCCACGACTTGCACCGGGGTGAGTGTTATCACAAAAACAAAGCTGGTATAAAACATATATTTTACATTGCATAGTTACTTTGTCATAGTAGCAAACTAAGTATTTTGTTGAATACGGGGAAATAAACAGCGACAACATCGGCTCTTAACTGTGATACATCTCAATCTGTATTGGCATGATTTGCTCCATGGGTCCAAAATACTATAATATTATAATGATCTAAGGATTACATTATAATATGTAAACATTACAGTGGAAATTTAAAAACATCTTAATTGACATAATATCAAATATAAATATGCATAAATAAAAACAGATATACCCAGAATGTCACTCTTGCACCCAGTCACACTCCAACAAGTTCACTGAAATTGGAAACTCTGTTTTTGAACCCTCTCATTAAACACTAATAGTGTAGAAATTGCTCAATAATGAGGTGAGAGCAGAAGAAAAGCAGCTTAGCACTTGTTAAATCCTGGGCAGCTGTGAGTACCTTGGCAAAATAAAAAAGTTTAATCCCACAAAACTTAGTGCTAAAGAATAGTTGTTCCAGCTGATGTAATAATAATGATAACAATAATCCTGAATTGTGTTTTTTACACATTTTTATTTAAAAGGGAAAATAGACAACAGCCGTTGAAAACATGTAAGGTCCAATATGATGATGAGGCAACCGCAGGAACATTTAAAAAGTGGTACTCTTAACTATAAGATTCTGAGGCGTGTTTATTGTGTGATGATCGTCGAGGGTAGGGAAGTGCATTCCAGAGCTGGGGGATGAGCTGAGCCGAAGGCCCGGTCTGTCAAAGTGTTCGGATTATTCATGGGGCCCAAAAGGTCAAGGAGTCATCTGATTTGAGCCACGTGGTGTCTGGGAGCTCTGGCTGTGAGCTTCTGTTTTTTTTCTGTAAATAGTGGATATTAAAGTGTCAGGGGATTTTTTTTTTAAATAAATAATAATGAAATATTGGAGCTTATGGAGATTCCTGGTCAAGATCCAAACAGGAGTACACAATCGGGCCACAGCCTTGTAACGAATAGCATCACTTTTTTAAAAGACAGAGGGAGTGGGAAATAGAGATGAGTCTACAGATAATCTATATGTTGAGAAACATTCCAGAGCAGTTGTAATGACAAACCAAAAAACAGAACAGCAACTTAAGCCGTTTTCAAACATGAAATCCGAAGGGTGTCCGCACAATGGGGTCTGGACTTTCTCCAAATGAACAGTGCAGCAGGACATTCTCCACTTCACAACATTAAATCTCCAGAGCACTAAGGTGAGAGATGGCATAGGGAGGAGATAACATTTCAATTCAGCCGCAGAGATCACGAGTAAACGTGTTGTTTACAGCACATCAACACCGGCGTCGGCTCTTATTACCGAAAGTTCTCTGGACATCTTCGCTGGTGTCTTCTAAGTGTATGGCTTTCTCATCTTGAGATAGTTGTATCCTTTATGTGTGGTCATTCTGCTGTTTTCTCCCACGAGCTCATTAAGAATTTCATCGGAAACTCCGAAGAAAGTCCGGCCCTCTTGCTCGTGCATTTGCATTATCACATACAGCCCCTCTGGAAAATGTATGGAGATCCCAGGTTCAGTGCATGACTGAAAGCAGCCTTGTAGTCCAGACAATTGAGGGCTTTTATGACACTATTCTCCTGTGTGTTGTAAAGGTTCAGAGAAAAATCTTCAGATGATTCTAACACCATTTTTATTTCGTTTCAGTAAGATTCAGAGCTACTATAACAGATGCATGAAGAACTTTAAGTGTGTGTGTGTGTGTGTGCGCGATATAATTTCCCCACTGGTGCAGCATGACTGTTTTGCTCTCCTCTGCAGGGTCAATATTTACAGTTCATCCTCTCCTGCAAAATCACTCTGTCACACTACCTTACCATCTCTCTCTCCCTCCCGTACTCCTCCCCCCTCCCCCCTCTCTCCCTCTCTCACCACTGCTTGTCACATTTACTGTATGTCTCAATGGCTGAGCGTGATCAAGGCCAATTACAGCTTGTTTTGAGCATGCAGGGCATCCTGTGGAAGCAATACATCACTGGCAAATCGTGCCAATCCATCCCTCCCTCCATATGTGTATATCCTCCCATCCATCTTGTGCTATAGTACTACATGTAGTAATTCATTCTTCACACAGCTGCTCCATCCAGTAGGAATGTGGGTAAATGTGAATTTAATGGTTTGTCATATAAGCGTTTTCTCTCTTGTCCCGGGGCACACCATGAAGATGTTGGATACCCTCACTTTTGCAATGCCAACGAGGATTCCAGTCGCTCTGTGTCTTGCACGTTATCATGTCGATCTGGTGACCACACCCCAAAAAACGGGACCTTTTGTAGATTTACTCCTTGGATGCTGCAAAAAAAACACACATTGAAATCAAAGGAAGGAGGAGATCCAGTGTCTAATATTCCCGATTTAACATGAGAACCACCTGGCTTTAGATCCCTGCACTGTTGTGAAAGAGTTGCAGCTTGCAGTTTTATGAGGCTGTGTGGTGTAAAACCGAGATTTCCCACGACAAAAAGGAATATGTCGGCAACACCACATATTATTGATTTCATCTAAATGAGAGTGGTGTTTCCCCGCAGCCACGACGGATGAAGTGAAGTGCCTCGTCATTGTTATTTCAACAGATTTTACTTGCTGATCTAATTTAACAAGAGTTGATGTTTTTGCATTATTCTTTAACTTACTTTTCACTATATTTCTATATACATTTTCAACTGTTAATGGAAATAAAGACGACGCCCCCCCCCCTCCCTGAATGTTTGCCAAAAGGAATCAGGTTATTTTTGTGTCCCTGTAGTTTTTTGGGTGAAACAGTAACACAAAATTAGAAGCACAACAAAGCGCAGACCTTCAAAAGAAAACACTTTCTATTGTTGTGTGTCCGTTTCACTCGAAGCATTGGTTAGGCAGGAGGTAGGAAGGATACTTTATGTGGACACGTACTCACCAACACAATGCTATGGTTTCCCTGTGCTTCTCCACAGGATGCTGCCTGCTTACACACACACACAGAAACACATGCACGCACCTGCATGCAAACTAAGAACAATGGACCCAGACATGTTGCTTTTATTTAATCTGATGCTGCTCGCTCTTCTCTCGTTAAAAACCCTCACATTTAGTTCATAGATTCATCTCACCTGCTGAAATCGGTTCTCAGGTTTCCCATCAAATGCCTCTTAAAAGACAGAAGAGGATGTGGAGAAGAAACGGGGAATTTCACATTTTTAGTGTGCCTTCACTCCACTTGATTCACAGTTCTGTTGAATATTTTATATACAATAGTATTAACAATGTCATTGACAAAGATTGACACTTTTCATTATCCCTGCAGTTAATATACCAGTTGGAGTTTTATATTTCCTTTATTTAGCAAATCTTGTATTTTACGCAATGAAGATTTAGGTCAGTCCATGAAGGGGACCAAACTCTGTATAAACGCTTTTAGTTGTGTTTCCCCTCTACTTCCTCATTAGTCCCAAATGTCGAGTGTGATTTCTTTTGGTTACCCTCTTTGGGTATTTTAGTATGTATTTTAGTATTCAGTGCTGCCAAATTCTAAACGCAACACTCTAAAATTTAAATTGCATTATAATGCTGTGCTCCTGACATTAGTATAATCAAATAATGAGAACACACTTCCACTATAAACAGCTCTTTGTGCCAGGTTCCCCACACACACAAGCTGAGCGCTGCTTAAATGAGCTGAAGTTTGGCAACGTATTGCTCAGTTATGCCACATTATGCCACATATAACGCAATGTTGTGAAGATTAATTTTTTGAACAAGGAGAAAGTGATGTGTAGTAAATTGGTTATGAATCTGCAAGTCAACCCTTGTGTCTGGCCTCCTGCCCCTCCAGTGTGGATGTGATTCTATGAAAGTTACACAGCATACCTCAAAGAAGCTGTCACATGTTTCCTATCAACCGTTAAGTACATGCTTTCATTCAGCTCAGGTGTCTCCCATGGTTCCAGATCATCCCTTCATTATTCTGATCGGAGCCATCTCATTATGTTGCATTGTCATTATCGTTTGTCCCCTCCCCATTCAGTCCAACTTTCTGAAGATTTCCTCCTATTTTCATCAATGGCTCTAAAAGTAGAAAACATTGCGTGTCCCCGCTGCAGCGCTAAGTCTATTCAAGGCGTGGACTTATGTCAGGAAAAAAAACTCGGTGGCATGTTACTGACCTAATAATGTCTGACCGCTTTCCCTGTGAGCTGCTCAAGTGCTCCTCTGGGGAATAAGAGGGAAAGAGAGAAGGTAGAGAGAGATTCAGGGAGAGAGAGCGGAGAGAGTGGAGCCGTTTGGAATGACCTCTCTGCCGTTGCGTGCCACGGTTTGTTTTCAATACTGGCCACATGTTTGAGGATTGCATAACTTCTCAGATGTGGTTTGTAAATCATGAAGTGTTTTGGGGTATAGAGGTGTGTGTGTTTGTGTGTGTGACTGTGTGTGTGTGTGTGTATGTGTATGTGCGTGGAAGTGTGTGTGTGACAGCCAACTTACCTAACAGCTTTAATGTATTTATCTTCATGGAAATATTTTTTCATTATTTTTCGCAGGTAATTCTCATAAATGCGGATCAAACCATTTTAAACACTATTTACTGACTGGTTCATGTAAGGAATTGTAATTTTCCAGTCATTCAGATGGTTAATCTCTCTCCTCTCCGGTCTCACTGTCCTCACTGTGGGAGCTGTGGCTCAATTAAAGGCTAATTAAAGGGCTAGTCCGTTGAAAACAGGGATGTCTTTGTAGTGCTGTTGACACAGGTGGCGTGCATCACATGTTGCGGCGGTGTCAGATTTACACATCAAGGCTGCGCACATGGACACGCATTAGTGCTCATGCACTGTACACTTGTAATGAAATGAGGTGGGATGCATTCTTTCACTGGCATCATTTATTATGCCTCAATTAAATTAATTTACACGAACGACCCGTATACACAAAGTATTTAAGAAATGACTCAGCCTGGTAATTGAACAGTTCTGAGATGGGGGCTGTACAATTATCAGGTTTTATCTACACTACCTGTAACTCAGTAGTTTAAAAGGTAAATAGGTTGTCACACAATTGATTATCAAACTGTCCCAGTCCTGTACATTTTACATTCATGACATTAAGACCGAACCAGCATAAATAGAACATGTGGAAACTACCTTGCAATAATCTGCCTCAACTAAATCTCAACTTGGATTCAGATTTCAACACTTTCAAAGTGAGAATCAATTTTTGCCAAAAAAAAACAACAATCCAAGCACAAATCTTTCTTTGCCCGTGCCTTTACGGTATGCAGTTCAACATGAAAAGCATTTCACTAAAAATAGCTTGGAGGTGGAGAACCAACCATTTCTCAGCAATGACATGTTTTGGTGTAGTCGACCATAATAGGCTGGACTCTCACCCCCAAACACACATCCAGCACCACGACACAATCTCACACACACACACACACCCAAACAGTTGGACTGGTATTTTCTTGTCAGTGCTCTGATCTATTGTGGACTGACCACCCACATTGAAACCAAAAAACCTCCCCAGCATATGAGATCCATCAACCTGCTCTTTAACTCCTAAACCACATTTGGCTTAAGGTGTCTCACCCCTGGCAAAATTACAACAGGCCGAGGAAAAATTCAGAGGCATTTCTTGCTAAAGGCAGGTTCACTGAATCAGTGCCTTTACGTTTACATGCGATACAGGTAAGTGTTGTTCTGTGTTTCGCGGAATGCCGCCGCAAGCTTACAGGGTATATGCATTTCCACTGACACACAGCGTGGAGAGAGAGCAGGGTTGAGGTTAACCAGACGAGGGCTGTTATGGAGATAAGAGGTCGCGTTTGGTCACGGAAGGACCAGCTATGGATTTAATGGGGATGACAGGTGAATAAATGGTTGGAATCCATTAACCCTCCCACGACACCAGCTTAAACCTTGCACCTAGCTATCACTTGCCTCTATTACAAGCTGTTGTCTACTGTATATGTGTGCGTATGCGTGTGCGTGTGTTTGTTTTGGTATGTGTGTGTGTGTAGGCGTGGTTTAGCTAAGGATTCCCACCCTGCTGCACGCGATGCCTAGGAATCCGTGCTGGTTGAGGATTTACTGAACACGCTTTAGGGAATCCCAGCTCTTCCCCTCCTACACACACACGCACACTCACACGCACACACCTTTTGGATCTAGGCCTGACATAGTTAACACTGATCAGGTGGAATCACACGCAAAGATGGCACCCGTATACAAACACACCTCTCGGATACGAAACCCTGATGTGGCGAAGTCTCACATGCTGCACTTGTGCACACTCGCTCAGTCCCAAGCGCCTTTGGCTGTCATACCTTACACCGATCAGATGAGATCACACATAAAAACACAGTCATCACACACACACTGATGATGCAGTGGGATTGTGTATGAGATGAAAAATGGACACTCGGCTCAGATGTCATTAAAAAAAATGTCGTTCCAGTTGGCGGCATGTCAACCAACTTGTTTGGCTTAGATTCAAGAGGCAAGGGCAACTATGGTATCTTAACTATAGGAGAGTTTCCATCCAGCTGTCAAGCTCTTCTAAGCAAACATTCGACACAATAGAGAAAAAAGCTCCTATTTCGTACTGGGAAAGATATTATGTTTTTTCCAAATTTTGGGCACGCTGTAGAAAGATGGAAATAAATGCACATTCCGTGACAGGACTCTGTCTTTAATTTAAATCCAAAACAATGTTTAAATTCTTCAGCATCATTGTATTTTCTGCCTTCATGTGGGTTACATTTTTACCAGAGCAATGAGGGAAAGAATGTGCTGAAATTAAACTCAACATTTATTTCTAAGCTTATTTAGATTTAAATCACTTTGTCGTTCTCTCTTAGCTCGGTGGTTCACCATTGGCGATGGAGGTGAATTTCACTACAGTGAAATATAATGAGGCTAAATGTTTAGACAGGTAGACACTGAGTGAAGAGGACAGAGGGAAGGTAAAAGTGGAGGTGATGTCAGGTGCTGACTTTGACATCAGAGAAGTGTTGACATGAGAGAGGCAAAGCAAGGCAGTTGTATTTAAAAAGTATAAAAGTAGATAAAACTCTATTTAAGAAAAGCACAATAAAACAGTAGAGCTGTGTCTTTCCTAAAAAGCACAGGTCATTTGAAAGGCAGATACATCATCCAGCCCATAAAAGTGAGCACATGTAAGTGCTAAATGAAGCTCACACGAATAGCACAAAATGCATGTTATTACTAACTTTAAATTAGCAGTAGTGATGAGGACTCAGAGCGTCTGAAGTTGCAGATGGATCAGTCTAGACAGGGATAGTGGTTCAATGTAATAAATGGGTTCGTCATCTTGTTGGTGGCTGTGTAATGAATCAAAACGACCAATTCATTTGGCTGGTGGTGTGTCCAATTACCCTTAAAAAGATAACTGTGCAATTAGGGTAAAAAAGAAAGATGATCGCTCTCTATCTCTCACATATGAACCATCTGGTTCTGTGTGAACGTGTGAACGTGGGCCAGACTGGATTGGGTTTAACACAAACCCTGGGTCTGCCTCTCTAAGACTTACTAAGTAGCACAATGAAACTCGAAGCATGTTTGAGACACATCTGGAGCTCTCCTTCATAGTGCAGTGGAGCCACGGAGGATTTCTACTTCACCTCTAACACATACTTCTTCACGTTTTATTGTCTGGTGGGGAAAAGAATTTGAATCTCATTCAGTGTTCTTTTTTATGACAGTTCCCACCCTAGATTCTTTTTATCTTTTCCTCTTTCCATTCTTCCCTTTTCCCCCTCTTCCCTCTTTTTTTGTGTTAGTCAGAGTTTTAGTCAGTAGCATGGGAATGGATGCCTGAATCGCCACATCATATCGAGCCACCCCTTTGAGTTCATTTTCAATTGTTCTTCCATAAACAAGTTTGTGATGATTAATAACACACGCCCAAGCGGTTTGTTCAATCATTATCTCAGTATCCTCGATTGCACACATTTTTGGTTTGGTGCTTAAAACAGGAAGCCATCAGGCAGTTTTCCTTTATCATTACTTTGTGATCATTGCCAATCAATCAATCAAATTTTACCTGTATAGCCAACATTCTCAAATCACTATTTGCCTCTTCAAGCTTAAGAGATCACATCAACAAAATAACAATATTTACATATTGTTACAATAACATTATTTACAAAAAAGAGAATTACTGACTGAGATGAACGGTGCAGTAATGACAATTGTAATGATAGAGGTATTGCTCTGTGACAATCTAGTTGTATTAATCCATAATCCACTGCCACCACCATCCAAGATCATGATCCACGATAATCCACTATGCAGCGATCCTGGATCTGCAACGATTAGGCCAACATGCATTGATGAGACAATAATGTGATGAAGAGCGGGAGGAGGAGCGTTGTGATAGATCTTTTAGGGAAACACCATTTAAAATTACAAAAACATATAAATGACTTTCACTCTCAAAAATCTAACTTTAAACTCATTTAAACGTTTTCCAGGAGTGTGCACCTTTTCCACTGATGTTGAGTGTCCGTCATCGTGTGTGTCAGCCCGGAGAAAAGATCTGGTCTCACATCTTTTGGGATTTCAAAGTGCACAGGGCGTTAGACCATTTGGTCTGAAACTGGATGTGTCTGTGCTTGAATGCACAGATTATAGCAGGCTATTTAAGGATGAGAGGCCACGTTGGAGACAAAGCTTGAATGACAAGACCACACACTGCTCTGGGAAGGGAATGGTAGAGCGATGTCTCTATGTGTGTGTGATAGTGTGTGTGTGAGAGAGAGAGAAGCAAAAACCTATTTTGCAATGGTCGGTCTAGTGCTGTTTGTATTCGTGTAAATGTCAGCATGAGTATAAAGGATTCTTCACTGATAATTTGGGGCCACTTGTTGATATTTATTTCTTATCTTGACCTTTATCTCTCCAGACACAATGATATCATCAAACATCCCTACTGTTAGCACATTAGGAAGCGCTCCATCTAGAGTTACACACCAGGTGTCCTCTCGTCTCATTCTAACTGCTCCGGACAGACACAAAGGTGTTTTACCAGCCTTGAATGTCTTTGTGGTGCTGGTTATAATCACTGGTGTCAGTGGGGAAATCAGCTGGAGTTCGGGCGGCCGCAGGGCTGAGCACTTCCCGCTCGACTGAAATGCATCTTAGGGGGTTGGAGGGTGGGGGCAGGCAGAGCTTGACCCCAGAGCGACTGTTGCATTTAATCTATTCCTACTAATTTTCCATGAAATGCTTTTATGTCAGGAACCAGCACTCTGTTATTTACTACATTCATCCTATTGAACTCCACTCTAATTTGACTGGCTTTGTAGTCTGCAAACTTCTCTTCTCTTCTCTTCTCTCCTCTTCTCTTCTCTTCTCTTCTCTTTCTCTTCTCTTCTCTTCGGAGGGAGCAGGGTAGAAAAAAAAAGGGAAAAGAGCGATGTAACAGGTTTCGCTCTTTTTCCCTTTTGACATGTAAAGCGTGAAAACTTGGCAGGGCCAAATTTGTTGATTGCAGGCCACTGATGTGACCCATCTGGGGCTGAAACATTGCATTAGGTCTTCGCACGCTATTCGCCGTCACTCCCTTGGCTCAACAGCTCGCCCTTCGTCTGTCATATGAGGAACAGTTGCAGCACTGTTATTGGGTGAGGAGGATGTGGGTATTCGGTGTGTTTATATTGTGTGTGTGTTACGGGAGACTAGCCCCTAACGCTATGTTTCAAACCCTGTAGCAGCTGTTCAACAGGTGAGCAAGACACCACATCACTAAAATGTCCATGTGTGTGTCTGTGTGTGTGAGCGTGTGATGTGTGCCAGTGACATTTCAAATATGTGACAATGTGATAACTTTCTCCTTCTCACTTTGTCTCCTCTGTGCTTCCTGTGTGAAAGGGATAAAAAGCAGAGGAAATCAAGAATTGTCTTTTCCAGAAACAGCTTTTTCAATCTTCTCGTCACTTTGTTAAAATAAGTAACTTGATCTGTATGCAGCCTTTCAGCTATTAATTTATTCATTTAAACTCCATTACTTTGTGCCAACTATCAACCATTGTCTCAACTCCGCCCCTGACAAAGTGAGTCAGCATGTCTAAAGTGTAAAGTATAGAAGTGCTGTATAGTTGTGTGCGTGAATGGAATTGGTAGTATAGAAAAGCTCTATCAGTGCATGAGTGACTGAGTTTCCCCATTGGTCCTTGCCCTTTCAAAATAAGTTGATATAATCAGACTCTTTATATCATGTGCCCCCTTAGCAACTGTAGAATAAGACATGATATTGTAACTGTAATTTGTAGCTTCGTAAGAAAGTATAAAAGCATTGAGAACACAGGACACTAAACCTTTAGTTCAGAACTGTACATCAGAATCAGTAAATATCTCTCAATTCCTGGTCCTTGTCCAGTTTACTCAGCTGACACTGGAGGATATCATTCCAATCAGATGTCCTCATGAAAACAATGAGTTAAAGAACAGAAGAAAAATCACATTGGCACTGTACTGCATCGCGTGAGTCGCTCATAGTGACACCACAGTGTTTTGAACTGCTAATACTTTCCCAAAATCAGAGATAGTGCTCTCGCTCCGGAGACATCCTGAAGCTATTGTAGAGGAATTTCTTGCGGTCCCGCTCATAAATCAGACTTCAGCCGGCAGGGGGAAAACACTGGAGGACTGGCCCGCAGTGTGACGGTGCATGGTACAGTCCAGCACAGCAGCTACGGAGAAACTGCATGGTCGTCACTTTTACCTCAGACTTATGTGGTTAGAGGTGTCGTACAGAAGCAAAGGAAATGTTTCGATCCGCAGACATTTTGTCCAAATGAAATTGGTCATGTTTAATTTCAGTCCTGCAAGGGCCACACGCGCCGGTTTTTAAAAACATGCATTGATAGGTAGAGAGGATTTCAAATAAGATAAAAAGTGTTTAAGTACCAATTTTAAACATGTTTCAAGAGTCTTGCACACGTTGCCGCCTTACAGCTCACTTAGTGCCACAAATAGATTTGGCTAGATGATAATGATGTAGTATCCTGAACTCAACAAAACTGGGTTTCTGAAACATTGAAGTAAAGAGGAGATGAGAAAACAAGAGAAATTTCAAGATAAGACTTGATGAGGTGCAACTACCATGAAAGAAATTTGGATTATGTCAATGAAAGAAAAAAAGTATGTAGATGACTAGATGGGATTGAGTAGCACTGTTAAATACACATATATAACAGAATCTTACCATATCAGGAGCAGAAAGCTCGGTTTTAGTCTAACAGCCCAGGAGGTTCAAGAGAATTCCTCAAACCCATAGAGGCAGAGAGACTGATGAACAACCACCAGCATGAAAAGAGCCAAACTGCAGTTACAGATAAGTGGATGCAGGCGCTGGTCCAGCGGCGTTGCCCACAGGTTTCAGCTGCGGGGCGACACCAAAGATTCGGAGCGGAGGTTTACCAGCTGCCGAGGCCAAGTGGTGGTTTACTGACACAGAGAGAGATCTGAGCATCATTAGTGTGGAGGCGATAATTGCAGGGGCTGTTTGAGAAGTGTGTCGCGCATTAAGATTGTGATGTTCCACATTCAGTATATGTGATGATTTTTGCTCAAATGTTCAAGCTTTCCCAATCTGAACCTTTGGATCCGTGGCACTAACTATTTTTAGAAAAATACAACACTTCCAGAAGTCATGTAAGGACTCACCAGTTGTGGTTTTGAAGACTCGTGCATCCATTTCTGTTTGATTACATTTCTATCTCCATCTTGAAAACAAATATCAGATGCACATAATCTCATTTTGCATTTCATCCAGCCGCTGCCTTCATAAGTAACATAAATCTCCACAAATCTAATTATGTAATGACTGGATGTTACCTACTTTTTACATAAATCAAATCAGCTTGCAATATTTTTTTTCTCTAACTTTTTCCATATTTTTCCTCTGCCTCTGCAATACAGTGCTTCTCTTTACCATCTCGAGATGCCTACGTCGTACACAGCACGTTTTAGCAACTGCATATTTTAGATCTACAGTTTTCTTTTCAAAAGGAAAATAAAAACAAAATTTCTCTGATTAATCTGTTTACTAAATGAAAATGCTAGAAATAGAATTAGCCAATATCTGGCTTGGCTCTGTGAAAAGAGCTGGAAGATGTTTGTTTGTCACCTGCCATCATTCTACAGCAATCAACCTTTAAAAGAAGCATGGAAACAAACGTGATCGCCCCAGTTCCAGTGGTCAATCTTGTTTTCCTTTAGTGCAAACAATTTTCTTCAGCGGCTTTCCTTCCACAAAGAACCAGCTCAACGTAGAGCTCAGGGTTTGTGTTTGTGTCTGTGTGTGCGCTTCATGGGAACAAAGGCTTTTGGGTCAATGGATAGAGACACTCAGTTGTGTCTGCTGACCCTGCTGTGCCCCGCTGCAGTCGACCTCGCTGTCCAAAACAACCCCTGCCCTTCTCTGATTCAAATACGCAATAAATATACACAAATATTTACACTCAGATAACATTTTTGATGAATTAAAAACTCACAATAAATATATTTAAAGAAAAAAACTGGTGTAGCAGAGTTAATTAATCTATCATCAGTCAAACTTTATTTCACTTTGTTATCTTCCAGGGCCACAGAAAACAATATCGACAATAATGTTTGTCTAGCAAAGTTTAGTATACTGATGTCAACGATTTCTATCTTAAATCTGTCATCTTCCTTGTGCACATCCGGCTCGACGCCACTCAAACTTCCCTACAAGCAGTAAATTTCCTCGAGAGGGATCAAGGTAGAGTGCGCCACAGTTGGTGGCTTTGCATGTTCAGTGAGGAAAAATAGTCTTCCTGTTCGGAACGACAGCCTGTTTGGGGCGGGCTGACAAGTCGGTGTTTGTTTACACTCTGAAAATCTCCTGAGTTGGTTGGGAATTAAACACACACATACATATATACACCCGTAGCATCACGCTAACACCAGATGCCAGGAAGTCGAGTGGCAACTGAGTGGCATCTACAGCAAAGCCCTACCATGCGTGACTCTCCCCTGACTTTGCCTCTTTTAGCAGGCTCGCGTGATCCCGCCATCACTCCCCATCAAGCCCATCCGCCCGCCCTATATCCTTCACTCACACACAAACACACACACTCACACACAGGCACCACACACCCGTATACAAATATCGCCTGCCGGGCGATAGCACAGGGGGTACATGTCCTCCCTCCCTGTGCCAAATGAAGTGATCGGTGCAAATACTGTTAGTATAAACAGGCTTGGATTAGAGCGCTGTGATGACATGCACTGGGCACAGACGGGAGAATGTGAAGTGGTCAGTCACGATACGTCCAGAATTGACAGAAGATATCAGGCTGCACTCACCTCGCTAATTTTCACCTGCCCACGGAGCAAATACCAGCTTGAGCTATTGTCGCTGGATTGATGCTGCCGGCTGACTACCTTTTCTACTACTTCTACTAGTTTTAATGTTATTAGGGTGGAGAAGCTTTAAGAACACTGATTAGATCATCCTAGGGCAGAAAAAAGTTCTTGATAAGATTCATTTGAATGAGGTTTTACCAAATATCCATCAAAATCCGAAGTTAAAAAGGCAATATTAAAGCCAAGCCCTTTTTTCAGAAATTGTATTTCTGCCATACATGGTTGTGTATTAGTTTTTCTAACAAGTGTTAGAATTCCTGATGTCAAGGCAGTGGAGATGCCTGTGTGATGTTTCTGCGAACATCCACCGCCCCCGGGGACTAATACCATGCAGCACAGGGCGGAGGTGTTTAAAGCAAGATAATCAGATTATTGTTGGGTTAGCGTGTCGCTTAATGAATTAGCTCTGTCAGAGGCCAAATTGTTGTGTCATATCGCTGGTGAGGAGCACGGGAGACGAGTCACTCATGTTAAAGTGAAGCTGGCAGGCAACGTTCAGTAAAATCAAATCAGGTTGGAGCTGTTTGGCTGCACACACCGAAAAAACTGTCATTCACATCTTTGTTCAATGCAGAGATCCTGCTTTTTGATAAACCTGTATGGAATCAGACCAAATTATTTTACTTATCCACACTTAACCGTGATGTAGTTAATTATTTTAGAATATGAGATCATAAACGGATAGATGTGACAAAAATATGCTTTTATTCTGAAGGCCTATAGAGACTGCATTGTGCTATTGCTCTAGGTTACCTGATTCACGGGTTGCTCTTGGGCACAAACTAGTACAATAGATACATAACACCTCTCACAGTGTGTTCTGACTGACAAGTTAATAGCGTTCATGCATAAAGCATGAGCAGCATCATTGATATCACTTGATCCTGCTCAACCCTGGACACATTAACCACCTCACACCCATTTAATTACACATTGGTGGGGCCTTCTTGTGTCCGTGTGTATGTGTGTGTGAGAATGTACAGTTAACAGACTTTAATTAAAAAGTTAAGGTTTAAGTGTGGTTTCCTTCTTTTTAGGCTAAATAAAGCATTTTAATTCCATTCAGAAGAAATATACTGTCACAAGGTTGAATACTGGTTTTCACAGACTTCAGAGCAACATTAGTGTATTATAAAAGTATTTCTGTGCTTTTTCCACCCCTTTGCTTTTATGCTCTGATCTTTTCACTCCAGTACAACTTAACTCATTAGAGCATTAAGTCCTCTTCCTCCACAAATAGGATGCTTTCCAGAGTAAAAGTACAGCAAACAGTCACACTTGTTGAACTTGTAAAGCACTCTTTCCATAGTCGTCTCAGTGGTAAGCATTTGTTTAGCATTGCGTGCTACAGCGGCATTAGTGTAGTTACCCTCCCATATGGATTCAGCCTGAGGGACCATCTGCCCATTATTATTTGCCTCAATGGGCCGAAACGGCACCATAATCTTTTTAACAGATTACCTCCTTGTTATGGAGAGGCTTTACGCATGACGATAAATGTTTGAAATTAAATTGTTTTCCTTTCATTAATAGGTGTGGTTCTTTTCCAGAAAAACCTTTGCAGTGTTCTGTTTACAGTGACCACAAAACAAGTGACGGTTGGTTGTGACAGGGGAGGAGGATGTTAGAGGGATAATCTGAGGCTTGATGTACTTCTCTCTCTCTCCCTGTTATTTTGAATAATTAGAGCGACACTAGTTGTCACGCAACATGTGGGACGGTATAACCTCTCCTCTCTGTGTTTCTCCCACTCTCTAGCAGCACTGCCGCAGGTCTGAAGGGAGAGAAAAACAAATAATTAGTTACCTGAGTTGTTTCACTTCTTTCTTTTATCAGTGGGAATGAGCACTGGAATGAAAAGTACTGTATAGCTGGTACTTTTTTGATGAAAAACCTGCTTCGATCTTCATGTTAAAAGACTTGTACATTGTCTGAGGCCCTTTGGTCCTTTTCATCTGTCTATTTCCCCATGAAATAGAATATTTCATAAATAATTTACCCAAATCATACACCTCTCATAACCCTGCCTGTGTCCAAGCCTGCTGTCGGTTTTCGAATCATGACACAAATGAATCTCTAATTAAACCGTAGATCAGCGTGATGAGCTTTTACAGCAACTGGCCGATGTGCACATAAAGTTTGCTATTTTTAAGTTCAAGCGTCTAAATCTCAGACTGCTTGTGTAAAAAGAGATTGTGCAAGTGCAGAAATAGCAGCCTTGTGCTTTATTGTGGCCAGGTGGGGATCCTGAAGGGACTTTTATTAACCACCAGCTCCTCAAGAAAGCAACAAGCCACAGTCATCCTCATCAAAACAAGGATTCTAGGAAAAGTTATTTATGGCATTATCAAGCAAATACACTCACGGAAGTACACACATGCAGGAGCAAATGCTTCTTTAAATGAAGCAGTGGATCTTAGATATGAACCTCTGCATTTATTCTCTTATTGATCAAGTTGTACTATTGATTAGATTTTCCCCCACAACTCATCTGGACACTGAGGTTCCAATGCACAGATCATGTTACTATTTGAACGATACAAGTGGAGAACTCCCACAAATCACACTCCCACCATATATGTTTGTTTCTGCACCAGTGTGTGTACATGTGTGTTGTTCTTTTGACTACAGGCAGCGTTATATGTTGATATATCTGAGTCATGAGGGAGTTTCTAGCTCAGAGCCCCCCCCAGCTGAGCTGACCGAGGACCAACGTCGATGTTTGTCTGGTGAAACATTACGGATTCCCGGCAACTAAACAAAACTGTAGCGTCTTCAGTTAGAAAGTGCACTATTGCATTCATTTGTGTACAGTTAAATAAAAAAGCTTCCCGTCATAGCTGGCTCTTGTCACGCAACACAAGCCTGAATGCTGCCTGTATATGTGAGAGTGTGTGTGTGTTGTTTGTGTGCATGTGTGGAGCACACTCTCCTTGGGCCGCCATCCATTTGCATTCTGGTAGTTTTTGTAATTGTCTGTGTAAATATTGCACCACGTTTGCCTTATGTTGTGGTTAATTCTCCCAAGGCTTGACAAGCTGAATTTAGGAGTGTTTAGACAGCTCTTTAGCTCGCTCCGCATGTGCGTCGCTCCTTTGCTGGGGTTCATCCGAAAAGCTCATTTTCCCAGAAGACAAAACATCACGCTGCACATAAAACATGTGCTCCGCAGTCAGTCATCATGTCTATTTATAGTAGCATCTAAATTATGTTCACATTATGATTGCTATAATGGCACACAATACACATTAACAGTGTGTGTGTGCATGTGTATGTGTGTGGAGAGTGCATGGCGCCGGTTTTATGATGCACCGTGTAGTTGAGCCACATACAGTAGCAGTGAGATGTTGCCATACAAGCCTGTTTTGCCCAGGGCCTCGTGTGAAGACACGTTACTCCTGCACAACATGGTGACGAGTGCGTCTGTCTGCCAACCAAAACAGAGAAGTGGAAACAATCGAGTTTACATCCCGACCTCCAGCCTGTGTAATCCCACTTGCTTTGTCATAATATCACTTCCCCTTCTCACTGGGGTTGAGGTGCACGAACGAGGCTTTTGTTTATGCTCTCCTCGGGCATCAGTGTTATTTTCATGTTTCCCTTCGCAACTCCACATGCACAAAAAACACGCACTCACTCACATTATAATCTCCTCTGAAAGATGAATATTTGTGATTCCAAGAAAAGTCCTTTTTTGTTTGTTAACAGACAAAGGGAATTGCTCTAAATCCTGGCAGTCCATCCCCTCAAAAGTAATCTTATATGTCAAAGTGGAAACGAAAACATTTGCAAGCAAAAACAATATCAGAAAGATTATAATCCTCAATCCTACGTTAATAATGTGATCAAGGATGATGGATGATCGAATCAATGTGGTGGGGAAAAAAACTCCTGCGACTGTTTGTCTTCAGAAAAAGTTGAAAAAAAACAAAAACTTTCTCTCAGGGACTCGTTCTGTTTGCCACATTTCAAAAACAAGAGAAAAAGTAGAAATAGTGAGGCGTAGATTTGGACGGGGCGAGATCCGGACATTTTTGATCGGTGGCATAATGAAGTATTAGCTTCCATTACAGTGCAGGCTTAACCTTTTTGCGGAGCACCATTGAGCTCTTGCCAGCAGTCATCAATATTTAACAGCTGTTGCTATTATGAAATTCTTTATGGGCTAATGTGGCTCGCCGGCTTGCACGCAAGGCCTTGGCCGTCAGCCAGCAGCATGTCAGGAGGAAGGGGGGGAGGATTGACAGACGGCTCGCTCGCGTGACAACCAGCCCTTGATCAGCCAGCTTCTCTCTCTCCCTCCCTCTCTCTCTGTTGGTGTTGCTCTCTCTCCACTGTGGATTTCCTGTGCCTGCGGAGAGAGAGAGAAGAGGAGCGCTGAGGGAAGGGGGCGGGAATAGGCAAAGGAGGTGGCTATAAGCCAACCCAACCTCAAACACACACATATGCACACACACACAGTTTTCTCTACTCACGCAAGCCTTGTGGGAGAGGTGGGGAGGGGGGGGGGGACTGCTGTGCTGCACAGTGCTGCCGTGTTCAGGTCTGCAGCTCCTCTATAAAAAAACTCACAACAGAGGATCAGCTGCCAAGAGATGGCACCAACGCTGCTGAAGTCAGGTGAAATCAGATATTATGGATGTGAATTTGAACAACATAACTCAGGGCTTTTTTGATGGTAGAAATATAATGCTTAAATAAATTAGTATTACAAGTTAAAGTCCTGCATTAAAAAAGTCACTAAAGTAAAACATCTGAAACTAAATGCACTTTAAGTATGAGAAGCAAAACCACTCATAAGGCAGAACAATGACCCCATCCATTATCCATTATCTTTACTGCTTGTAAAAGGGGGGCCTGGAGCCAGTCCCAGCTGACCATGGATGAGAGGTGGGGGGGGGGGGGGGGGGGGTCATTAACTGATCTATACTGTAGTATTGGATTATCATTACTCATCCATCGATGTATATGTAGCATATGTTGACTGTTGTAGTTGGTCAGAGTATATTTTATATAGCGTTTTGGAGTTTAATCTACATCTGTGTATCATGGTCATTGATTTGTAGGACAAATTAAACGACCTCAGATAGATAAGGAATTAGTATAGTATAGTATAGAAAGTATAGAGCTTTCGACAGTGACCACCTGTTTGTGTGCAGGCCTGCTTTAAACCATGCAGCAGTTCATGCTGTGTCTATGCGCCTCCTCCATGTATGAACACTTAACCTGCTCCTCAGTGCACATTTATGCTGGACATGCTCAAGGAAGGACCTGGAGTATTATCCGCTCCTTCAGCTCAGTATGCATGCTATACTCTTGTACTCGCAGTTTTTAAAATGGTTATAGTCATGTGACTCTCCTCAGAAGCACGCTTCGACATAATGTCATGCCATACCATCATGCAATCTAATGCTCTAATGTACAGGATGGCATTGAAATATTCATCCCTGCTTCTTCCATCATTTTGCGAGACATTTCTTTGTGTTTTATACCCATTATACCCAGAATAAAAGCATGTCAGTGATACTACAGGCCCGCAGGGACAGTCTCCCCCTTACTCCCTCTTTCAGCAGCCTCTCTCTCTTCTTACGGAGGGTTTCTGTTTTCTCCTTGTATATTGTCTCTTTTTCGGGGCTGTTATTGATAGTTTGTGAGGAAGTGGAATCAAGAGAGGGTCTTGAAAACAAACACGCCCTGACTGTGCTGTACACATCCTTACGCTTCATGCAAGTATTCACTTCACCCCCTAGAGGCCGTAGAAATGAATGAGTCATTAATAAGGACTGTGTACCCAACTCAATGACACACACACACACACACACACACACACAAACACACACACACACACACAGGTCTCTGGAAACAAACTGGGATGAAATATTTGCGAACAACTTCCCCTGTTTTTAACCTGAAGAGGAGCAGCACAGATCATCTTGTAGAACGCAGCAGTCGAATGCAATCACTCACAAATCTCTTCACATTTTATAACCAGTCCTTAGGGGCCAGATAAGGGGGCTGTAATACCTGGAAGAATTAGTGGTTATCAAGGTACTCTTTTCAATCACATCACAATGGTAACTTGCGCTGCACAACGAACCTGCCCCAGAGCAGGTTAAGTTCAAGATAACAGATCAAATCCCTGTCAGTGGCCCAAGTACTGACCAATCATATCACTGGATAACCAGATTCATGGACCACAGGATCCTGACAGGGAAGAAGTCCACATCTGTGATGATTATAAATAAACTTTTCAGTTGACAGACTGCATTACACATAAACTGCTTCTCTTCTCGCTGCTATGGCAACAGAAAACATCTGACATCTTAAACTTCCAACCAAAACAGTTTGTTTATCATCAGATAAAAGAGCAACAACTTTCACTCACTTATTTACAGTGTATCTAAAGATTACTTCAAATATCCAAATTTATTCTGAGTGTTTCCTTTCTATTGATCATCCCTCCATTACTGCTTTTATAGCCTTCAAGGGTCGTCGGGGAGCTGAAGTATTTTCTAGTTGACAGTGGGCAAGAGGCGGGGTGCTCCCTGGACAGGTCACCAGTGCAATGCACGGCCAACATACCTCACAGTCCACATTCACAACTACGGACAATGTAGAGTCTCTAATTGCATGCCTGTTTTTGGACTGTGGGGGGAATCCTGAGAACCCGAAGAAAACCCTTGCAGAGAAAAGGTCACTTGAGCAAATTTAGCATTACTTCTTATATCATTCTAAGAACTTTTTGATTTTGCTTGAAATTGCAGATTCAGCCTTTTCTAGTGAAGCATGATAATGAAGATATCCTGGATACATTGAACTCACATCATATTAGAGGACCCGGCCCTCACTCTTCATCTCTTTCCACCACACGAACAAATCAGACTCATCTCCTCCCTGATCCGAGGTGTTCTTTGAGCAGGATGAAGACCTGAGACACTTATGACTCAACCTGTTCAAATTTAGGCAAACTGAAGCTTAATATTTACTGGGTGGTCCCTAATATTCTGTATACTCAGTGGAAGTGGAAAGACAGACCTGGCCGACCAACGGAGCTAGACTCTTATGAGCCTCGCCCTTTGGCAGCATCCACATGCTTCTCCTTTTCACTTTTTACTTAACACCCCGTCCTCACACACAGCACATAAACGCCTCGCCATTACCTACTCTGTTTTCCTTGTTAGACCAAAGAGGGAGAAAATACACGCAAAGAAAAGCAAAGTGCTAGACGCGAGCAGTGATGAATAAAGCCTGCATTGTTGGCGGAGGAAGTGCCGGTGCCGATAATTAATCATGCCGTGTGTTTGTCTTTCCTGACGCCGCATCCTCTCCAAAATCTGCCGTAAGAGAGAAAACAAAAATACACGAGGCGTTGAAGAAGAAAAATAAAGAAGCTTATTAGATTCATTTCCCTCTGCAATGGTTTCCACTGGTGTGATGGTATTGCGGTGATTGAAGCAAATGGTTTTGTCTGTGTGTGTGTGTGTGTCTGTGTGAATGGCTGTCTGAGTGTGTTTGTTTGTGTGTGTTTTCACATAGCAGAGGTGATGACACAATACTTAACATTATTACTGGCATTTATGAGTTTATTAAGCTGCCTGTCAGTGTTTTCATCAGCCCCTAACCAGATTTATTATTGCAGCCTTTTTGTCCACATATAGCGTGATTAAACCTGCTGCTGTGGGGGAAATTAATGAATAAAGTTGAAAAAAAATGATTCAAACAAAATGTATGGATGAAAAGAGAAAAAAAAAGCGCATTAGCATCGCGTGCTTCGGAGTGGAGTTAAGAGTAGAGGAAACTCTTCCAGTATCACGAAATCGGTTTTCGATCGCCTGCAATGCCGAGTTGAACAAAGAAAGGGTGGAGGGATGAGGAGGAGGAGGGTAGAAGAAGGGTGGATGGGGGGAGGGAGGGATAGAGAACAGGGCATGGTAGAAGGTTAAAGGGGGAGGAAGGGAAGCCGTAATGGGGTTATTTGGTGGGGGTGGGGTCTATACGAAGCATCGGAAGATTCAAACATACATATACACTTAGATATTTTTTCATAATGAGGCTATGGTGTGTGAAAATATATGTGTGTGAGTGCATGTGCGTGTGTGTGCGTTGCGTGACTAATCTGTGCCTGCTACAATGAGTGACGGAGCGAAGGGCTGATCTCTTGGAGTGAGCCACATGCCCCCTGACAGCACACCCATAAGAGAAACACGCAAACATGCCTCCAACACGCAACGCACACATCACCGATGCACATGTGACAGTTCTGCACGCCACAGTTTTATAGGCTAATTGCATACACACACTGGCATGGTAGTAGGCAGGCCGTCTTCTCAGAAGGAGCGAGGGGGGGGGGGGGCAAACAACATATGGTTAGGTTGATGAATTACGAATTAAGTGGGATACAAGTTTTTCAGCTTTCTTTTTGTTTATTCTTACTTTGGCGAAGCAGGACAGGACAGAATTGGAGTCCAGCATTTAAATTGATCACATCGAGTGAAAATTTATAAACTGTATTTGTCAGATAGTAGAATTAGAGTCTTCTTCATTTAGCATTAGGCTAAATGAGGTTGTGTTCGGGGGGGGGGGGATCTCAGGATAAAGGCTGTCAAATACTTTACATTAAGTTTTATTAAACAATAACAATTATAATAATAATAATCAATAATAAAGTTTTAACAAATAGAGCAACAAAATAATTGACAAATAGTATTTTGTTGTAAAAACTGTTTTGCTTGTATGACGCCTCATTTTCACTATAGATACAAATGTTTTGTCTGCAAATTAAGTTGGATAGATTTAATTTTTGAAACTCGCGTTTCCACTCACTACTCAACTATCACAGAACACAGCACTCTTTGTTTACCTACCTTAGAAAAATGTACAATGACCAGTATACACTTTGTTCATGGAATAAGATTTTCTCATTTGTCTTAAACATTCAATTTGTTGATTATATTTGAATAAAAACAAAGATGTACCACTTTTCTAAGTGGTGTTTACGTTGTGTTAACTAACATGTGACAAAAAAACTTTAAACTTAATTGAAACACCCCAAAATACACTGGATGCTGTCCTCTACCTCTAACCCTGTGAACCTTAGAGCCGTCCATGTGGCCGTATCGTGTGAGAGCAATCCTGCAAAGTCGTGAAATCCTCCAATGTTTGGTCTTGTTAGACAGGCCCACCAAGCAGACTAATACCTGGAATTAGTGCTGAGCAAAAGGAGACTGATACAGTTAATGTGTCCGCCACATGTCTGAGTGTCGGTCCAGCTCTCTTGCTGCTGTATCGCTGTTTGAGGTTGTCGGGGGAACTGGGGAGCATGCTCTGGGAAAAAAAATCAGTATTGTTATCGTTCTCAATGTTTCCTGTGTTGACACTGATGTGTGCTCTGCATTGTGTGTGCAGCAGATGCAGCAATATATTATATTTGACCTGAATGAGGTGTGCACGGTTTTACTTCGCACTAAAAAAAATGCTCTAAACAGCAAATAAATGTACATATGCCAGCTGGTATAAAAAAATGTTTGATTTCCGCATGCACTTGTAGCCGTTATAATGCAAACTTTTGTCATCATTTTGTATCCTTAAGCCTACTGCTTACCATGAGTCCCTTTTGTCAGTCTATTTACGTTCTACTTCTTTCTTTTATAGCAAACCAAGAGAAGCCCTCCAGGAAGCACATCATCAGCCCAGTATCCTCTAACCCTGAACCCAGGAAAGAGAGTCTTCCACTGGGCAACATCAATGAAAGCAGCCTTCTCCTGGAAGTAAGAAACCACATGGCTGTATTATATGTGTTTGTTGTGGAATATTATCTGTGTGTGTGTGTGTTTGTGTATCATGTAAAACTATTGTCCAAAAGGTGCTTTAATTACACTTTTTTATAATCAACTCACTGTGAATGAAACAATAAAACGACGCAGGCTTGCAAACATGCCAGTCAGGGGGCCATTTGTGTTTGTGTGAGTGTGTGTGTGTGTGTCTGTGAGTCTGCCCTTTGCCCTCTGCCCTGACCCCCTTTGTGGAGCCGCGGTGTTGCGTGACATAGGGGTGAGACAGGAGTGTCAGAGCTGATGAAGGAGGTGGGGACTTTAAGCCTGTGAAGTGTGTATGTGTGCTTTGTGTATGTGCGTGTCTGAATCATTGTCTGAATGCATGCGGGCGTGTGTGAAAGTGAACAGAAGAGAGTGAGAAGAACACACCAAGCCTGTCAAAAGTAATCAGTGCAACTGCAGATTAATTATACGTGCATATATTTCACATCATTATGAAGCACATATTGCGTCTTGTTACTTTGACCTGACATCAGGACATGAACACACAACGGCGCATGACTAAATGTTTTTGAAAATATTTTACATAAAGCAGCGTAAAGTTGTGGTTAGATTCCCCGAGAGGCTTGTGTTTCTGCCGAAGGTATCTGAGCTAACAGGTTGTCATAATCAGGATACAGGGGGATTGCCCAAGGATCAGATCAATGTTGCACGCTCAATATCCCTAATGGCTGTCTGTCAAACAACAAATTATGACACTGACCATTGGCCAACGACTGTGAGTGCACACACACAGAGAAGAGAGCAGGCCAGCGCTGATGCACTGATGCTTCTCTTAACGTGTCAGGTTGTCTCAATGGGATGGTAAACAAAAGGCTAGATTGACCGTAGTGATGCGATGCCTCTCATTGCGTGACTCAACCTGCGCTGGGGCCTCATAGCAAACTGTGCATTATAGTTGTTATGGTGAAGGGATCCTAAGAGAGGGAAGAGACAGATAATCTGTGTGTGCGTGTGTATGGTCGCATTGCATATGTTTGTGCGTGTGCTTGGTATCCTGTCTGTCTGTGTGTGACAGGTGCTTCTGCTTGTGCATGTCTGAGTACATAGGTTTCAATAATACGTCTATGCAAAATATGTATATATTGAATGTTCTATTCTGTATGTAGTTTTATATACATATTTGAGCACCTCAAAGCACCGCTGTGCCTTTTTATTAAGATTTTTTTAATTTTTTAAAATCTTAAAAAATATTATTTAATATACAAATATTATTAACCTTAATATTAATATTACTATAATAGCAAAAAATGAATATGGGTACATTATATTTATATATAAACATATACATTCATTTATGTATACACAAATATATGCAGATATATTGCACATCATAGTATGATGATAAACATTGAATAAAATAATACAAATAAAATACAAATAAAATATATATTTTTAAATTTATAAAACCAACTGAGGGGCTCACAATGACAGTATGTCAATTCCAATGCACCTATTTTGCACATTTATTTTAAAGAAACAAGAGTAGAAACAAACCAAAGTCAAAACAATTATTAAGATATCACAAAAGGTGAAATGAGTGATTAGGACTGAAAAGGAGGCAAAAAATAATATATGACAGAAGTGTAAATACAGTTATTCCATCAGGTTTGACATATTAGTTTTGTACATTTTCCTTCATCTCCCATTTCATTATCTTTGTCAATTAGCTGGAAATTGGATGAAAACTTGGGTAGAGATAACGAGGCAATGTTAAGCATGGTGTTATCATTGTTGTCTATGAATATCTGCCCAAAAAGGCCACAGAAATATCCTGAGACTGTTAACTCAAAACAAAAACTGTGCATTCCATGGTAGCGCAAGAGGAAGGGTCAGGGATCAATGATATCATATAGGATTCATATTCTATTCAAGAACAAACATCAAATGTCAAGGCAGTGCCTCCAAAGGGTTAGAGATATTTCTGACTTTGCTTTTTCCTGAGCCACTAGAGCCGCGATGTAGCCTTGGCTCAGAACATAGCTGAAAATGTATAGAATTGTTTATTTATGTTCTGCAAAATTATTCACATTTAATACTGTGCTTTCATCGTAGTGGAAGCTGAAACTCACTGGCTGATATCCAACATGTGTTTGAAAAAACACCACCTCTCAATATAACAGAGTCCCATGCTGTTATAACCTACAAGTACATGTGTAGGATGTGGGTGTGTCTCTGGTGGTAGCCGGCCGTCGTGTTTGTCATGACCTCATCAACGCCACTTTCATCTCCCTCTGACAGCGAGACAGCAGGAAGACCAAAGAAACCCTGTCGAAAAACACGAGACAAGGCTGCCCCACCACCACCGCCATCACTCCTCCACGCCCCCACCCCCTCCCTCGCCCCCGCCCCCTCCCTCTCTACTGCTTCCAAATCTAGTGAACATATATTTTATTTTGGGCTCTGCGTGCAAAGCGCCTCTTAAGATTTGTAAGTCAAAGCTTTCAGTCTCCCAGGGGTGGTTATGGGAGCCGGGGGCGTTGTAGTTGCAGATATGTGGCAGAGCAGGCCAGCAGCAGGTGCCTGTTTCCATTACCTAAAGGCTTCAGTATGTGCAGAACTGAGGGAAATGTGAATGGAGAAAACATACAAAAACAGCATGCAGCGCAGTGCAGCCAGTATCAGTTGGTTTTCACTCGCCTTCTGTATGTCTGGAACTCGTTTCCTACTTTAAAAGAACAAGGGCTGTTCACATGGGCCTGCTTGTTATTTTAAATTAAAATAGAATAATGAGTATTAAGGCTGAATAGTCATTTTTTCAGCTGCTCTTTCCAGCTCTTAATCTGTGAAATAAATGGTCCTATTCCATATTTATCTGTAATGTAAAGTCGGTATTCCATATTTGGAAAAGCAAATACGAACTATACTGTTTTTGCCTGCACATACTCTTTCAGGTCAAAGGTACAGAGTCTATTTGTTCCAGGAGAATACAAATGTCAAAATCCCTTAAAAAGACTACGTGTTGCAGGGATTTTCGGTGGCATTTCACTGACTAGGAACTAGAATGGAGAAAGGTGAAGCGGTTAAATAAACCTACATGAACCCATCATGTAAATCGTGGCCTTTTTATGGCCCCGTAGGACCTCATAAAGGCAACGTCACACTCCAGTATATTCAGGACATTGTTATGCCTGGGGGTTTGGACTCCAAATGTCCCATCACTGAGTAATTGAATATTTGAATTACACAATGTGTCACTGTAGAAGCACGTATAGATACGAATGAATCACCAAAAATTTTGTCAGACGTTCAATGCCACAGCTTTGGATTGAATCACTCAGCAAAAAGCTGCAGTGCCTAAATACCTCATCCCAGTGTAGTCATATGATCATGAAGTATTGCATCTACATATAAAGTAAATGATTACATTTTTTGGAAAATTTGGCCTAGAAATGATTGACCAACATATCAATTGTGGTAATGTCCCCTTCCTCCAGAGGTTCAGAGTATGCCTTTAGTCATAACAGGCTCATAGTTATTTACGATATTTAAATCCTGCATGGTGCACAACAAAAGTCATCATTGTGTGTGTGTGTGTGTGTGTGTGTGTGTGTGTGTGTGTGTGTACATGCATGCGTTTGATGTGACTGTGTGTGTGCGTGTACTCGTTTTTGTTACTTGTGTAGGACCTTTTCCAGAAGTAGACCTCATGGGGACCAAACCTTGGTCAATATTATGGTTAAGATATGAATTTTAGTTAGGTTAATGTTAGGGTTAGGCATAACTTGGTCATGGTTAAGGTTAGGGATAAGGTTTTTGTCCAAGCTGTCCACAATGAATAAAAGTCCTAATAAGGACAACTATGCACAATTGTGTGTGTGTGTGGGCTTGCGTGTGCTAGTATGTGTCATGTGTGTGGTCCATGTATTACTCATACTGCAGGGACCTTAATCTGTTTACACAGTCACATTGTGGGGACTTGTCCTCCTTCATTACGTCTTAGGTGAAGACGTATTTTAAGGTTAGGTGTAGGTTTAGGTTCGGTTTAAGGGGTTAGACAAGTAGTGATGGGGTAGGGGTTAGGGTTAGGGTTAGTCGTTACCCCTTACGTCCTCTGAAGTCATGGAGATGACATTCTGTGTGGTTGGGTGTGTATGTGTGTGTGTGTGTGTGTGTGTGTGTGTATGTGTGGGAGTGTGCATGTTTTTTAATGGGTCTCACTCTCCCCCTGGACATCGCGAATATGTGCCAGTTAAACTTGTCAAACACGATCTGCTCCCATGCCACCCACAGCCCAATATGTGCCCCCCTCCCCCCTCCCCATCACGCTTTCTTATGTTATTTAGATGTTGTATTAAAGTTTCAACTTATTTCTGTCACAGTGTTGCATTGTCACAGTATGACTCAGATAACCTCCAGGTTTGGAATTTTAGGACAACACACGGCTGCAGATATCAGAGCGCATCATGTGGTCAGGGGGGAGGGTGTGCAGTGAGCAGAGCGCTGCACCGTTTGCTAGGGCAATCAGATCACTGCTCGGAGAAACTGAGAGAGGGAGACGGAGAAGAAAAGAGAATATGAGTGTGAATTTAGAGGCCGCAGGGGTATACACCACGTAAAAATACACACACAACACACACGCTCACCAGGGAAGACCTGCATAGTCTCGCAGTAAAGTAGAGGTGACAGACTCTGGCAGCCGCAGTCACGCAAGTCAAGTAGCCTTGCAGTTGTCACGCTATCGCAGCTGTGCACACACACACACAAACACACACTGGAAGACCTTTCTCCCTCTTCCACGTCTCCCTCCTCTGCTGTCTTTTTTTCCTCTCACCCTCTTCCTTCCTTCTCCATCTGTCCATCCCTTCTCATTTAACCGAAGCCAGTCATGTGTTTATTTAAAATTTTCTTTTTAATCAACACTTGTCTGCGTAAGCTGTGCTGGCTAAACACATTATTCCCACTTGTGTGCTGTGTCTGTCTGGAGTTTCTCTGCTTTTAATCAGTGTGTTTAGTGTCACAAATCAAAGCATGTTACCAGTCAAACAGACTTAATTATCAAAGTATCTAACTTATGAAATATATTCGTTTAAAGGGGAGCAAGTTGGCGTGTGTGTCATTTTTAAGTTAACCGCTTTCAAAATACCATGAATGTAAATTTTCCCAGAAAACACTCTTGAAAAGTCTTTCAAAGGCAATACTTCGGATTACAAATCAGAAAGTTTTATTTGGCCCAATCAGTCCCATAAACATCTGTCTTTCATTCCTTCTCCAGCGTTGTATTATTCCATCTTTTCTCTCTTTTTTATTGTTATTTTCTGATCTGAGAATTGTGGAAAGAATGATAGTAATTGAACATGGAGCTATAAAGACGTCCGGCTCTGGCTGCATATTGTCGGGGGCTTACAAAAAAGGAATTGTACAGTTGGGTCACAAATTCATCTGGACTCTGTTGCCCCTTGTTGCTGCTGGGTAACATATGGAGCATGCAATCTAAAATTAGTTTTGCAAAGATGGCTCAAGTAAAATTCCGTTGTTTGTGTTTGTCAATTATGTATTTGTTTTACTTGAGTTTATTTTTTGCAGGAGCTGCCCTGAGTCACAACTTATTTCTGTCCCTCTCTCTCCCTCTCTGTGTGCGTGCCTGCGTGTGTGTGTGTGTGTGTGTGTGTGTGTGTGTGTGTGTGTGTGTGTGTGTGTGTGTGTGTGTGTGTGTGTGTGTGTGTGTGTGTGTGTGTGTGTGTGTGTGTGTGTGTGTGTGTGTGTGTGTGTGTGTGTGTGTGTGTAGTCTCTGACAGGGTTTGCCTTGGTGGTGAGCAGTGAGGGGATGGTCTTTTACGCCTCCTCAACCATTGTGGATTATCTGGGATTTCATCAGGTAAGTTGATATGAGTTAGTATATATAAGATGTGCAATGCTGTAAATGATCCTCCCTGAGGTAACCTTAATCCATGAAATCCACCTGATAGCAAACACAGCCAATATGAAAGGAGACATTATTCAGTTTCCAGTGGCTTTCTTTGCTGTTGAGTTTTCACTATCTCTGTTCTGTTGATACACACTTTAAAGAATTAGTTAGACTTTTTGGAAAATATTCATTTTCGCTTTCTCACTGAGAGCAAGATAAGATTGGGTACTTAAATATGCAGTAGGCTACAGCTGGTTAGCGCAGTTTAGCATAAATACGGGAAACATTACGAAACTGCTAGAATGGGTCTTGCACTTGTACATTTTTGCAAACCCGCACCTGCAAAGCTCTGCACAATACCTAACCTGTTACCTGCTATTATCTCAAATTTAAAGTCCAAGTCTTCCACTTGGTCCCTTGTGGACACCCAGTATCAAATTATACCTTTAATGGCTTCACAAATGAAAACTTAGAGGTGAACGTCGGTATAGATGCCCCTTTTTTTTTTACATGTAAATTAGTAAATCCTCCCAAGCAGCTGCTCACATGTCCCCTCTCAAAGTTTTGACTCAACAAGTGTCAGAGATCTGAGCTCTGCTGTGATTCACCATCATCCTTTTTCTTGTGTATCCCACATCTAATGAGCTATAAAAAAGTCTCTCTAAGTTCACTTCCCAGCCGCCTGATAACTCTGTATAGAGGCCAGAGTGAGCCAAGAGGCCACAGAAAGGTGAAGGACTCCATTTCACCCTAAGATATAACTGTTTAGGCGTCTATACGTGTCTTTGTGTGTGTGTGTGTGTGTGTGTGTGTGTGTGTGTGTGTGTGTGTGTGTGTGTGTGTGTGTGTGTGTGTGTGTGTGTGTGTGTGTGTGTGTGTGGGCACTGATAAGTCACCAAAGATTTAGCTTCCTTCCTCTCCGGCAGCAAGGCCCAGCCAGTCATTAATTATGGATGATATCAACACGGACTCGCCTGTCCCGCAATGCTGAAATCGTCCCTCTCCTTCAAAACCATGTATAAAGTGCTTTTCGGTGTTAAAATCTCCTTTGCCCTCATGTTGGCTCAGACACACACACATGCTATGCATACAACACACACACATACAGCAGACCAACACTTTGAGGTAGAAATTCTTCTGCTTCAGCGCTCTCACTTGGCTTACAAGCAGACAGGGGCAGAAACCCAGCGCCATGAAATCGACATGAAAACCAAAGTGGTCTGAAAGATCCTGCCTGTGTGTGTGTGCAGGTTGGCATTGAGGGCAGTACATACAAACAAAGGAAATTAAAACTGTAAGGTGTGTTCTGGAAAATACGTGTAAATATATGATGCTCAATCAACACTTTATTTGTGTTTGTCTGATGTTTCCGCATGTTTCTAGTTAAAATAACTTTTTAAATGTTGCAAACTTCTGATATGAATTGAAGTAGAAAGGTCAAATCAGGTAGTTTATTTGTGCCAACCAGCCGGTGCACATAGATCTATGTTTAAATCCCATAGGATTAAATGTGTAGTTGATAGTAAACAGCAGCTGAGAATTAAAAAAAAGAATTTAAATAGCCACAGATCATCATGTTGAGTTTCAGAGACAACAGAGTCACCAAAACAATCTCAGACTTTCTCACATGTTCGGTTCCTGCGAAGCAGCTATTGGTTGTTTTTGAGTCGCATAGTTTGCCACTAAGGCCCTGACAACATGTCACATCATTTTAAACCCACAATTGTAGTCAGAAGGACACTTATCCCTAATATACCACAGGAAAAGAAAAGAGAAGAGAGAGCCTCACTAAGTAGCACCACAAGAAAGCCCCAGAGAAGAGCACAAAAACTCCACTGGTCTTTGATCCTGTTTGTTACTGGGGCAGTTTGCCTTTGAAGGCCATGAAAATATCACTTATTCTCCATTTTCTCCTCTTCTTTTCCTCCCTTGTGTTTTTTACGAGAAACATAAACAATAGTCACTCGATCCGTCTGTCTGCCTGACTGCCGGTAGGGAACCAAACCACAGGACGAAGCGCTCGGCGAAGACGGTGGGAACAGATTGTGTTTTCAGAGGCAGGCGATCAAAAACCCTCGCGTGCCACCAGTGTGGAAATTATGGAGAGAGCAGGGAGGGGGGAGAGGGGGAAGAGGAGAAGGTTAAACATTTTAGTGAGGAATCTGTCATGGAATGACAGAAAGCACAGCTAGAGCTGGAAAAGAGAGAGAGAGAGAGGCATGATGAGAGTGGGCTGTAACCCGACTCACTGTGTGTGAGTGTGTGTGTGTGGATAGGGAGGGTAAGCTGGGCTGGACTGCTGTTCGGGAGCCGGTGTCACGCGATGTTTGACAAACACAGCTGCCCTCACTGGCCTGTAGCTGTCCGTAGACTCTTACTTTACTGGCTAAACGTACTGCCTGTGTGCATGTGCAGCCATATGTATGCATGTACAGTAAGTGTGCATGTATGTGACTTCCAGTGACTTTGTATTTACAGTACGGTCCTTGTGTGTGCGCGGGGGAATCCTGAGGCAGACTGAGTGTTTCTGAGCCACACTGACAGGACTACCCCTCCCTCCAAACAGCAGCTACCAGCTGCACTGATGGCACTGAGCAGCAGAGCACTGTGGGCCAGAGTCACTGAGTCGATGGCGCTGTGAACACGCGATCTCATGTGTATAAAGACTTTGAGGAAATTACACGTCCGAGACTAAAAGTAGAGATGATGGTGATGTCGGCACATGTTTTAACAAACTACTCAAGTTCTGCTTTGCTTTCCTCCACAGACTGACGTGATGCACCAGAATGTGTTTGACTACATCCACATAGACGACCGTCAGGAGTTTAGACGCCAGCTCCACTGGGCCATGTGTCCTCCGCAGCACCGGGAGTCGGCACACCAGGACACCCAGCTGGGTGCAGGGACTGGTGGGTAGTTCACTACGAAGGGTTTAGCAAATTGTTGATGTTTTTTTGTCACTTCATTTTCATCGCTTCTTTTTAATGTTTTCTGCTCGTTATTTCTGAGCAACATCTGCAGCATATCAACAAAATAACGGTCACACAGAAATCCCTTCACTATATAGTGTAATGAAGGGATTTCATAGAAGTTATATACAGCACTTCCATCTCTAAAATACAGAGGTAGAATCAGTTTCATCATCTACAACCTGATATCGTTGGGTTACTTTGGTTATCCTGTTAAGATTATATTTGCATTCAATTGTCAGGCCATTGCAGTCTACTGCTTTACAAATTAACGTATTTATCTCCTCCTCTATTCATCTATAGGAGAGGACTTTGTGGTCAGCAGTCAGTTTAACTCTCTGGAGGCCGGGGGAATTCCTTCTGAGCTCTCCTGCTTCCTCAACAGATGCTTCATTGCCAGAGTCCGATGCCTCCTGGACAGCACCTCTGGATTCTTGGTGAGTGGTCTGGACCAAACTGAAACCTAAGCTAAACAGTGACTTGAATTTTCAGTCAGCTAACGTTATTAAACATTAATTGGAATACAGTGAAGAAAAAGCTGCTTGCCCTCTGGTAAAAGACCCAGGCCAATAAAGAGGATTTTGACCCCTGTGGTGCAGCAAAGCTTCATATTTAATCGGAATGTGTGGGGTTGTTCATAGTTGTGTTGCAAGACATTATAATATAATTGGTTGCCTGGACATAACAGTAGAATAGGGGCACGATTCGTCCCTCGTGGCTGTGACTAGGGCGGTTTGGAGAACTACAGCGGAAAAGCTTGAGGCCCTGATGACAGAGCAATGAGAATATGGGTTTGGACCATTTGGTTAGGGTGAGCGGAGTTCAATGTCACCAAGTCCACTTTTGTTGCACTCATGCTGGCTGTGCGACAGAAACTCTAGTTGGCAATTTCCTGACATACGTAAACTGGAAGCACTTTGTAGCCAAGCAGTGAGCAAATATTGGAAGCATGTTTTCCTCATCAGTCAACATAATTGCAGCAAACACGCACAAATTGTTGTGTAATGCACAGTCCACACCCTGCAAGCAAATAAAAAGACCAAAGGATCTTCATTTCCTGTTAGAAAACTAAGATAAAATACTTTAGATAGAATTGCAGCTGGCCTTGTGCATAGGAAAGGTCAGACGGTCCACCACTTGGTCCAGATCATCAACTTTATATAAAGATGGACGGCATGTCTCCACTTCCTCCCACTAACCAGGAAAGAAACAGAAATACCTCTATACGAATGCAGCCGTCTTGCACATTTGGAGCCAGTCTGTGCAGTAGTGATCAGGGATGGAGCTTTGGTAGTGAGGTCCCGCCGATGCACATGCTGGACCAATCAGGAGTCAGTCTCCGCTGTCAATCAAATTACTAATTAAAACCAAACGTACTGGAATATGAATCCATTAACATACAACAGTGGTATGAGAACTACATAAGCAGACATAAACCATCTTTGCGAAAAATTCATTTAACACATACTTTTTAGTTTTATTCATGTCCCATGGACTTACATGGAGGAGACATGATTTATGAACTATATTGCAGCCAGCCATCAGGTGGAGGCTGTGGCTTCTCTTTTGGAGCTTTGACATTAGCTGTTGTCTAATCTTGGCCAATGAGCTGTCAAATATGTTGTTTAATCTTGAAACATGGTCCCATGATCCTTTGGATTTTAACTATTCAACACCTCCTCAGTTGCTGTTCAGTTAATGAAAACAGATTCCCTGTGTTAATGTGATTTATAAGCCTGGATCACAGCTGAACAACATTATTCTGAGAGTGATGTCAGAGGAAAATGGCCTCCATGTGAATATGGTCCATTAAAGAAAAGTTGACACTCTCTTAAATTGAAGACCAGTTTGAATTAAAAGGAAAAAAAGGAATGAAGGAAGATGAAAAGACCAGTTTGGGAGTGAGAAACATTGGATGCTTCCAATCCAATAAATTCTTCCCCTCTTCTCTCCCAGACCATGCAGTTCCAGGGTCGACTGAAGTTTCTCCAAGGGCAGAAAAAGAAGTCGGGCTCTGGGGCCCTTATGCCTCCCCAGCTGGCTCTGTTCTGCATTGGTGTACCACTCCTACTGCCCTCCATCACTGAGATGAAAATGAAGAACATGTTAATGCGGGGAAAGATCAAGGGAGGAGGAGGTGGAGGAGGTATCTCTGCACTGGAGCAAGGGTAAGTGGGATACAAAAAACAAAACTGGAGGGATGATGTATAGTCACACTTTGTCCTATAGTGTAAAGCCGCTGATTTTGTTGTGATGGGGGTGCTATACTGTCATTAAAGGTCAAGCTTTTTAGCACAAACTTGATGTCTCAGGTCATGCTGGTCCAGAGTTGATGTGTTTGATGCATTTTGGCACCGTGTTATGGCCTGTAGAAAATTACATTTATTGGCCTATCGGGGGAGCTACAACTAAAGGTCAACATTTTAAACACTGAAAGGCCACTGCTCCTACATCATCAGTTTAAGTTTTGTTGAAGCTTAAACTTGTGATGCACTTTGTCACCAGTCAGCCTGGAGTTGCTTCGATAATATATACAGGATGACGTGTTTGCTTTGTGCATTGATGTGCATGTAAAATCACGCCTACTGTCAATATCAATTAGACAAAAGGTAAAGGACACACATTCCAAACAGTTTGAGACTTCTAAAAATGGGGTTACCAACAATTGTTTTTGTTTTTTTTCTTCATTATCCAGGGAAACATGGATAATGTCTGTGTATATATATTTATTTGGCAAAATACCAATTACATTTAAGTGGACAGCAGGTTGGCTGGTTAGAGGGGAGGCTATCAGGTTTCTTAGGGTAGTCTAAGCCCATACATGGCATTTGCTATTATAAAGACTATTATGGTGGCAATTGCTGCTGTATAAAGGGCAGAGTCAACAAAGGTCTTTCTGAAATTTGATTCGTCACCGACAGATGGACTCACATCACACACATGGGAGATATGAAAATGAGCAAGATAAGGAATAAGGAAGAGATAAATTACCTAAAGCTTAGAAATATTAGAATATATATTTCTATGGTGCACTTGTTCAATATTTCAATGTGTGATGTTGAAAAGACAGAAATGAACTCCCATGAGTCAGGATCACTGGAAAAATATTATTGCTTATTTTCTCCATCTTTGCCGGATAAAATTTGATATCATAAAAGCTCTTTAGATCATTTCAAAAATGTTGTTAGTGAGGATACACATACAGCAACACAACATACTCTACTTTACATAAACTCATTGGCACTACGACTCCATATTATCTTGTCATTACAATGTTTAATGATCCACTTTAATGCCTCTGTCTGATTACACTTCAAAATGACTTTGAATTATGGTGGGAATGTACGATGTGACAAGGCTTTAGGTACCATTACTAATGACAACAGGTAAACAAGTCATCCCGTCCAAACAGGAGAGTGAAACTGTCAGTCAAACAATTTGTCTCCACCCAGAGGTCAAATCTGAAAAGACCTGTGTGAATGAAATTTAGGTGTTCAGAGGCTTTAAAGTAAAAGTTGACTTTATAACCAAAAGTAAGAAATAGCACCTTAAATTATAATAAGAACTTGAAACAATGTAGCAGTTTGTAGTGATGAAATGCATTTGTGAATAGATAACACAGGGGAAGCTTGATTACTGCAGCAGAAGGTTCAGAAGATACATTTTAGAAAAATAATTGTCTTGAGGTTGTTGAATCTTTCTCTTAATAACAAAATATTAAATATTCTGCACATTTTAGTGAAAGTCAAATTATTGAATTCAAGCCAAATAGGGGAGAACGGACACACCTCTTTTTATTTGTATGTATCTTTTGAGTATATAACATTGTCTAGTTTCTTCTTTAATCATCGGGTTTTAGTCTTATAAAAAGCTTCCACTTACATATTAATCAGTCTGATTGGAAAATTTAGTTTGTAATTTGATCAATAAATCATTAAGTCAGTGCAGTTTTATTTTGACGCTCACACTGCAACAGCTTCAATGGGGGAGTTGATGTTTACAGTTTAAAAAGATTGTTACAGAGGCTAAACATATTTCCTGCTGCAGTGTTTTAAGAACACAGGAAGATCAGTCAGGAGATCCATTGATCTGATGTTGACTCTGTTCTCGGGAAAGATGAGACAGATCCTGGAAAAGATGACTCACTTTTGGAACAAATATTTCCTGAATTGAAGTGAACCAAACCGAGATAGTTATGCTTTGAGTCATTCATCAATCAGTAGAAAAAGGAGGAATTTTTTAAGAAACTGGCTTTACTTGGAATGAATGTGGTCAAAGAACAGATCAACTCTCAGATTTGTCCACAGGATCTGTGACTAATCCTTTCATTCTCTTTTTTACATCCCCTCCCTCCTCCCCACCTCTCTTTTTTCATGCTGTCCCTCATCACAGAGAGCGAGGGGAACACCTCCGCAGACACTCCTTCAGTGGAGGGATGGGCGACATTGCGGACCCTATGCTCCTCTCGTGTCCCACTCCTGGTGGCACCCAGAGAGCTCACCACGCTCCCTGGACCCCACTCTCCAAAGACAACGTCAAGTACCGCCCCGATGGCTACTACAACCAGGAGGAGCCCCTCAACTACTGCAAGTCCTCCATGGTGTCCCACAAAGGTCTCAGCCCGGGCCTGGGTGCCGGCTGGCCCCTGCGGTCAAACTCGGGCCCTATCAGAGCGGGCCAGGGCGTTGGCTACGTCCCATCTAACCGCATGAACAAGGCCGGTCAGTATGGGAAGCCATACCGTCTTTCCCCGAGTTTCCACAACAACAGAGGTGGCGAGGTTTTTGTGTCGAAGCTCTATGGTAACATCCAGATTCCCACAGACCCAGATGCTTACTGCGTGGACCTGGTGAAGAGTGAGAACGGCTACGGAGAATGCTACGACGGGCATCTGATGTCCGAGATGCCCCCCATCAAGGTGGAGCACGACTCTGACTCTGAAAATGGCTGCGACGCCTACGGCCGACCCTGGGCCTGCCGCGACACAGATGCCATAGATCGACGCTACGGTAACGGGATGTACGACCAGAGCTCTGGCCTGCCACTCAAATCAGAGGCCGATTATTATGATCCCCAGTTCTCGCCCTGTCAGCGAGGGAAGGCAGGAATCAGCCCGCCCTACAATAACGGCAACTATCACAGCTATGCAGTCAACAACGGCGGGAATACCAACGCACGTCTGCTGAAGTGCGACAAAGACTTGGAGAGCAACAATGACAACAACCAGTTTAGTCCTCAGAGACTCTCTCATTCAGGGTCTCTTTGCAGCAACCAGTCCATCAACCTCATGGACTCGCACGTCTACCCGCAGGACCCTCACAAGGCCTACATGCACCAAGACTACAACAAGCACGGCTCCTACGATTTCAAAGGTCACGGCCTGATCCACTCCATCAAGCGGGAGCCCATGGATTCCCCGCCGTGGTCTGAGGGCGGCCATGACATGAACCAGTCCATGATGGTCGGTCCAAGGAACGTTATGCCATGTGTGATGAGCGCAGGGCACCATAAGTCCAGTCCTTACATATACCTGCCGTAAGAGTGAATGCAGGGTGACCCATGCATACACCCAAGACAGACCCGCACACACACACACACACACAATCGCACACGCACACACTCACACACTCACACAAACAATCAGTGTGCGTTATAGTACTTTGTATTATTGTTGTTTTCATACACATGCACCAGCAGTACAAAAGGACAGTCTTTGGTTTTGAGGATTCCCAGGATGTCATGTACTTCTTCAGTTTGATGAAGAGGTCAGAAACAAGGCTCAGGTTTCTAGTGTTAGTGTCGTGACAATCAGAAGTATAAAAAAATTAATAAATGAATCCAGTATATGGATAGATGCTTTTTGTTTTTAAAGAATACATTTTGTAGTTGGTTCCAAGCACTTTTGGAGTTAATGACAATGAGACAGAATATGTCTGAAAACACCATTTTATTTTTTATGTGTTGTGCACACCTGAATTTTGTGGGAGGAAGAAACATTTTTTGCTGTAAAAATACTTTTTTTAAACTTTGAACACAGGCGATGATTTAACACCTGCCACTGGGCTTATGCAAGAGACAAGGCTGATCATGAGAACTCACATAAGAGTCAGTTCTAACAACGTGAAGCATCATCGGCATTGAAGATTTAAAGGAGCTTGCTGGTGGTTTTGCATGTTCTAGTGCTTTGACTATACATCACCTACTTTCAGCATTACGGGCAGAAACAACTTGTTTCTATGCATTTTACAAATTTTTGTTTTCAACATGCAAATACTTGAAACTTACTTGAAATCCACTGCAGTAAAATGTTTGGTTATTTTCTAAATAATTGCATCAGCATAATTCTGCTAATATACAAACAAAGACAGTCCCCTTATGAGACTGCATTTACACTCACTAGATCCATTTACATGTTTGGGGATCTGAACCAAAAAACAATTCCGGAAATATACATGAATTATTCTCTGAGAAATCAAGTAAAATATTGCATAACTTCCTATCTCGCAATCACACAAATGTTGACGAAAACATAAACTCATTGGCGGAGGTACCAATATATTTGCATCTAGGGTCTGTTTCCACCATCCATCAGATTATTGAGTGTCTGCTAAAAAGCATTTTTTTTAATGCATGACAACCAAATTCATATTGTATATTTAATAACTGTTAGTGTTCTGAACCCGATTTTCCAAGAGCATACTTTACAGAACAATGCTTTTATCCGAGAATCCTTGAATGCACTATTAAGTGTAGTTTTGAAACGGTTTGTAGCAGAATCCTCGACAGTGACGTTAAGTGCAGTATATGCAATTTATAGTTAGTGGACCAAAACATAGAAAATATTTACTACCGGGGCACAGTGAGTGTCCCGCTGAAGTGCTGTAGGGCAAGGCACTGAAATTCCCACAGGTAACCGACCGCTCTGTACTTGCTCCATGGCTCTGATCTCCTTGTGGAAGTTAATTTACGACAAAACTGATTTAAAGTCAGTCGCATTTAACGTTAAACATCAGTAAACTGACTTGAAACGAGAGAGCAAATTAAATCACGCTGTAATTGACCTTAAAATCCAACTTGGACCCAAGAAAATCTTCTGCACCAGTTCATTGACTTCATTAAATATCAATTGAAGGTTTGTTTGCACAAGTGTTAGACTGAATTGAAGGAAAAGAGTCTGTCATTACAAGGTTTGAATTTCTTTCAATGCGCACAATATTTCATTTCTTCATCATTTTTCAAACTCCGGTTGAATGTACAAAATAACATTAATTTATGTCATTTTTATTTCACTTGCTAACTTTGTACAGTGTGGAGCTGCATCTCGTCCCTGTACAAGCTGTCTCACTGCAGATGTGACATGTTTTCCTTTGAGATGAATATACACAGACGTCGTCTTCACAATCAGTGTTTTTTGCACAAATGAAATGAAAAGCACCAAATTGATTCAGTGTCGAGAGTCTCGCTCCTGTGACGCTACTGTAGTGGTTTCTAAATTGCACTACCCGTTAAGCTGAAGGTCAAGCCGACCCAGACAGGTTTTTGAGTCAACGCACACAGTAATACATGGTGTCACTGATTTGAATTTGTATTTTTTTTCTCTTCGTGTGTTCTTTTCAGTAAGTGTTTGATGATTCGTATATTTATTGTAAGAGGCAGATGTGTATAATTTTAAAAAGAAAACTACAGTTTTGAAGACTTTTTCTGTTTTCTTTAAGGTAAATGAATATGGATTTTTTTTCTCGCCCTCTTTTTGATAATTGTTAAAAAAACGTCTCATGGAGGAGGTAGCTGCAAGGTAGCGAACACAGTGTACATATGCAGTGTCTTCCAGTGTTTCTATGTGTTTTTGCAAATGGGACTTATCTATTAAAATACGTTTTCTTTGTATGGAAAATCTGGGTGAAGTGTTTTTCTTTTGCCATTAATCACACGAGTGAAGTGCCCGTTTTGAACCTCCCTGTTTGGAATGATCTACTATCTTGGACTCTGGTAATGCTCCTCAAACAATAATGTCACTTTTTATTGTTTGTGTGCTGGATGTTGTGTGCAAAGCTGTTTTTTAAACAGTCTATGGTGCAGAGTGAAGTTAAAAACTTTGTGTTCGTTAATCTGCAGTGAAGAGTTTTTAGTAAATGTTTTTCATAAAATGAAATAGAGTTTGCTTCATTACTTTCACGTGTGTGGTTTAAACTTAAGTTTGAATGATTCACTTAACTGCTGTTATTTTTCCATACTTTACATGTGGGCCATTCCCGAGGTCAACAGAATCTTCAGACCCAAGTTCACAACTTTTCAAAATAAAAGCCCTCATACAGCTTAATGTGTAGCATTGCAGCAATGAAACCAGTGTAGTGCTTTAACTTAATAGAAAACCTGCTGTGACAGAAATCAGAACCCACAACATCCGTGAATGTCTGTGTCTTAGTGTGATATGGTCAAACAAAAATAATCAAAATGATATGACGACGATTGTGACCATCGGTTTCACTTAGTTGTCGACCACTGCTGTAGTTTATTAGTGGATGTAGAAAAAGACATGTTTAACTCTGTCCAGAGCCAGTGTGAAGTGTGAAGCCGATATCATGAACCATTACAAGATATACGTTCCACATACACACCGACCGGCAGAGCAGCTTTGTGAAATTAGTATGTCATTGATGATATGCAAAGCGAGTAACATGTGAACATGTTCTGGACTATTGTAAACAACATATGTGAACAGATTACAGATGATGAGTTACTTAGAACATTAATATTACTCAGTTGTTTAATGTCAAGCATTTCTATTACTGATTTACAATGTGTTATAAATGTGGGAGCGACATGTAAGAAACAGAACAGGGACCACCTGACTGAAGCAGATATATTAATTGGATACACAACTGGAGACGGATTAAACATGAGCATCACAGAGATTCAATAATTTCCTACTCTCGTAAAGTGAGAAATGGCCAAATTATTTAGTTCACTCAACGTCCTTGTCTATTTAGTAGCTTCTGAATTTTTCACGTACAGCAAATGTGGTCTCATTCTTCAGATTTGTGTCTCTATTAATAATTAATCACTCAGCAGAACAGGATACAGAGTATCTCTGGCCACATTGCCTGTATGATTAATGTGCTGTAAAGTTGGCGTGACAGCTCCCTCACACGATCTGGGGAAACGTAACACTTCATCTCTCGCCGCTGTCTGGGACGAGGGCTCGAGCCAGGGGACCGCCGGCACCCACAGAGACATGGAGGTAGGGGGCAGAGAGAGAAAGAGATGTGTGGTCAAATCCTACGGTCCACGGGATTCTCAGGAGAGATGGACCCTGAATGTATTTATCCATTGTTCTTCTTCTCCTTGAACAGGTTATTGCTAAATCGCACAGCTTGGGTGTTAAATATCTATGTCACAAGGCAGCCTTTATTAAAGAGAATATAATAACTGATATATATGGACGACATGCTCATGGTTCACAACTATCACTTTCTATACAATAATAATAATGATAAATTGTTTGTTTAATACTTATTGCATTGACCCACGGTCCCTGTTTTTTAACGCATGTTGTACAGTGCACAGTAGCAGGCCCTCGTTGTGATTAAAGGTTCGCTCACATAACCTGAATGTTAATTCTGAGTGGCTAGAGTCAAACTTATAAATACATACTTATCAACAATAATTTTATACATTTACTATGACAATAATTATTGTCCCATATCTATGTAAAAATGTATTAAAACAAAACTCCAAGGTTCATGGTTTAGGAGAAATATAGGAGAAAAAAACAACAAATGCAGTGATGTATATAACAAAGGAGAAACAAGTGTACCACTGTAAAATGGAAACCGTGATTTACAGTAATTGGTGATACGTATTTATACTCCACACTAATAAAATAACAACCATAAAGCACATACATTAAATAGAATATTCTTCATTAGGAGTATTATTAGGCCCACTGTGTGTTTAAAAGCTACCGAGTGTAACAAGTCTAACTTTTTGTAGCTCTCCTGGATCAGGTAAACACACCAGGAAGTGAGCAGGACTTTTCAGCTTGTGCTCCTTATGGCGTTTTCACTGGAGTGGAGAGGTCATTAGAGTGATAAGTCCTGGGTTGGGCCTCACACCAGAGCTCAGGACCAGTCACTTCTTGTTTTACCAGTATCCTACTGATGACGCAAAACTTGGTGGCACAGAAACAGAACTGAGATTTTGTAAAATTTGACCTGCAGGTAAATGGTTTGTTCTCTCCACTGATTCTGCAGCTATCGTCAGAGTGCAGCTTACAGGGAATTACAGGATACACCTGATCAGTTAGTAGAGGGATTTTCCTGATTCGGATGAACATCAGTGTGTGCGTGCATGTGAGTGTGTGTGTGTGTATGAGTGTGAGTGTTTGTGTGTGTGCTTGCATCTGTTTGAAACAGGAATACCGGTAGAAATTCATATTTTGAAAACAATCTTATTGCAATCTTCACATCTTCTGCACAGTATATGAATGTAATTATAAATGTATTTAAATATTACATTTCCAGGACCATCATTAATATTAAGATCAGTCTCATGTTTTTCTTTTCGTTGAGACATTGATCTAGCTTTGGATTTATTTCACTTATATCCAATTTAAAATGTGCATGTCCACTTCTCCACTGTCCTCCAATACGGTTTCACTTAGGCTCAAATATCAGCAGGACCCAGTCAGTGTTTTAATGGCAGCAGGTTCATTCAAAGTGTTGAATAATGGAGAATTCAGGCTCAGAATGAGACGTCTGTGGCTGAAGGAGCCTCGACTTTCACTGGATTTAATACAATGTATATGATTCTGCCCCAGTTATGAACTTTTGAAGTATGGACTTTTTTGACTTGTTGCCCTATGTCATGGTCTCAGAAATATAATTAGTTTGCATATGAATTTCTTCTCTATTTAATTGTTTTATTTAGAAATTCCTTTCCTTTGGCGTCTCCCTTGCTTTGCCTCCTGTCTTTGTCCTGTTTCCCATGATCACCTGCACCTGTCCTCATGTGTTTCACCTGTGTTTCATTATCTTCGCCTCCCTCTCTGGCTATATAGTCTCTGTGTTTACCTTTAGGCTGTTTGGTTCAGTTCTGACCTGTTTGTTGCTGCCATGTTTGTTCCACCTTTGTTCGGCTGCTTTAGTTTTTAATATGTGACTGTGTTAGTTTGAGTTTTGAACCTTTTTATCATCCAAACCACAAAAGTCACTGAGTATATAAATATGAATAATGGTGTATGGTTGATATGAGTCAACATCTACAAATGTGTGTTCTGATCCAAGAGTTGATCCTCAAATGTGGATCCAGTGTGTCTGTTGAAATAGTGCGACAGTATTTTTTATATGAAACTGATTTTTGTGCTGGAATGAAGAACTGTGTTAGGAGTTTTTGAAAAAAGTGACCTCTGAACTCTGGAGAAACGCATGTTACTAACTTAAATTAATTTCTCTACAGACCAGTGTTTTGCTTTTTTACCATTTGACAAGTCTTGCGTGTCAGTGCTGAAGTATCATAGACCCATGTAAACCCTAGCAGTTGTACAGAAGAACTGTTCACTTCCTCTTGGCTTAAAAAAGGCAAATTAATGATCCTACTTCCTCTTGCAGTTGAGGACCTGAAAGGAAACACTTCAGCCAGTCTTTTGGACCTTTAACTGAAAATAGACTTATTAAATACATATTTTACCTGGCAGGGGCAGATCCAGAGGTGGGGCAAGGGGGGCACTGTCTTATTGGACCCTGACGTACCCCTGTCCTGTCAGTCATATTAAAAAAATGTGTCCTCACTCAAGCTCAATACAACAAATCTATTAGAACAATTGTATTCCATAAAGAAAGAGACAAACAGTGGAGGAAGTGTGTTTATTTCTAATTGTTATAACTTTCAAATTGGAAGAAATACATTTTTTTAACCAGACTAGACTCATTCTGTGGACAATGGCTATTAAAAAGGTTAATGCAACACGCAAACTACACTAACCCATGTGACTTTAAATGGATCCAGCTCTTCAACATGAATTACAAATGCAATCGTGCGTCTCTCTTTCACAGAGCGCTCTCTTCCTAAGTGACTAACATCTCACTTGTGTGAAACACTGTGTTGGGTTTTCCTCTCTCTATCCCCAAAGGAGCGCTCTCCTCCTTTGTCTCATGGCTGATGACATGACAATGAACTTTAAATGTTTAATATTCTTCAGCACGCACGCAACTTGCATCACGCCATCTGTACGACACTTGTTCTGCACGGGGAGGAGAGAGGGTGGGAATGAGAAAGGAAAAAAAAAAAATGAGATAGATGGAGAAATAACAGCGAGAGGTGAGAAAAGAAGTTTGCTCAGGAAGAGGCCGAAAACAATGAAAAAAAAACATCCAATCAAGAGAGAGGGATGGATGCTTAGGGCAACTGTAGTGTAGGCAAAGTGTTTGATGCTTGTTGACAGCTGTATCTGTGAGGGGGAGTCTGTATTAGAGTGTGTGTGTGTGTGCAAACCAAGACCTATAATCCTATACCATGCAAGGTTGCGTGACCGTTCATACCCCACTCTTTGCTGCTCCACACACCATTTGCCCTAATTGGTCACGCCGAGTCTTGGTGTCTTTCTCACACACACGCACCCACACACACACGTTGATACACACTCATACAGGCAGATGCACCAATGCATATATAGACACAACAAGGTCCACATCTCCTATGCCCCGTATCCACGGTGACAATGAGGGGACTCCTTGAGGGTATGTCACAAACACGCATGTACATACACATATGCATGCACATCGTCATACCCTACTAAGCATATGGGAGACAGTCACGCAATCCCCCCCGCCCGTAACCCCCACAACCTTGTCAGGCCTTGACAACAATAAACCAATAGACAATAAACGGGACACCTTGCCTAACTAGGATTTTTTTGGAACATGATTTTAGATGATGTAAAAGTGGACTTTTTAAACAACTACTTTCAGTTAACTATCGGACCACCTCTGTTTAGATTAACAGCTACTTTTCGAGCACTGCTACATGTTCAGGCAATACACCCGATTTTAACTTGATTAAAAATATGGGTATACAGTACATTTTGAGATAAAATTATAATTGTCATATTGTCAAATAATTTTTGTAACTTGTGGTTGGAAATCAGTGCTCTAAGGCAGAGTCTCTAAGGCAGAGGCTTTCAAAGTAGGAGAGGGGGCCTCCACAGCTCCAAGGGGCCCTAAACAGTTTTAGAATGACACTCTCTGAATTAAAGTGAAAAGAATTACATTACATCAGTTTTAACATGTTTCATATCACAAGGTCCCAACTACCTGAACAGAGCTGCGTTAATCAGCTCCACATGTTTTGAATGAGCTGCAAGACGTCCTAAATTTAGGACTATTACCGTCTCTTGTTTGGTTTGTTCTTTCCATTAACATTGGTTTTCATGGAAAAATGTCAGTTATTTTTATTTTCCAGGATATATTTTAGCTATTTTCCTATGTATGTTCATTGTTTGAGAACTGTTTGCTGTGTTTAAGTTGGTTTTGTGTGTGTGTTCTTGTTTTCATTGCCTTTGTAGGACCTTTTCGAGCATGAACAGTGACCTTGTCAGGACCAGTCGACCTCATGGGGACTAAAGCCTGGTCCTAATGAGGCAAAACATTATTTCTCCTCCTAGTTAAAGTTAGGGAAAACATTTTGGTTAAGCCATCAACAGTACAATGGTAGTCAATGCTGTGTCCTAATAAGGCGTATGTGTGTGTGTTTACATTTGAAACTTATTTCATATTTCCTTGCTGCACATCTAGACCAGGAATTATCACAAAATATATTGTACCTCAATGGGACCTTCATAAATACAACATGTAGAATATGTAGAACTAGATATTGTTTGTGTGGAGTGAATTTATGTGAAAAAGGAATATTGTAGGCTTTCTATTGTTTGGTTAAACAAGTAAAATGGGGGGCATTTCGCTGAGGGGAAGCCCACAGTGTTACTCTGAAAACACAAAAATATTCTATAAATAAAAATCAATCCTGAGCCCTAAGGATTAGAAAAATATAATCTGCTGAACGTGACGGTGTTTTGTGTGAAATTGAAATCTTCATGTACAGTATTTGCCCGGGGACGACTGGCCGGTTGAAAGGTTACCAAGTGCAACCTGGTGATTCATGAACTAGATATGCAGGCAGCAGCTGACTGTGAGTCATCCTCATGCACGCACATATGCAACACACAGGAAGGCAAACTCCTCCACCCGGATACCCAGACTGCTTCACAAAAAATGTCCCCTGAACGCCACGAATTCAAGCCTAACCACTGTGGAGCATCTCACATTTTCTTAAATACACACAGTAGGCCTATATCTCTTGTTACACACTTCCACCATCAGTCCTGTGGGGCAGGGCCAGCAAACATGAATGCTCCAATAACCTCCATGAGAGATTAGGGGGAAGAGTGTACAGTGAGATTATGGAGCCACTGCCAGCAGTGTTTGTTGTGGTTGTGTTCATGCTCTAGTTGACAGATTAATCTGTGAAGGTTACACAAGGATAGACGCTAATGCCCTCCCTCTTTTGCTGGGAAATGCTCCCACCTACTGGTCACAATGTCAACCCGCAGCTGAAGAGAAGCCTATGTTACAGGTCACAGAGTGTTATAGGACAACACTACATTCAAATCAGTCACATCAGTTGAAATACAATCTTGATAAAAACAATCGTGGACTGTATTCACATGGTTGATCACCTGGGTTCATTGGTTCCATACTAATTCAGTTTTATTTATCTGTTCATTACTGGACCAGAGGGATGAATCACAATATACACAAAAAAATAAAACATTTTAAACCAAACTCCAACTCATTACATGCTATTGGACTTTATATTGATTATTTGCCTGTTTAAGACATTGGTAAAGTTTTTGACAATGAGCTGATGAGCATTTAAAAAACAAAATGCAATTGTTTCTGTTTAGAGATTATATTCCTGTATAATCGCATAAACTAGAAGGCCACTCTTTCATAATGTTACATTTACATGTATTGAGATCAGATACATATACCATGTACACAGAACTATATAATGCATTACTAATGTGAAACCCAGGCCATATGTCCATTCTTTGGTACAGTTGAAAGGAATATTTGTTACCCTACAGTAACTGAATAAATAATATCCCTCTAAAAATAGTTATATCATAGAAATTACCATTCTGCACATGCCAGATTGTAAATTTTTTCATAGACATTTCACAGAAATGTCAAAAAAAGAGAGTCCTATCTCACAATATTAAATGAAGCAGTCAAAAAAAATCCTGGATCAAATCAAATCAGTTCTAAGGGTTTTATTATTTTGCATAATCCTGCCAACAGACAAACAGGATGAAAGCATGACTTTGTAACGGAGGTAAACGTTCAAATTTTACATTATATAAAAAGTGCATTATTTTACCCTGAGGGTCAGTGTCTCCGATCACACCACAGAGCACCTCTTTTATCTTTGTATCAACAAATGTTGAATTTAACGAGCCCTAACAACACTTGTTTGTTCTGGTGAAGCAGTGAGCATCAATATTTATTGAGTATTTTCTCTAAACTGAGAAAACTTGCCTGATTCATGGTTGTTCAGACTGAAGGAACTTTGTGTGATTCTCTGATCTACATCAGGTATTTTGGCCCCTTCAGCAAATGGAAAAAGTTTTCTTTCCAGTGTGAGTCGCTGAGGATTTAAGGGTTTTGACTTGCAGTGGCAAGCATTTAATCAGTGGCTTTAACTCAGAAGGACTGGAAATACCTCTGACATTTGTTCGCCCCAAAAGTGGTAAGACATATGACTGGTCCGTACCAGGAATAATGAGGTAACATGACAAAGTAATTACCAGTAAAACACTGGGGAGATTGATCAAACTTTAGTCCATCAACTCCACGTAAAACCACAGAAAAGTGGAACATCCTTTGAATCTTCATATTGAATCTGCGATCAGAGTGAAAATTCCTTCCACATTCAGATCATTCAACCTTTAGTCTCTGAGAAGTTTGTGCTGGTTTGTAGTGGACTATGATCTGAATCAAGACGAAACAGTTAATGATCAAGAAGAGCAGTCCAGCGAGCCAGATCAACAGGAAGGTGTTGTAGCCTTCAAACTCCAGGAAGTAGGCCGGCCCCAACCAAATACCCTGGGGAGAATTGGAGAGAAAACAGGTTTTCTTTCATACTAAGCTCAATTTTAGCTGTTTCACTAAAAAATTCAGTTGTAAATCTACACAGATAACATCAATATCTGGACGTCACAAATGGATGGTCTGGAAATGTGCTTATGTGAAGTTTACCTGTCCAGCAAACCAGAGGAGCAGCAGTCCCGCCCCCTGTTTCAGAGACAGACTCAGACGAGGGATGACCAGAGGAAGTAGGCACAGGTACCACAAGAAGTACTGTGAAAGGATAACACATGAATCTTTGTTAAAGTATGCATGAAGATACGTCGACAATATAAAGGACCACAATACAGAGTTTGAATTCTTTAGAAAAGGCCCAAACTATTTTTGGATGGTCACAGGGACCTTTAACCACCAAATTATATTTGGATCATCCTTGAGACCAAGTGAATGTTTGGATTGAATTAGAAGATAAATGTCACCATCATGGAGACACGAAAACAAACAAACTACTACCTTTCTATCTGATTTCTGCCTAAACTCTGTTGATGGTGGTTCATGTACCTGTGAAGTGCAGACTTTGTTGAAGGAGACGAAGATGGCTGTGTGAAGGAAACAGGAAAAAGCCAGGTCGGTGCGAAATGCCCATGATGCTGCCAGCAGCAGGATGAGCTGAGGGAGAAACGCAGCCAGGCCAAGCCACTGGCTCCACCTGCTGTCTGCTCAGACACAAGACAGGAGAAACAGACCAGTCTTAAAAGGCTATATTAACAGCACACATCATGGGATGGCTCTGTAAACTGTGAACTTTTAATCCAGTCATCCTAATTGTATGAATGTATTTTGTGCAGTGGCATACATCTTCCGCTTTGTAGACTTTTGATGTTGATTTTAATGATCTAAACTAGCAGTTTTATTGGAGAGTGCCCTGATCAAGCATACATCTGCAGTAGTTATATCTTCATGCTGGTCTTTGCTCTGTAGTTCTGTGATGCTGCTTTCAGAAATGCACTGAGCTCTGGATAATCTCCGGACATTCTGTGGAGGTTCTCCTGCCAGCCCGCCTGTAAAGCTCTTGATAATATCCGAATGACCCCATGTTAGAATACAGCAGGAAGTCCTCTGGAGGATTCACCACAAGTGAGTGGATTTGTTAATGATTATTCTAAGATGCATAAGACCCAAAACTGGAAAAAAGAAAAAAAAGAACACGTATGTCAGAATGAAAAAGCGGTGCCACACACGAAGAAGGAACATCCAAGATGTCAAGAGAATATTTGCTGATAAGGACAAACGAGAGTGTTAATGAGCTGCAAACAAAAACAGGTGATCTGAGAAGCATGCTGCACCACCCCTCCCCTCAAAAATCTGCAGATTTCTCTGCTGTTATGAACGTGTCTGTTGTAAATCTGGTGCCTTCTTCACGTGTGAAAGGCAAACTCTGGAGTCAAGTCCCCATAGTGAGATTTCATTCTCCACAGTGTATATCTGAAAAAGCTTATGATGCACTGTGTCCAACTAGGAAGCTATAAAAGGTTGACGGATAAATACCTGCAGTGAGGTAGAGCATGTAGAAGTATGGAGAGAAGTTGTGTCTGATGTCTCTTCTGGTCAGGTGGTACAAGTAGGTCTGATGAAGGAACTCCCAGCCATACCTGAAGAGACAGGAGAGGAGTCACATGAATGAGCATTTCTATTCAAACCTATCAAAAGTTGGTATACTTGTTCAGATAAGGAAGTTAAATCAATATATTTTTACCATCAAATAACCATAAATGCTTGAAGTATTAAGCGTTATTGTAAGAAATGGAGCACTTAATACTTGTCTGGGCAGTACTATGGAAATCAACTCCTGTGTGTTTATGTGCATCTTGTTCATCTCACATGTGATAGAAGAGGGCTGTGAGTCCACAGAAAACTCCTCCGGCCACAGCTGCAAAGAGGAACAGCTCAGTGTTGAGGAAGCTTCCAATGAACCTGATAATTCTCCTCCACCTCTGTTTGTCCTCTGCTCGGCTCTCTGGTGTGCGCAGGGTCAGAGCGATGGTCAGAGCATATGTAACGGGGTAGATCTTCATATGCACCGACAGGCCGTACAAGACAGCGGCGCATATGAGATGTCGGCCTTAAAGATAGAAGAAGATAAAAGTATCAGAACAGGAGCAGTACTTTACAGAGCTACAAACCACATCCACCCACTTACCTTCCATACAGAGTAATGTCCCCAGCACCAAGGCTGCCAGGATGGACTCAGCGTTCCCTCGGGTGGACACTCCCATGGCCAGTGGGTTGAGGAGCCACAGAGACGAAACACGACGTGCAGTCTGAATATGGAGCACATAAAAAACAGTGTTAACTGCACTGCGCAAAAATCCTCTGGGCTCCATCTACATGATTTTGACGAAACAAAATGTGTTTTGTGATCAAAATATTTCAAGTAAAAAAAGATCGAACCTCAGAGGTCAGACCTCGCAGGCGCAGGATTCTGTAGATGAGCAGTCCGGACAGCACGTCACACACAACGAATAGGATCTTGCCAAACACCATGCTGAGATAGATGTTGGGGGTGAGAAGCCAGGCCAGCAGAGGAGTGTAGCGGTAGGTTGATCTGTTGTACGGGGACTCGCCCTGAAGGTATGTGAGGTTACAATCAGAGACATGTACTGTACCTCTTACTGCTGCAATTGATGATTGAGTCAAGTTCTGGATTTTTCCCTCTGATTGACATCACATGTTTATTTTGTTGAAGCTGCTCATCTTCATCAATCAACGTATAAATGTATAGAGAAGAGTAATATATCTCATCATACTAAAGGGCCCCTGTCTTATCAGATCATCGGTATGGATTTTTTTATGATTGATAATAACTGATATTGTTGCCAGGTGAAAAGGAGCAAATTTGAAATGCATCATATAACTGTCTGTGACAATGATCATATTGTATACACTAATCCAAAAAGGCAGCTAGTGGCATGGAAGAGGCACATTAAATAGTAAATTAAATTGATGTGCTTCAAAAGTTACAATAACTTCCAACACTGTTATTTTGTTAAACCTCTTGTTAAAGAAATAATTAACAAGTGACACTGAAGATAGTTTCTAACTCAGCAGTTCATGGGGAGTATTTAAGTATTATACCATGTCTATACCATGTAAAAAATAAATCTATAAATATAAGCTACGAGATGAAAATGTGTTTCAAAAAGGTTTTAAAATGTATTGTTGTTCTGCATATTTCCACTGTTTTCCAATGCAAATATTTAATGTGTGTAACTACTTTCGGGTGACATTTATTTGAAGCTCATTGTGACTTTGGAACTTTACTGAACTACTTACTGACTGCCTTCTGATTTGTGAAAACAATCATCACTGATTCTACACAACACCTGCTGGTCTCTGACATGTCAAATGTTGAAACCAGGACACAAACAGTAGCGATCTGCTGTTACACATGAGGTCATGGGGCTGTCACCTCAGTGATGAACCTTGCAGCATCCGTGAACACATGGTAGTCAATGTCCGTGTACTTCACCGCCATAGTCCGGTCCTGGTGGTCTCCATAGGCGACCAAAGCCAGTCGCACAGCGAGGGAAACCGAGAACAGGGCGTGTTTGTCGGTGAGCGTGGAGATCAGCCGCTCCATCGCGCAGGAGAACCAGGTCACCACTATAAGCTAACTCTGGCTAACTAGTATGGATGTGTCCTTCCCATAGGTCCTTCCATGGCGAGGGTTTGAGGCGTGTGTCTAGTAATCCAGGAAGATTGTTGTGAAGCGCGTATCGAGGCTTGTGCTGACGACGTATGTGGTGACGTTCAGAGCCTCGCGAGCCGGTCGTACCACGTGACTGATTCAGGAAATGGTTTGCGGATTTGGCAATGCGGTTCCCTTTTGATCCCTTTATTGTATCATAAAGACAGACACCATATTAATAAGTTCATAATTTATATATTGGCATCACAAACATCATTTATTGAATTCAACGCTTCACACACGCCATGGTGTCATTATAATCACTCTGCCTGTTGTACATTGATTGTCCACTTGATGGCACAGTAGAGCAAATGAAACCTGAGTGAACCAATTGGATGGAAAGCGTCAATACTTCATGAAGCTTCATGTCGCCATCACCATAGATATATGGCCATCACCAATTATATTGTTATCGGCACGTTTCGCTGAGAGGTTCCACTGACCAGACTCCAAACTCACTTCCGGTATTTGTGTCACGTGGGTTGAGGGCGTACCACTGCGTCAGGTTTGAAGTGGACGAGGGCGCACTCTTCTTCTTTTTGTTTAATGGCGCGTTGCACCTAACGTTAGAGGTCCATTACCGCCACTTACTGTGCCGGAGTATGGGTCAGAGTGTTTGGTCTGCGGAAATACATTACTACTACTACTAATAATAATACTAATGATAATAATAATAATAAAAAGGACCAAAAAAAATACTGAATACTGTGTTAAACCTGAATTCTTCAGGTATTGTTTCAACATTATTTAACAGATTTGGTATTTCTCTGGAGATGCTTACCCAGTCTTTCCTATGGCTCTCCTCATCTCTTGTAAAGTTAAAGGTGTATCCATCACAGCATTTGTTCTTTCTCTTCTCTGTATTATGGGTTTCTTCCCTCCCTCGCTTCCTTTTCTGTTTTAGATAGTCAGAACTGTGAATTTCTGCAAACATCTTGAACATAATCTCTCCAACTTTTAACAGTGGGTACTGCCTCTCGCTTCGAAATCCCCCCAACTCTTTTATCATTCAACATACATTGCCTATAGGAGTTATCTGCCTATTTTATTGCAGAATTCTCTCCAACATTCTCTCTTTACTTCTTTCTTTCATGGTTCTACTGACGGGACTGCTTTTCTACACTTTGTCCCTTTGCTTCTAGGGATTGATACGAGTTGCTTTGGCATGAACAAGCAACGTCCATCTGTAACTGTTAAAAATAGTTTTGTGCAGCAGTAGGCCGTGATTACAGGAGAAATTATTAGTCATTACAATACTATATCTATTCTTTCAATAGAACTGATTTAAATCGAGTTTTGGTTAAACATTAACAGTGATGTGTACAAAACATGTCATGGACAACAAGTTTAGTTCATCTTTATTACAATGGTTCAACTGCATTATATCCTTCTTATACTCATTATACACTGAACCAGACAAAATGTGAATGAAATAGTTATTTTCTTTTTTTAGAAAAAAAGTTGACAAACAATATTTAGGGAGCACACACTTTTATTCCATGTGTAAAAGCATCAGGATACAGAGACATAATTTGTCAAAACTGCATATAAACTATTTTTTATCAATACTCCACACCAAGCACACATCCTCTGCAAATATACTCATCACAATATTCTCTTTGGTTTGCTCAATATATAAAATATTTGTATTGCATGTTATATAGAGATAGTGCAGAGATTCTTTCAATCATAATATGGTCACCTGGTATACAGGTACAGTTGACCTCTGTGCTGCCAGCTTAGAAAGGCATAACAAATGTGATCAAGGCAAATTCTTCCAAAGAGTCTAAGGTACAGGATAACAAATTAGACTGTAATGTTATAGATGCTGCAGCAAAGAGGGCCAAATGTGTATTAAAGGGATAAAGTGACCAAACTCTGAACAATAACAGATTGGTTACAATGTAAAAGCAGAGCAGAGAGCTTTTGTTCGGGATAAACACAATGACTCATGTGAGAAGTGAGGCAGACGAGAGCCACAATAAAAAAAAAAGCAGTTTCTCCTCATCATCCTGATGCTGAAAATATAGGACGGGAACTTGGGATATGATCCAACCCTAGAGCCATGTTTCTCAAACGCTCAACAATGTAGTTCTCACTGAGGGGAGCAGAAGCGTCCGGCAAACAGAACGCTCATTGTGGGGTTATGTCGGATAAAGAAGAGGAAGGGATGGTCTGCAATGAATCTGGCTGGAGGCATTGGAAGACAGCGCAGCATCATGATGGCAGCAGTGGCAGCAGCAGCCTCGGTTCCCTCCTCATTGACCTCAACAAAAGCCTTGTGAACGACCTTTGACAGCACCAGGTCATTGGAAGGAGACATGCCTGTAACAAAAAAATGAGGGATGGAGTATATTTCAGGAATGAAGGACACATTCCTCCTGCCGAAAACTAAAAACATACCTCTTCAGACTATACCTTGAATAAAAATAAAAAATCAACTTTTTGAAACTAACAATATAGTAGCACTTAAATGGCACTTACTTATAGCACTTTGTAGTTTTGCTTTATTTTGAAGAAATTGTACTTTCTTGATTTTTGTCGTCCTGGGTTTGTACCCTCGGGGTTGAATGCACTTATCATAAATCGCTTTGGATAAAACCGTCAGCTAAATTAAATGTAATGACACACTGACTTGGGAGAACCTTAGGATTCATTTAGCCGATAGTAGCGAGATCAGTTTAATTGTTTCCTGATGTTTAAATGATGATTAACTAATCTGATGTATGGTGCATGTCCTACCTGAGAAGTCACTCATTGCCATATCGAAGGCATCCACCATGCCCATGCTGATCAGGACATCCTTCATGTCATACTTCTCCTCCATCTTGAACCGAGGCAGGCCCAATTGAACCTCTCCTTTATCCATCATGTCTGGACGAGTCCACTCAACAAAGTTCTCATAGGTCAGCTCCTTCTCCAGCTGGGGTCGTAGACAAATTCAATTATTAGTTTGTCTTGTGGGTTTGTGTATTTGTAGAAGTGCATGTGTGTGAATGTCCTACCTTCTCCAGACCAGTTGAACTATCGTCTATATCCATGGGGAGAAAGATGAGCATGCTGAGCTCCTCCCCTTTGTAAGGAATCTCCAAGACCTGAAGAACAGTGTGTATGCTAAATATATACTGAATACAGCTGATATTCAAAAATCCAAAACAATAATCAGTAGCTAGTTTCATAGTTGCAGCAAAAAAAACTCCAGACATGTCATCCATTCTTTATTGAATCATGATTCGCCTCATTCATATTTAATAGAACTACGTAAACTAAAGTAATGAATTATCAATTTGGTTCTCTGGTCAATTTACAGGTGGTTGACGAGACAAACTGTTTTCACTAACTCATCGAATGGATGTCTTGATTACCTGACAGTTGACTTCAGAGATGAAGGTCAAAGGGAACTTGGTTTTCTGATGCATCATCTTCACTGGCTTCGTCTCATTCTAAAAACAGCAAACAGGAGAAGCAGCTGAAAGCTTGTTCACATCACTTTGTTGCAGTCATGCAGAAAATCAAGGTATAGTGAGAACACTTTGACATCATTACTGAGAGAACAAAATATGGGTTATGGACAGTGGTTGTTAAGTATAGTGTGCTTTTCTAGTCTTGATGACCACTCAAAGAGCTGTACATTAATTATTTTGCAATTCACCAATTCACACAAATGTTGCATCTTTGTGCAACACGATCTCTATCATAGATCACTGCTGAGACAGTCGGCCTATCTGGCTGAAGGACACTTGGGCACGTGGAACGGGACTCTGCCCACCTTCTGGTGGATGAACCACTCTACCTCCTGAGCCAAGTTTCCTCACCTGTTTTGGATTTTAAATGACACTAGGAAACCTTGTAAACTGCTGCTACTAAAATGGCAAATTCCATTAAGGAGGCACTGGATTGCAAAACATTTTGTGCAGATCTTTTATGGAATTGTCAAAGGCTTTTGACACAGTGGACTTCGTCATTTTGACGAATAGACTCGAAAATATTGGCTCATCTGAGCATGCTGTAACTTGATTTTCAAACTACTGCTTTGTCTTCCACTTTTTCCTTCCTGTTTCAAAAGGCGTAGCGCAGGGTTCATACTAGGGCTTCATCATATATGTCACCATCCCTGTTTATTAATTAATTTATCAAATACTGCCACTCTTATCCAGATCACATTACTGCTTCTGCTCATCCAACTCAGTACTACAACTGAATACTGTACCCCTCTTGAAATCCTGCTATCTTCCTCTGATGTTATTCAGTTCTGTTTAGGTAAACTTAAGTTGGTGTTAAATGCAAACAAATCCCAATTAATTTTCTCCTCTGTCAAATTTTACCTTGTTGATTCTGAACTGAGCATCAACTGTGTCACTCTCCTTAAACTGCTTGTTCCAGTTGCCTTTGAAGTAGATGGCATTCACCAGCACCAGCCTGGTCATGTTGTCCACCACACCCTGGGCCAGCACATCCTGAATTTTACCTGAGCATTTGAAGTACAAATTTGAAATGATGAAGAAATGACAAGCTCAGTCACTGTGTTCCCTCAATTTCATTTCATGATGCAAACAAAGATTTTGTGTGGTCATTGACCTTGACCTTTGACAACTAAAATCGAATCTGTCCATCCTGGAGTCCAAGTGAATGTTTGTGACAGATGTACTGAAACACACTATGCAGGTTCCTGATGTTGCCTGTTCCCAAAAACATTAGGTCACCTTTACATTTGACCTTCAACCACCAATATCAAATCAGATTATATTAGATTTGAAGTTGTTGCGTTCAAAAGACCAAAGTATTTTTTTAAGTTCACAGTGACCTCGCACTTCGTAAGCAAAAGTGTAACCAGTGCATCTTTCAGTCTAATAAAGCATTTGTACCACATTTGAAGAAATTCCCATGAGGCATTCTTTAGATATCATATTTATAAGAATGGAAAGGACAGATGAACAGACATACCGACCTATGTACTAACGGACAGTTAACTTGAAAACATTATGATCCTGTCCACTGGCTGTCACTGGTGCGGGGTAATGGTTTAAACTTTCTGCCCCTTCTGGATCATCATATGTCAAACTGGTGGCACTGTAAGGCCATGTGCAATTTTGCCAGTCTGGAAATCCTTTTTTTTTGTTATTTACTTGGATTGCATTGCACAGAGGGATCATGTAGGCTCATTAACATACTGGCGAATGTGTGTGACCCACCTTGAGTCTGCTTCTCCACCCACGTGTTGATGTTAAGTCTTGCTGCTTCATGGCTGGTTTGGAAGTCCACAGACTCCAGCTCTGCATCGTAGTGCTTCCTGGTTTCTCCCAAAAAATCCTGAAACCATCAGCAACACATTTACTGATTCAGATAACACAAACAAAATAGTCTCTTCACTTGACTTAGAAGAGTTTAAAGTCGTAACAGCATGAGAACATTTGCACAATCACGTCCTTTCTTGCTTGTTTGCTGACCCTCTGTCATCATTCCCTTTTACTTGAGCTGAAAGATTCCTATCTGAGCCTCTCACAACCCTCCACACCCCATTATGAACACACACCTCGACAAACTGGTAGGACTGCTCCCCGTACAGTCTGTTGGCAACACTGAGGGAGTACGGAGCATCTGCCTTGTTGAGTGCGTTCAGCAGTTTACTGAAGTCAGCGTGGACGTTGTCCTGACAGTGCTTGGTCTTCAGGCTCTGTAGAGAAAGGCATGTTAGAGAGACACTCTGAGCCAGTAAAACACCAGTCTAACTGGTCTGCTGGTCATGTTCCCTGATGAGAATATAGACAATATAACCATCTCTTACGAATTTATGTTTTTCACAAGTTATGTATGTATTTGTACACTGTAACTGACCTTAAATATTTCCAAACATAAACCTGATGTAGGTGGTTCTGTATGTATGTCATATATACAGAACCACGCTCATAACTACAGGTGAATATAGATGCACATGTCAACACTGACTGAAAATTAAAAACATACAAATATAATAAGGAGGTAACGTGGAAAAAGTAAACCCATGGAAATGCCTGCCAAAGGAAAAACACACATCCCTCCATGCACCAGCGAGTTACCATTTACCCAGTTATGATATCATTTCATGAGAATTTAGCATGGAAAACCATCTTCCGTATACGCTCATAGTCATGCTTGCTACATTTGGATGTATCCATGCACAAGAGCAATATCAGATTAAAAAGGAAACATCTTAAGTTGTGTGGTTTCCTGCAGCTGTTTAAAAGGGTTAAATACCACACCAGAAAGAAGCCTTAACAGAGAAGCCAGGAATACATTCCTGTGAAGTGTGCAACACTATGAGGTTTGGATCTGACATTCCAGGCACAGCTACTCCCTGCATTGTTATGTTTCTCTAAATTCATTAGATTAGGAGGTTAGTCAAAAGACAAGAATCCCCTCACCACATGACAACACCCAGACCATTTATTAGTAAAAGAAACAGCAGTTAGTTCATCGTTCCTTTGCTCTTGGCTTTGCTACCACCTTCAGCAGATGCATTGGCAGTGTGGACTGGACCTGCTGCTGCATCTGCATCTGCTGTGCTCCTGCAGGCTGCGGCTTCTCTGCCTCAGTGAAGCTGAGGACCTGGCGGGAGTGTAGTTAAATGAAGACATCAGATGGCTATGGCTGTGCAAAGGAAGCTACATTATTGTCATGATGTGTAGGTTCAGTCACATTCTGTGAGAGGACATTTAGATGCTGCTGAAAACATGAACTACTTGGTGGAGGTAACTATTCACCTGTTGAACTCACATACATTTCCTAAATTACATCAACTGGAAAACTGTTAAGAGAGATTACATTGTGATCATCAGTCATTGCTTTCACTGTTTGTCTTCTTGTGCGAGTCTCAGGGTGTACTGACCGCACCCTGTCTGTTTCTAAGTAGGTGTAGCAAGAGAGATTTTCCAACCCAGCAATGATTTCGTATATGCATCGCTCATATTTGTATTCAAGACAGCATAAAAAAAGTAGTGCATGGATCAGATTTATGCAACCGAATTATTTCTGAAGGACTTTTGTTGCTGCACTTCATTGATTTAAAACAGCTCATATGTAACTGAAAACTTTCCCTTAAATGTGTCATTAATTTAGTTCCAGCCATTTAATAAAAGGCAAAAAATTGGTATTTGGCAAAAAGTCAAGTGACAAGACTGCACAAATTCAGGTAACCACAACGCTGACTCATAAATGTCTTGTTCCCATCAACTGACTGCAATATTTGTAGAGTCAGTGTTAGCCAGCTAGCGAATGACCAAGATACAAAATTAGAACAGTTCACACAACTGGACCTTCTGGTCACTGCCTGTTAGAACATCCTCGCTGCAGCAGCTCAAACGTATTACTGTTAAGTCTGCTTCATTTCATGCATACTAACTGAAGGAGCAAAAATTATTGTTAGCATGAACTCTTATTTTGTTTCAGCTTTAAAACCTCGACACTGATATTATCTCGCTCTTGACCCACCCACCATTAATCCTGGGTCCAGCTTTGGAGAAGTTAGACTGCTGTCAGCACTTTGAGCTGAAAGTTGAAGCAACCCAGCCTTTTTACCACATCAATTCAAACCAGGTTGCATCATGGCTCTTTGAAAAGTGAACTCTGGCACAGAAGGCCTGATCCTGTTCAACAGCCAGGGAATAATCCTACTGCTACCGTGTCAGACCACAGAAGGTCATGAAAGGGATGAAATAAACCTTTTTCCTTTCATTACCAGCTATTATATTACATGATGTATCAATTGGCACATGCTGTGAATAAGTTTGTCACCAGCATCTTTAACTTATCCTTTATTCCCAAAGTCATTGAGCTTTTGAGTGAGTGGAATTGTTTCCAAGCCCCAGCGATGTGATGGATTAAGGGCCAGGGACCCGTCCTCACACATACTCTCGTTGTCATTTCGCTCATTTGGTCTTATCTGGGTGTGTCATTGCTAAAGCAATAATACGGAAAAATGTCACAGAATGTTCCCGTTTTACAATAAGGCAACTTCCACATACAAATGAATCGCCTCTTCTGAATGCCTCGTTATACTGGTGATCACCAACATTTTCTGTCATTCATTCTCGAATACAGAGTTTAATTATTATTATTTTATATAAATTATTATTTATATGTCCCAAAACTACTCAATAAATATACATTTAGCTTCCAAAATTTATTTTTTCTGAGGATCCATACACACTCAATTCCACTGGAAAATATGTGATCCATTCAGTGACTCAACTTTGAGGGTAATGCCCAGGTAGCCAGGTGTGGATGTATGGGACATATGCACACAAAAGCTGTGTCTCCATTCAGTGGTTGCGTCCTTTGTAGGACGTGGTCTACCAGATAAGGTGAGCATGTGCCTTAACTGAACCTTAGACTTTATTGCCTTTACACTTCCATAATATGTAGCATGTTCCTATAGCAACACATCACAGGGCTGCTCCCATAACAGCTTGTCAGAGTTTGAACAGCAGATCTTTGTCATTGTTAATGACTCAGGAAGACAAAGCTGGTGATTCATGTTTAACGTGGGCTGACACTGATCCAGCTCTCTGCTCTTTGTATTCTGACACAGTGTTTCTGTGTCAAAGTTCCTTTCATTCAGAATCGTCTCAGTGAAGAGTTCAAATCATGGGAACGTCTGAAGCTGCAAGTTGTGGAGGTGCATTTTAAATCTTTCTGCCCACTAGAAAAGAAACAAAGTGTGTGTTTGTTTTTGTGTTCGCATGTGTGTGTGTGTGTGTTTACATGCTGTACCTCTGACATCTGTGTGTGTGTGTTGCCTCTGGCCCCCAGCATCACCATAGCCAGGGCTGAGGAGATGCTAAATGGAGAGTAGAAGACATTTGCTGCCTGGTCGTTGTCACTCAGCTTCTTGAACAGATCCAGACAGAAGCTGGTGTTGGCCTTGGACAGAGCAGCTGATGATGCCATTGTGTCTACAATGAAAGCAGAGCATTAATTATTACATGACTCAATTAAAATCAGGCTTTTATCTCTTTATCTTGCTGTCGTTGTGCCAAACTCCACTGAAAATTTTGTTCATTTAGCATTACATGGATTGCCTCTGAATATAAATACCTGATTGACAATTTATTAGAACAATTTATAAACTGAAGAAAAACATAAAACACACCCAGCAGCGTTATCTCATATTTTTGTTCAGATGATTTTTGCCATTATAATCTTTTTGAAAATCATGTAAATCACCTTGTAATAGAGCTGTTGTTAGTGAGATTATTATTATAGTTACGTGGTGATTGTTGCCACTAGTTTATTAGGATTCTATTGAAAGTGAATTTGTCTTTGGCGACATGATTGTAAGTTGATCAGCAGACTAACACTAAATATACATACAACACATCCTGAAAGTATTAAATGTACAGACTTTCTAATGGAGTATGCTGGAAAACAAACTTTCAATATCGCAACGAAAACGACTTTATGTTAAATAACACCAATTATTACATATAACACCATTTGTATAAACTATATTCTGCCCATGACGCCAGACCGTTAATGGACCTGATTCTAACATGAAGCGTTAAAAACCAGCTCGAGCAGAAATCGTGTGTCTACAAACTAAGATCTTAGTCTCTACTTACATTCAGACAGTTTCCTCCGGGAGTCTCTCAGTGCGAAGAGGCAGGTTCTATATTGACATGCTCAGCTGACACACCCCGAAAACACTGAGCTACTTCCGCGTTGTCGCATGTCTGTGTATGGAAGCCGAAAGGAGCTTTATTCGCTCTATTCCATTATTTTAAAACCTTATTTTAGTCGTAATGCTTAAGGGTAGAAACATAACACTAAAAGTAGTTTATATAACATGTACAATATTATTTGTATAAAACTGTTCAAACGTTAGATATGAACAGTATCAAGTTACTGTGTGTAGCATGTTACTATGATTTGAATATATGTCCACGACATAGTCACTGGTTGTCATAGCAAACTAGTGTAGTATTAACACTTAAGCAATGATTGATTCAATGTCATTATATCCGTTTTGTCACATTTCGTTTACCCAGATCAGGAAAACAATAGTTTTTATACAACAATTGAGAATCACACCTTTATTTCATGTGTAAACATGCCAAAATACATAAAATGACCCAATCCAAGTTGCAAACTCACTGTATATATTATTATACCGATATTTATAACATCTGGCTCCAGAGCTTACAGAAGTGCCCCACTGTTATAGCAGTGGCAGCAGCAGCTTCTACTCCCTCCTCTTGACCTAAATAAAAAGCCTTGTGGATGACTTTTGACAACACCAGGTGACATGACTGTAACAGGAAAGAGGAACAGACGATATTTTATCATATTTTTCATAACACTAGTAAACTACCTGGTCTAAACTTGCCTGTTTTAATGAGCTGTTTGCTTGGCCTGTGGTAAGGCTGGTTGCTGCTTTCTTACTGAAACGTTAAAAGTGACCTGCAGTAATTGAGCAGAGGCAAGTAAAGAGCTGACTACTGGACCCTGTCGAAAGAACCCTGAAGCTGCTCCACCACTGCTGCACGTTCATCTGTTTAATCAAAGTTCAGTTCGCCCTTCACACAGAACCCTGAGCTGGAGAATCACCTGTTACCATTGTGGTGAATGTGCCCATTATCGTAAACGTGCTGTGGTCATGATTGACAGTGTCGCTTACAGTTATAGATAGATAGATAGATAGATAGATAGATGGATGGATACTTTGTTAATCCCGTGGGAAATTTAGATCATGGAGTAGCTTATACACTTAAACACATCACTGACATACATACATAAATCACATACGGAGAACATATTTACAGATAAAGGAATGTAATGCAATGATGTGATTGTGTCAGTGTCCAGTAGGCTAGTGTTCTTGTGCTGCTGGAGTGGATGGTACAATAAATTATATCTATATAAAAACAACAGAAAAAAATATATATAAATATATAATATATAAGAATATGTAGTGGTAAAGTCTGTGCATGGGGCTAGTATAGCCAGTAAAGGGATGGACAGTGGGTTGGTATATAATAATGATATGAGATGAGAAGAGTAGAGAGAATTATGAGCCTGTTTGTTCAAAATGTATTAATATTCAACATATCCAGTGTCCAAATTGCACCACAGTGTACTGCCTTGGGCCCTTATAAACCCACATGCTGACTGTGAAGCTGATAGATGAATAACGATTTCTGGAGTTACCATTTAGATCAGGGTTCGAATTATCTTTTTGTCTCTAAGGGGGTCTCTATCTCATAAAAAAGTTGGCGCACCACGCACTTAGCCTACCAAGGCTAAACAATGAAATAGCCTAGGTGCGAGCAGCGCTTTTGCGCACGGTAGGCATAGGCTGTATTTAACTTGACACACGCACACAACAGAGACAAATTTTTGTACAGAAATTGATTTATTAGGGCCCGAGCACCTTCGGTGGGAGGCCCTATTGAAATTGAAAGGATTATTTTTATTAATATTATTTTTCTTTACACAAATTAATTGCCTTTTTGAGGGCTCAAAAACTTTCTAAAGTTTGCAGTAAGTTAGAAAGTGGTGAAAATGTACGTATTCTGGGGTATTTGGAAATGGGCTTGGCAAAATGGCGGTCATTACCACCAACTGCTGACCATTTCACCTAACTAGCATGTTAGATTGACTACACTCTACCTATTTTACTTTTTTAACGTATTACTGAAACTTTGTAGACATATGATTGCCCAACCATATCCCCTTGCTTTATCAACAGTTATTTAATTAGCATCTAAACACTTTAGGTATGGCAGACACTTTCAGATATGAGAGACCCCCTCAGATTTTTGACTTTGTTGCTTTCATGGGAGCTAGTCCTCACTCTCTGGGAACTCGGCTCCCTCTGGCTCCCACGTAATTCGAACACTGATTTAGATAAATCATAAACTGTCGATACGTGACAGAAATGCAGAGCACGATGATGTAATTTGTCATGAATCACAAAACTATAAAAATAAAACAGTTTAATCCAAATTTCAAAACATTACAGGCTTTTGCACTTTATATTGATTATTTTCCCTTTTTAACACATTGGTCTAGTCTTGACAATGAGCTGATGAGCCTTTCAAAACATGCAAATATTTCTGAATTGCCTAAAAAGAATTTGACAAGATCATATTCCTGTATACTCACCTAAACTACAAGGCTACTCTTTCACAATGTTTCATTTACATGTATTGAGATCAGATACATATACCATGTACACAGAACTATAAAATACAGTGCTAACATGAAACGCAGGCAAGATGTCCATTCTTTGATAAAGTTATAAGGAATATTTGTTATCCTACAGTAACTGAAGAAAGATCAGCCCTCTAAAAATACTTCAGTCATGCTGAGCCACATGGACCTCAAGCTTGTTCCATTCCCTCCGCATGTGGCTACAGATCACCAAGCATCCTGAGTTGGTGTCTGCGACACATTACAAAATTGAACATTGAGATAATTACACATCTACCCTGTTCAGCCTAGTCTGGTACATATTTGAACCACTGTAATGCCATTGTTATTGGTAACAATGGCACAATGCCTCTGCTTTAATCCCAACTGATTAAAGCCAAGTTTTGGTAAAAAATTTACAGTGAGGTGTTAAAAAGCATGTCATGGACAACAAGTGTAGTATCATCTTTATTACAATGGTTAAACTGCATTATATCCTTCTGATACTCACTATAGAGTGAACTAGACAAAATGTGAATGAAAGGGTTATTTTTCTTTTTTTAGAAAAAAGTTGACAAATAATATTAAGGGATCACACACTTTTATTCCATGTGTAAAAGCATCAGGATACAGAAACATAACTGGTCAAAACTGAATATAAACTATTTTTTATGAATAGTCATTATATGTATAGAAGTGCAATTACATATAACCACCAAGCATGGAACTATCTGCAAATATACTTTACTCACAATATTCTCTTTGGTTTGCTGAATATATAATATAAAGATATTGCATGTTATATAGAGATTCTTTCACCCATCATATGTTTACCTGGTATACAGGAACAGCTGACCTATGTGCTGCCAGCTTAAAAAGGCATGACAAATGTGATAAAGGCAAAGTCTTCAAAAGAGTGTAAGGTACAGGATAACAAATTAGATTGTAGTGTTATAGATGCTGCAGCAAAGACGGCCAAATGTGTATTAAAGGGATAAAGTGTCCAAACTCTGAACAAGATCGGATTGGGTGCAATAGAAAAGCAGAGCAGAGAGCTTGTGTTCAGGATAAACACAATGACTCATGTGAGAAGTGAGGCAGACGAGAGCCAAAGAAAAAAAGAAAAACTTTGGATGGGATCAAATTCTAGAGCAGTGTCTCTCAAACGCTCAACAATGTAGTGCTCACTGAGGGGAGCAGAAGCGGCCAGCAAACAGAACGCTCATTGTGGGGTTATATCGGATAAAGAAGAGGAAGGGATGGTCTGCAATGAATCTGACTGGAATCGGGAATCGAGCACACAGTAGCGTCATGACTAAAGCAGTAGCAGCAGCAGCCTCGGTTCCCACCTCATTGAACTCAACAAAAGCCTTGTGGACGACCTTTGACAGCACCAGGTCTTTGGAAGGAGACATACCTATAACAAAAAAAAGAGAGATGGAGTATATTTCAAGAATGGAGGACACACTGACTTGGGAGAACTTCAGGATTCATTTAGTCGACAGTAGCCAGATTAGTTTAATTGTTTCCTGATGTTTAAATGTTTATGAATTAATCTGATGTATGGTGCATGTCCTACCTGAGAAGTCACTCATTGCCATATCGAAGGCATCCACCATGCCCATGCTGATCAGGACATCCTTCATGTCATAACTCTCCTCCATCTTGAACCGAGGCAGGCCCAGTTCAACCTCTTGATTATCCATCTTGTCTCGACGAGTCCACTTCACAAAGTTCTCATAGGTCAGCTTCTCCTCCAGCTGGAGGTGTAGACAAATTCAATTATTAGTTTGTCTTGTGGGTTTCTGTATTTGTGGAAGTGCAAGTGTGTGCATGTCCTACCTTCTCCAGACCAGTTGAACTATCGTCTATATCCTTTGGGAGAAATATGAGCATGCTGAGCTCCTCCCCTTTGTAAGGAATCTCCAAGACCTGAAAAACAGTGTGTTTCCATAATAATAAATATATACTGAATACATTTGATATGCAAAAATCCAAATGACTTTACAGGTGGTTGACAAGTCACACTGTTGTCACTGACTCATCAAATGGATGTATTGATTACCTGACAGTTGACTTCAGAGATGAAGATCAAAGGGAACTCGGTTTCCTGATACATCATCTTCACTGGCTTCCTCTCTTTCTAAAAACAGCAAACAGGAGAAGCAGCGGAAAGCTTGTTCACATCACTTTGTTGCAGTCATGCAGAAAAAAAGGTATAGTGAATACACTGTGACATTATTTCTGATTCTGAGAACAAAATATGAGTTATGGATAGTGGTTGTTAACTATAGTGTGCTTTTCTAGTCTTGATGACCACTCAAAGCTCTGTACAGTAATTATTTTTGCAATTCACCAATTCACACAAATATTACAATTTTGTGCAACACGATCTCTATCATAGATCACTGCTGAGACAGTCAGCCTATTTTGCTGAAGGACACTTAGGCACGTGGAACGGGACTCTGCCCACCTACTGGTGGATGAACCGCTCTTCCTCCTGAGCCACAGCCTCAAACATGTTTCCTCACCTGTTTAGGATTTATATGACAATAGGTAACCTTGTAAACTGCTGATACTAAAATGGCAAATTCCATTAATGAGGCACTGGATTGCAAAGCATTATTTGCAGATCTTTTAATGGAATTGTCAAAGGCTTTTGACACAGTGGACTTCGTCATCTTGGCGAATAGACTCGAATTGGCTCATCTGAGCATGCTGTAACTTGATTTTCAAACTACTTGTCATATGGATCATAATTTGTCCAGGTTGCTTTGTGTTCCTCTTTTTTCATGCCTGTATGAAAAGGCGTACCACAGGGTTCAGACTAGGGCTTCACCGTATACATGTCAATAATCCCTGTGATAGTTTATCAAATGCTGTCATTCTTATGCAGATCACATAACTGCTACTGCTCATCCAACTCAGTAATACAACTGACTACTGTATCACTCTTGAATTCCTGCTATCTTCCTTCGATGTTATTCTGTCCTGTTTAAGAAAACTTAAGTTGGTGTTCAATGCAGACAAATCCCAATTCATTTTAACTTCCGTCCAATTTTACCTTGTTGATTCTGAACTGAGCATCAACTGTGTCACTCTCCTTAAACTGCTCGTTCCAGCTGCCTTTGAAGTAGATGGCATTCACCAATACCAGCCTGGTCATGTTGTCCACCACACCCTGGGCCAGCACATCCGGAATTTTACCTAGGCATTTGAAGTACAAATTTGAAATGATGAAGAAATGACAAGCTCAGTCATTGTGTTCCCTCAACAAAGAAATAAATAAGGTGATATATATTCATTTACCAAAAACAGATCATCTTAAAGGACTGTTTACCACATTCCACTAATACCTGTGAGTCAAAGTGAACATTTGTGCCACATTTGAAAGGATTCTCTCGATGTGGGATGCTAACCAAGATTTTGTGTGGTCATTGACCTTGATCTTTGACCACAAAATTGAATCAGTGAATGTTTGTGACAGATGTACTGAAACAACCTAAGCAAGTTCCTGATGTTGCATGTTCACAAAAGAGATCACCTTGACATTTGACCTGTGACCACCAAAATCAGATTGTATCAGATTTGAAGTTGTTGCGTTCAAAAGACCAAATTCCCATGAGGCGTTTTGGAGATATCATATTTACAAGAATGGAAAGGACAGATCAACAGACATACCGACCTATGTACTATTCGACAGTCAAAGTGAAAACATAATGATTCCGTCCACTGGCTGTCACTGGTGCGGAGGAATAATAAAACTGGATTAAACTCTCTGCCCCTTCTGGATCATCATCTTTCAAACTGGTGGCATTATAAGGCCACGTGCAGTTTTGCCAGTCTGGACATTTCTTGTTCTATATTTGGATAGCATTGCACAGAGGGATCATGTCGGCCCATACTGGTGTATATTTGTGACCCACCTTGAGTCTGCTTCTCCACCCAGTTGTTGATGTTAAGTCTTGCTGCTTCATGGCTGGTTTTGAAGTCCACAGACTCCAGCTCTGCATTGTAGTGCTTCCTGGTTTCTCCCAAAAAATCCTGAAACCATCAGCAACACATTGACTGATTCAGATCACAAAAAGAAAATAGTCTCTTCACTTGACTTAGAAGAGTTTAAAGTCGGAGCAGCAGGAGCACATTTGAACAATCACTTCCTTTCTCGCTTGTTTGATGACCCTCAGACATCATTCCCTTTTACTTGAGCTGAAAAGCTCCTATCTGAGCCTCTCACAACCCTCCACACCCCATTATGAATACACACCTCGACAAACTGGTAGGACTGCTCCCCGTACAGTCTGTTGGCAACACTGAGGGAGTACGGAGCATCTGCCTTGTTGAGTGCGTTCAGCAGTTTACTGAAGTCAGCGTGGACGTTGTCCTGACAGTGCTTGGTCTTCAGGCTCTGTAGAGAAAGTAGACGAAGGCATGTTAGAGAGGAACTCTGAGCCAGTAAAAGACCAGTCTAACTGGTCTGCTGGTTAACTCCCATGTTGAGTTATGAGAATATTGACAAAATCATCAAATTCTTACTGATTGATATTTTCCTTGTGATCCACGGTAAGTTGTGTATGTATTTGTAGACTTTAGCTGACTTAAAATATTTCCCCAAATAAACCTGATGTAGGAGGTTGTAAATCTCTCTCTTATGAATCAAGTGGTCATAACAACAAAAACTGAAAAATGTCAGGTCTATGAAATTTGCCTTCGCCATATATCCTGGTACAGCACAGTGTATGGACTGGTCCATGATAATGACTTAATGGATAAGGTTTTATTTGCTGGTTTAATCTGATGGCTTTCAGTATCTGTATGTTAAAACCTCATAACTACATCTGATTATGGAAGACACATACATTTCCTAAATTACATCAATTGTAAAACTGTTTAGAAGAATTGAGAGGAATTACATTGTCATCTTCAGTCATTGCTTTCACTGTTTGTCTTATTGTGTGAGTCTCAGGGTGTACTGACCGCACCCTGACTGTTTCTAAGTAAGATTTTAACCTAAGTTTGAATCTTGTGAGCTGGATTTTAGATTTACTAACGAACAGGTCACAAAGAGTGAGACTGAATGGATTTTTATCAGATAAAGTTTGCTCTTCCACTGGCTAACCACAAGGCTGTGTGCTCTCCTTTGTTTTGTATCCTTTACAAATATGTGTCCGAGCTCTTTAAAGATAGGATAAAATAAAAAAGATATTTAAAATTACGCAGATGACTCAGTGATTGTGAGTGTGCTTCAGGCAATTAAATAAGTCAGAGACCTGTTGTTGAGCACTCTGTTAAGAGGTGCAAGGAATCATTCCTCCAACTTAACATTTCAAAAACCAAGGATATGGTCATCGATTTCAGAAAACAGGTCAGACTATTGAATGTGTGGAATTGTATAAATACCTTGGGACTATTGTTGAGTCCAAACTGAACTTTAAAGCAAACAGTGAAGCTATGTGCAGAAAGGGTCAGTAGCGTTTGTACTGTTTAAGGAAAACGTCCTATTTGAATATTTACTAAACCATGCTGACACTTTTTTATCATGCTTTTATTGAGTCTGTTTTATCTTTTTCTTTGGAGTCATGGTTTGGTACCCTGTCTTTAAAGGACAGAAATAGACAGAGCCTCAGATGAGCCTACAGTCCCTGAACACCACACAGCTACAGAGGATAGCCAGCTCCATTAGCAATGATGACTTGCATCCTCTACATGGGGAATTTCCTCTGGTTGAAGGTTTACAGTCCCAAGGGGTAAAAAAAAACGCAAAATAAATAGTTTTGTTTCATCTGCAATTGTTCAGTTTAACAGTTTATAGCCAAATTTGCACTTTTGTCCCAATCCAGTTTTCTATTGATAGCAATGCATTTGAACACTTTGTCAATTTTGTGGTCTTGTCTTCTGTCTATTAGTTTATAATTTGTACTATTTTGGATGGATGTCTTCTCTTTCTGTTGCTGCAAAACAAATCTACCTTTGGGTACAAATAAAGTATCCTTAACCTTAAGCTTCCTTTAGCAAAACATCACATACCTCTCCTATTAAACCTGGTCAGAGTCTGAACATCAGATCTTTATTATTTTTTGTGACTCTGGAAGACAAAGCCGTTGATTCATGTTGAACTTTGGCTGACACAGAGGCAGTTCTCTGCTCTATGTATTCTGACAGTGTTTCTGTGTCAAAGTTCCTTTAGGTTCAGAATCGTCTCAGTGAAGAGTTAAAATCATGGGAACGTCTGAAGCTGCAAGTTGTGGAGGTGCATTTTAAATCTTTCTGCCTACTAGAAAATAAACAAAGTGTGTGTGTTTACATGCTGTACCTCTGACATCTGTGTGTGTGTGTTGCCTCTGGCCCCCAGCATCACCATAGCCAGGGCTGAGGAGATGCTAAATGGAGAGTAGAAGACATTTGCTGCCTTGTCGTTGTCACTCAGCTTCTTGAACAGATCCAGACAGAAGCTGGTGTTGGCCTTGGACAGAGCGGCTGATGATGCCATTGTGTCTACAATGAAAACAGAGCATTAATTATTAGATGACTCAATTTAAATCAGGCTTTTATCTCTTTATCTTGCTGTCATTGTGCCAAACTCCACTGAAAATGTTGTTCATTTAGCATTACATGGATTGCCTCTGAATATAAATACCTGATTGACAATTTATTAGAACAATTTATAAACTGTGAAGACAAACATAAAACACACCCAGCAGCGTTCTCATATTTTTGTTCAGATGATTTTTGGCATTATAATCTTTTTGAAAATCATGTTAAACTACTTGTAATAGAGCTGTTGTTAGTGAGATTATCATTATAGTAAAGTGGTGATTGTTGCCACTAGTTTATTAGGATTCTATTGAAAGTGAATTTGTCTTTGGCGACATGATTGTAAGTTGAGCAGCAGACTAACACTAAATATACATACAACACATCCTGAAAGTATTAAATGTACAGACTTTCTAATGGAGTATGCTGGAAAACAAACTTTTAATATCGCAATGAAAACGACTTTATGTTAAATAACACAAATTATTACATATAACACCATTTGTATAAACTATATTCTGCCCATGACGCCAGACCGTTAATGGACCTGATTCTAACATGAGGTGTTTAAAACCAGAAATCAAGTGTCTACAAAATAGCATCGTAGTCTCTACTTACATTCAGACAGCTTCCTTCAAGAGTCTGTTAGGAAGAAGAGGGAGGTTCTGCTCAGCTGACACCGCCCCTAAAAAAAAGAGCTACTTCCTCGTTCTAGTGTGTCCGTGTACGGGAGCTGAAAGGAACTTTCCTTTGCTTTTTTCTAAAACACAAATACAACACATCTACCTCGATTTGTAAAATGTTTTGCTGTTGGATTGTTTTCAACTGTTTGTTAATCTCTGCTCCTAAAGAATATTTTAAAACAACCACCTTCATTCCGGAGCAAAAATCTGTTTAAGAATTTAAAATAAAGAACGATGTGACAATGACAGAACAATAAAGGGCAGATGAGAACACTGTTTGTTTGTGTAGTTTATTCTATTTGAAAAAAACACCATTAATAATGTTAATAATAATGATAACACTAATCTTAATTATGTAAACTTAATTATTTTGATATACTTTGATAATAATCCTGTTATTGCAACACTAATCTCATGATATGAACATATCATCCAGCCCTTTAAGTAACACAGAGAGGAAAACAGTTTCATAGTCAAATGCCTGTAGACTTACTCACTTGCCAAAAGCACTGACTCATATTAAATATTTCCCCATCCATTCACACAGTGTTTCTTAACATGTCCTGATTACACAGCCTCCACCCCCATGCAGCACCAAATCTGTTAGAGAACCCCACTGTGTTTGAGAGATCTTTTCCTTCTGAAAGTTTATCTCAGTCCATCAGTTCCTCACTGGAACCTTAGTGATAGATATGAATCAAATGAATACACACACACACACACACATTTATATACATATATATACATATATATAAACTCATGCTGCTCAGTTAAGACTCGAAAAGGTGAAATTGCCCTTAAAGAAACGCCCACTTAAAGTGACACTTATAAGCCTAAGTTGGGACAGTTATGAGTCTTAGCTAAAGAGGCAGTTTGTTGAAAGTTTATTAATATTCAACATATCCAGTTTCCAAAATCAAATCAGTTCCAAAAGGGCATGGGTTCTACCTTGGCCTACGTATCTCCCTTTCACTAACTTTTAATAAAACATTATATTGTATTATTTTGCATAATCAGACAAACAGGATGAAAGCACAACTTTGTAACAGAGGTAAATATTCAAATTTCACATAATATAAAAAGTGCATTAGTGTGATCGGAGAAACTCAGGTTAAAATAATGCACTTTTTTAATCCATTTGTTTTATTAAAGGTTGAATTTAACGAGCCCTCACAACACTTGTTTGTTCTGGTGAAGCAGTGAGCATCAATGTTCTCTCTAAACTGCGAAAACTTGCCTGGTTCATGGTTGTTCAGACTGAAGGAACTTTGTGTGATTCTCTGATCTACATCAGGTATTTTGGCCCCTTCAGCAAATGGAAAACCTCTGATTGTCATGAGGTACGGTCACAGGTGGACGAGACTTGAACGTTGTCAAAGCAGTTTTCTGCCCAGTGTCAGTCGCTGAGGATTTAAGGGTTTTGACCTACAGTGGCAAGCATTTTACATGACAAAGTAATTACCAGTAAAAACACTGGGGAGACTGAGATTGGACAAAATTTAATCCATCAACGACAGGTAAAACCACTGACTGGTGGAACATCCTTTGAATCTTCATATTGAATCTGCGATCAGAGTGAAAATTCCTTCCACATTCAGATCATTCAACCTTTAGTCTCTGAGGAGTTTGTGTTGGTTTGTAGTGGACTATGATCTGAATCAAGACGAAACAGTTGATGATCAAGAAGAGCAGTCCAGCGAGCCAGATCAACAGGAAGGTGTTGTAGCCCTCAAACTCCAGGAAGTAGGCCGGCCCCAACCAAATACCCTGGGGAGAATTGGAGAGAAAACAGGTTTTCTTTCATACTAAGCTCAATTTTAGCTGTTTCACTCAGAAATTCAGTGGTGAATCTACACAGATAACATCAATATCTGGAAGGTACAAATGGATGGTCTGGAAATGTGCTTATGTGAAGTTTACCTGTCCAGCAAACCAGAGGAGCAGCAGTCCCGCCCCCTGTTTAAGAGACAGACTCAGACGAGGGATGACCAGAGGAAGTAGGCACAGGTACCACAAGAAGTACTGTGAAAGGATAAGATATGAATCTTTGTTAAAGTATGCATGAAGATACGTCTGCAATATAAACGACCACAATACAGAGTTTGAATTCTTTAGAGAAGGCCCAAACTATTTTTGGATGGTCACAGGGACCTTTAACCATCAAACTACTACCTTTCTATCTGATTTCTGTCTAAACTCTGTTTGTAGATGGTGGTTTATGTACCTGTGAAGTGCAGACTTTGTTGAAGGAGACGAAGATGGCTGTGTGGAAGAAACAGGAAAACGCCAGGTCGGCGCGAAATGCCCATGATGCTGCCAGCAGCAGGCTGAGCTGAAGGAGAAATGCAGCCAGGCCAAGCCACTGGCTCCACCTGCTGTCTGCTCGGACACAAGACAGGAGAAACAGACCAGTTTTAAAAAGCTGCATTACAAACACACATCATGGGATGGCTTTGTAAACTGTGAACTTTTAATCCAGTCATCCTAATTGTATGAATGCATTTTGTGCACAGGCATACATCTTCCGCATATATATATATCTATATATATATATATATATTTATTTAAACTGGCATCTTTGCAATTATAAGTGTAAACCAGGGGTGTCCAAACTTTTTATCCCGAGGGCCACATATAGAAAAAAATACGAAGGTCCGGGCCACTCACAGCGCCATGCCCCCCTGCCCTGGAGCGGACTGTTGACAATGGGGGGGGGGCTGCGTTCTGAGGGACAGCTGCAATACAGTGGGCCATAGTCCATCACATTACCTTTCATTTAGCTGACGCTTTTATCCAAAGCAACTTACAATAAGTGCATTCAAGGGTACAAACCCAGAACAACAAGAATCAAGAAAGTACAATATATTCAAAAATAGAGCTAAACTACAAAGTGCTATAAGTAAGTGCCATTAAAGTACTTCTAAATTGTTTTTTTTTTAGGCGGGCCAATTTGAAATGGATGGCGGGCCGCAGATGGCCCGCGGGCCGTAGTTTGGACACCCCTGGTGTAAACCAATAAAAATCTAAATCAAGATGCACATGTAATATAACCTATATCTACATACATATATAACATGTACTAATACTTTATGACCTGAACTGTTTAATGGTCTGACCTGTTCATAACCAGAAACCATTATATCTTCATGCTGAATCAAGAAAGTACAATATATCCTACTTTGCTCTGTAGTTCTGTGATGCTGCCTTCAGAAATGCACTGAACTCTGGATAACCTCCGGACATTCTGCGCAGGTTCTCCTGCCAGCCCGCCTGTAAAGCTCTGGATAATGTCCGAATGACCCCATGTTGTGGTACAGCAGGAAGTCCTCCGGAGGATACAATATCAGTGAGTAGATATGTTTATGTAGATAAAAGTGAAAAAGAGAAATAAAAAAAGAACAAAAATATGTCAGAATGAAAAAGCGACACATCCAGGATGTCAAGAGAATTCTTGCTGGTAAGGACCAACACCAGTGTTGATGTGGTGAAAACAAAAACATATGATGTCAGCAGCGATCTCTTCTTGTATTTTATTATACATCATTAAAAGTTCAGTGCTTGTCTGCTTTTCCAAATGTTTTAACATTATATATCAGATTTGGTATTTCCCTGGATATATTTACTGGTATTTCTTTAAACTTTTCTTCCACTTTTTCCATCTCACAGTTCAGGTCTATGTTAAACATTTCTCATCTAACATAAGAATTGAAATTGATCCGATTTAGCTTAGCTGAATATCCAATTTACTTCTCTTTCTTCTCTTATTTATTGCATTTTTATTATTTTTCATTACAAAAGAAGGATTTTGCTCCCATGTCAACTCAAGCAATCAGAAAAAAACAAGCAGAAAATCAAGGCTAAAATGTGTGCTGCACACTATGGCTGTATCTAGTGTTGTATTGTTGTCAATGAGTTGCTTTGGCATGAACAAGCAACAGTCTATCTGTAACTGTTACAAATAGTTTTGTGCAGCAATAGGCCGTGATTACAGGGAAACATTTTGGTCATTAAAATATATCTTATCTTTCAATAGAACAGATTAAAGACAAGTTTTGGTAAAACATTAAAAGTGACGTGTTAAAAAGCATGTCATGGACAACAAGTGTAGTATCATCTTTATTAAAATGGTTAACTGCATTATATCCTTCTGATACTCACTATACACTGAATAAGACAAAATGTGAATGAAAGGGTTATTTTCCTTTTTGGAAAAAAAGTTGATAAACAATATTTCGGGATCTTTTTCTATTCTTATTCTCTTTGGTTTTGCTGAATATATAACATAATGATATTGCATGTTATATAGAGACAGTGCAGAGATTCTTTCAACCATAATATGTTTACCTGGTATACAGGTAAAGTTGACCTCTGTGCTGCCAGCTTAAAAAGGCATAACAAATGTGATCAAGGCAAAGTCTTCAAAAGAGTGTAAGGTACAGGATAACAAATTAGATTGTAGTGTTATAGATGCTGCAGCAAAGACGGCCAAATGTGTATTAAAGGGATAAAGTGTCCAAACTCTGAACAAGATCGGATTGGGTGCAATAGAAAAGCAGAGCAGAGAGCTTGTGTTCAGGATAAACACAATGACTCATGTGAGAAGTGAGGCAGACGAGAGCCAAAGAAAAAAAGAAAAACTTTGGATGGGATCAAATTCTAGAGCAGTGTCTCTCAAACGCTCAACAATGTAGTGCTCACTGAGGGGAGCAGAAGCGGCCAGCAAACAGAACGCTCATTGTGGGGTTATGTCGGATAAAGAAGAGGAAGGGATGGTCTGCAATGAATCTGACTGAAGGGTTTCCAAAAAGGTCATAAGTCTTGGTGCTAGCAGTAGCAGCAGCAGCCTCGGTTCCCACCTCATTGACCTCAACAAAAGCCTTGTGGACGACCTTTGACAGCACCAGGTCTTTGGAAGGAGACATACCTATAACAAAAAAAAGAGGGATGGAGTATATTTCAAGAATGGAGGACACACTGACTTGGGAGAACTTCAGGATTCATTTAGTCGACAGTAGCCAGATTAGTTTAATTGTTTCCTGATGTTTAAATGTTTATGAATTAATCTGATGTATGGTGCATGTCCTACCTGAGAAGTCACTCATTGCCATATCAAAGGCATCCACCATGCCCATGCTGATCAGGACATCCTTCATGTCATAACTCTCCTCCATCTTGAACCGAGGCAGGCCCAGTTCAAGCTTTTTCTTATCCATCTTGTCTCGACGAGTCCACTTCACAAAGTTCTCATAGGTCAGCTTCTCCTCCAGCTGGAGGTGTAGACAAATTCAATTATTAGTTTGTCTTGTGAGTTTTTCTGTATTTATTGAAGTGCATGTGTATGCATGTCCTACCTTCTCAAGACCAGTTGAACTATCGTCTATATCCTTTGGGAGAAATATGAGCATGCTGAGCTCCTCCCCTTTGTAAGGAATCTCCAAGACCTGAAGAACAGTGTGTTTCCATAATGATAAATATATACTGAGTACATTTGAAATGCAAAATCAAAAACACTAATCAATAGTTAGTTTCATAGTTACAGTAAAAAAAAAAATCATCCATTCTTTATTGAATCATGATTCGCTTCAGTCATATTTAATAGAACTTCGTAAACTAAAGTAATGAATTATCAATTTGGTTCTCTGGTCAATATACAGTTGGTTGACGAGACAAACTGTTTTCACTAAATCATCAAATGGATGTCTTGATTACCTGACAGTTGACTTTAGAGATAAAGGAGTAAGGGAACTTGGTTTCCTGATACATCATCTTCACTGGCTTCGTCTCATTCTAAAAACAGCAAACAGGAGAAGCAGCGGAAAGCTTGTTCACATCACTTTGTTGCAGTCATGCAGAAAAAAAGGTATAGTGAATACACTGTGACAATATTACTGAGAGAACAAAATATGGGTTATGGATAGTGGTTGTTAAGTATAGTGTGCTTTTCTAGTCTTGATGACCACTCAAAGCTCTGTAAAGTAATTATTTTGCAATTCACCAATTCACACAAATATTACAATTTTGTGGAACACGATCTCTATCTGGCTGAAGGACACTTAGGCACGTGGAACGGGACTCTGCCCACCTTCTGGTGGATGAACCGCTCTACCTCCCCAGCCACAGCCCCCCCAAACATGTTTCTTTACATTTTTAGGATTTATATGACAATAGGTAACCTTGTAAACTGCTGCTACTAAAATGGTAAATTTCATTAATGAGGCACAGGACTGCAAAAACATTTTGTGCAGATCTTTTAATGGAATTGTCAAAGGCTTTTGACACAGTGGACTTCGTCATCCTGGCGAATAGACTCGAATTGGCTCATCTGAGCATGCTGTAACTTGATTTTCAAACTACTTGTCATATGGTTCACAATGTGTCCAGGTTGCTTTGTCTTCCTCTTTTTTCCTGCTTGTATGAAAAGGCATACCACAGGGTTCAGACTAGGGCTTCACCTTATACATGTCAATAATTCCTGTGATAGTTTATCAAATGCTGCAATTCTTATGCAGATCACATAACTGCTACTGCTCATCCAACTCAGTAATACAACTGACTACTGTATCACTCTTGAATTCCTGCTATCTTCCTCTGATGTTATTCCATCCTGTTTAAGAAAACTTAAGTTGGTGTTAAATGCAGACAAATCCCAATTCATTTTATCTTCCGTCCAATTTTACCTTGTTGATTCTGAACTGAGCATCAACTGTGTCACTCTCATTAAACTTCTTGTTCCAGTTGCCTTTGAAGTAGATGGCATTCACCAGCACCAGCCTGGTCATGTTGTCCACCACACCCTGGGCCAGCACATTCTTAATTTTTCCTGAGCATTTGAAGTAAAAAATTGAAATGATGAAGAAATGACAAGCTCAGTCACTGTGTTCCCTCAACAAAGAAATAAAGTAAGATATATTCATTTGCCAAAAACAGATCATCTTAAAGGACTGATAACCACATTCCACTAATACCTGTGTGTCCAACTGAACATTTGTGCCAAATTTGAAAGGATTCTCTCGAGGTGTGATGCAAACAATGGTTTTGTCTGGTCATTGATCTTGATCTTTGACCACTGAAATCGAATCAGTCCATCCTGGAGTCCAAGTGAATGTTTGAGACAGATGTACTGAAACACCTAAGCAGGTTCCTGATGTTGCATGTTCACAAAAACATTAGGTCAATTTGACATTTGACCTTCAACCACCAAAATCAAATCAGATTGTATCAGATTCGAAATTGTTGAGTTTAGAAGACCAAAACCTTGTTTTGTAAGTTCACAGTGACGTTGCACTTCGATTGCAAAAGTCTAGCCAGTGCATCTTTGAGTCTAATAAAGCATTTGTACCACATGAAGCAATTGCCATGAGGCATTCTTGAGATATCATATTTACAAGAATGGGAAGGTCAGATGAACAGACAAACCGACCTATGTACTATTCGACAGTCAAAGTGAAAACATAATGATTCTGTCCACTGGCTGTCACTGGTGCGGAGGAATAATAAAACTGGATTAAACTCTCTGCCCCTTCTGGATCATCATCTTTCAAACTGGGGGCATTATAAGGCCATGTGCAGTTTTTTTACTTGAGACAGATGTACTGAAACAACCTAAGCAGGTTCCTGATGTTGCATGTTCACAAAAACATTAGGTCAATTTGACATTTGACCTTCAACCACCAAAATCAAATCAGATTGTATCAGATTCGAAATTGTTGAGTTTAGAAGACCAAAACCTTGTTTTGTAAGTTCACAGTGACGTTGCACTTCGATTGCAAAAGTCTAGCCAGTGCATCTTTGAGTCTAATAAAGCATTTGTACCACATGAAGCAATTGCCATGAGGCATTCTTGAGATATCATATTTACAAGAATGGGAAGGTCAGATGAACAGACAAACCGACCTATGTACTAATGGACAGTCAAAGTGAAAACATAATGATTCTGTCCACTGGCTGTCACTGGTGCGGAGGAATAATAAAACTGGATTAAACTCTCTGCCCCTTCTGGATCATCATTTTTCAAACTGGGGGCATTATAAGGCCATGTGCAGTTTTTTCAGTCTGGAATTTCTTTTTTTTTGTTATTTATTTGGATTGCATTGCACAGAGGGATCATGTAGGCTCATTAACATAGTGGTGAATGTGTGTGACCCACCTTGAGTCTGCTTCTCCACCCACGTGTTGATGTTAAGTCTTGCTGCTTCATGGCTGGTTTTGAAGTCAACAGACTCCAGCTCTGCATTGTAGTGCTTCCTGGTTTCTCCCAAAAAATCCTGAAACCATTAGCAACACATTTACTGATTCAGATAACACAAACAAAATAGTCTTTTCACTTGACTTAGAAAATTTCAAAGTCGTAACAGCAAAAGAACATTTGCACATCACTTCCTTGCTTGTTTGTTTCATGACCCTAAGTCATCATTCCTTTTTACTTGAGCTGAAAAGTTCCTATCTGAGCCTCTCACAACCCTCCACACCCCATTATGAATACACACCTCTGCAAACTGGTAGGACTGCTCCCCGTACAGTCTGTTGGCAACACTGAGGGAGTACGGAGCATGTGCCTTGTTGAGTGCGTTCAGCAGTTTACTGAAGTCAGCGTGGATTTTTTCCTGACAGTGCTTGGTCTTCAGACTCTGTAGAGAAAGTAGACAAAGGCATGTTAGATAGACACTCTGAGCCAATAAAAGACCAGTCTGTTCCACTGGCTAACCACAAGGGTGTGTGCTCTCCTTTATTTGTGTATCCTTTACAAATATGTGTAAGAGCTCCAACTTAAGAAAATTCAACTCAACATTTCAAATACCAAGGATATGGTCAACTATTTCAGAAAACAGACCAAACTGTGGAATGTGTGGATCGTATAAATACCTTGGGACTATTGTTGACTCCAAACTGAACTTTAAAGCAAACAGTGAAGCTATGTGCAGAAAGGGTCAGTAGCGTTTGTACTGTGTAAGGAAAATGTCCTATTTTAATATTTACTAAAACATGCTGACACTTTTTTATTACTATTTAATTGAGTCTGTTTTTTCTTTTTCTTCTCCTGAAATGGTCCAGTCGGCGGATTGGTGAGCCTCAGATGAGCCTACAGTCCCTTAACACCACACAGCTACAGAGGATAGCCAGCTCCATTAGGAATGATGACTTGCATCCTCTACATGGGGAATTTCAACTTCTACACTCTGGTCTAAGGTTTACTGTCCCAAGGGGTAAAACAAAACACAAAAGAAATAGTTTTGTTCCATCTGCAATTGTTCACTTGAACGGTTTACAGCCAAATTGGTCACTATCCAGTTTTCTATTGATAGCAATGCATTTGAACACTTTGTCAATTTTGTGGTCTTGTTTTCTGTCTGTGTGTTTATAATTTTGCACTGTTTTGGATGGATGTCTTCTCTTTCTGTTGCTGCAAAACAAATCTACCTACGGTTACAAATAAAGTATCCTTAAGCTTCCTTTAGCAAAAGATCACAATACCTGCCCTAATTAAACCTGGTCAGAGTCTGAATGGCAGATCTTTATCATTGTTAGTGACTCTGGAAGACAAAGCTGGTGATTCATGTTGAACGTTGGCTGACACAGATGCAGTTCTCTGCTCTTTGTACTCTGACACACAGTGTTCCTGTGTCAACGTTCCTTTTAGTTCATCATGGGAACGTCTGAAGCTGCAAGTTGTGGAGGTGCATTATAAATCTTTCTGCCCACTAGAAAATAAACAGTGTGTGTGTGTTTGTGTGTTTGCATGCTGTACCTCTGACATCTGTGTGTGTGTGTTGCCTCTGGCCCCCAGCATCACCATAGCCAGGGCTGAGGAGATGCTAAATGGCGAGTAGAAGACATTTGCTGCCTTGTCGTTGTCACTCAGCTTCTTGAACAGATCCAGACAGAAGCTGGTGTTGGCCTTGGACAGAGCGGCTGATGATGCCATTGTGTCTACAAAGAAAGCAGAGCATTAATTATTACATGACTCAATTTAAATCAGGCTTTTATCTCTTTATCTTGCGTTATCTTATATTTTAGTTTATATGTATTATTTCTACTTCTTGGGATTATAATCTTTTTGAAAATCATGTAAAACACCTTGTAATAGAGCTGTTGTAAGTGAGATCATTATTATAGTTACGTGGCGATTGTTGCCACTAGTTTATTAGGATTCTATTGAAAGTGAAAGTTTCTTTGGCGACATGATTGTAAGTTGATCAGCAGACTAAAACTAAATATACATACAACACATCCTGAAAGTATTAAATGTACAGACTTTTTAATGGAGTATGCTGGAAAACAAACTTTTAATATCGCAAACGAAATGTATATGAAATATATAATATGAAAACGACTTTATGTTAAATAACACCAACTATTACATATAAAACCAATTGTATAAACTATATTCTGCCCATGACGCCAGACCGTTGATGGACCTGTTTCTAACATGAAGCGTTTAAAACCTGTTCGACCAGAAATCACGTGTCTACAAAATAACATCGTAGTCTCTACTTACATTCAGACAGCTCCCAGTCTGTCCGGAAGAAGAGGGAGGTTCTGCTCAGCTGACACACCCCGAAAACACCGAGCTACTTCCGCGTTGTCGCATGTCTGTGTATGGAAGCTGAAAGGAGCTCTCCTTTGCTTTTTTCTAAAACACAAACACAACTTAATGTTTTGCTGTTGGATTGTTTTCAACTGTTTGTTAACAATCTCTGCTCCTAAATCATATTTAAAAACGACAACCTTCAGTCCGGAGCAGGAATCAGTCTATGTACTTAAAATAAAGAACAATATGACAATGACAGAACAATACAGGGAGGATGAGAACAGTATGTATGTAAGTATGTTTGTGTGGCTTATTCTATTTGAAAAAAACACCATTATTATGGTTAATAATGATAACACTAACCTTAATTATGTTAACTTACTTATTTTATTCATCCAACAACTTTGATAATAATCCTGTTATTGCAACACTAATCTCATGATATGAACATATCATCCAGACATTTAATTAACACAGAGGAAAACAGTTACAGAGTAAAATGCCTGTACACTTACTCACTTATCTAGAAGCACTGACTCATATTAAATATTTCCCCATTCATTCACACAGTGTTTCTTAACATGTCCTTATTACACAGCCTCCACCCCCATGCAGCACCAAATCTGTTAGAGAACCCCACTGTGTTTGAGAGATCTTTTCCTTCTGGAAGTTTATCTCAGTCCATCAGTTGGAACCCGTCTGCCAACCTTAGTGATAGATATGAATCAAATGAATACACCACGCACACACACACACACACACACATATATATAAACTCATGGTGCTCAGTTAAGACTCAACAAGGTGAAATTGCCTTAAAGAAACTCTCACTTAAATTGATACTTAATTGGGACAGTTATGAATCTCAGCTAAAGTGCCTGTTTGTTCAAAGTTTATTAATATTCAACATATCCAGTTTCCAAATTGCACTAAACTCCACAGTGCACTGCCTTGGGCCCTTACAAACACACAAGCCAAGTGTGAAGCTCAAAGAAACTAATGCTACATGACAGCAATGCAGAGCACGATGATGTCACCTGATGGATGAATCACAAACGTATTAAAAATAAAACGTAGTTTATTCCAAACTCCAACTCATTGCAGGCTTTTACACTTTATATTGATTATTTGCCTGTTGAACACATTGGTTAAGTTTTTGACAATAAGCTGATGAGATTATATTGCTGTACAATCACATAAACTAGAAGGCCATTCTTTCACAATATTGCATTTACATGTATTGAGAGCAGATACATATACCATGTACACAGAACTGTAAAATATAGTACTAACTTGAAACGCAGGCAAGATGTCCATTCTTTGATACAGTTGAAAGGAATATATTTGCTATCCTACAGTAACTGAAGAAAGATCACCCCTCTCAAAATACTTATATCATATACATTATCATTCTTCACATGCCAGATTCTATATTTTTTCATAAAGATCTCTGTGATATTGGTAATTTCACAGAAACACTCTTGAATTCCATCTCTGTGTGTGTGTTGCCTCTGGCCCCCAGCATCACCATAGCCAGGGCTGAGGAGATGCTAAATGGAGAGTAAAAGTCATTTGCTGCCATGCAGCGTAATGTTAAATAATAACAATAATTACACATAACACCATTTGTATAAACTACACTCTGCACATGACGCCAGACCGTGAATGGACCTGTTTCTAACATGAAGCGTTTACAAACAGTTCGAGCAGAAATCATGTGTCTACAAACCAAGTCTCTACTTCCACTTCCAGAGTTCAGCAGTCTCTCAGTGTGAAAAGGTAGGTTCTTTATTTAAATGCTCAGTTGACGCACCCCAAAAACACCGAGCTACTTCATTGTTCTCGCATGTCCGTGTATAGAAGCCGAAAGGAGCTTTCCGTCACTTTTTTCTAACACACGTACACAACACATCAACCCCAGATTCTTTTTAAATGTTTTGCTGTTGGTTTGTTTTAAAGTGTTTGTTATTCTCTGCTCATAAAGAAGATTCTAAAACCACAACATTCACTGAGGAGCAAAAATCAGTCTATGAACTTAAAATATATAAAAATGTGACATTTATCCTGACGATGATCGATATGGATAGGAGATTTTGTTTTGGCTTTGCAGTGATAAGACAATTGTGAGGGTTGACAGCTCAGAGTTACAGCACCTCCCTGGTAGGTGGGACTGGAGAGCTCACCGCCTTTATAAGGACATGTGCGGGCAATTACTGCCTCTGTCTGATGCCTGGTAGATGGTGACTGCTGTTTTGTGAACGTAAAGGAGACTGGGAGAAAGATGTTTTATTTACCGGTTTGAAATCGAATGAGGTATTTCATATATTCAGTTGAGTGGCTGTGTTTCGATCCAGATTTCTGTGGCACCATGGTTGAGTGAAGATAGAGGGTTTGCCTCTCCCCCTATGAGATGGTATAAAAACGGGCCGAAATGTCATGATTGACAACTGACTCGTGATTTCTCATTATTCTTCATCCAACGAGACCAAAATACATTTTCAAAAGCACTGCAAAGAGACATTTTTAGAATTTATGAAAACCCCAGTTTTATTATGTCTTGCAATTACCAGAGCTGTACTTGCAATTTTTGTGGTAAGAAAAACCTACATTTTGACAGCCTTAGCACATGCTTTAAATGTGCTTTTATTTTAGTAAAAGGAGTGATTCTCTCTTCTACCTTTGCTGTTTACTGATGCCCTTCAACAAATCACAGATTAGTATTAGATGTTAGCTGCACTCTTTTGCTTTAGTGTCCATTATTTTTAAACCCTTTTAAAGTCGTATGCTTTATTTTTTTTACATGTGTCAATGACAAATACTTGTCATGGACAACCAGTGTAGTATTTACACTTAAACAATGATTGATTGATTGAACATTTGAGAATCAGACTTTTATTCCATGTGTAAAAATGCAAAAATACAAAATTTACCCGATCCCAGTTCAAAACTTCATGTTAACTCACTGTCCATTTTGTCTATATTTGTTATATGAGTAGTACTGCAATAACATATACCTGCACTTTGCATAGCCATACAAGGACACATATATCTGCTAATATGATTTCACAACAGTTAAAAAACACTAAATTGTTGTTTATACTCAACATACTGGTGCTGGAAATAAAGAATGGGAACTCAAGGTATAATTAAAGTCCTTGCAACATGTTTTTTGAAACCCTGAATTCAATGATATAATATTGCAATCGTAAATGTACTGTAATGCCCCTCTGGTTGAGAAAAACTGTTCTTAACAATGTAGTGCTCACTGAGGGGAGCAGTAGCGGCCGGCAAACAGAATGCTCTTGGTGTGGTTATGTCGGATAAAGAAGAGGAAGGGATGGTCTGCTATGAATCTGGTTCTATGGATTACAGAAGTGATCCCCACTGTTATGGCAGTGGCCGCAGCAGCCTCGGTTCCCTTCTCATTGACCTCAACAAAAGCCTTGTGGATGACTTTTGACAGCACCAGGTCATTGGAAGGGGACATGCCTGTAACAGGGAAAGAGGAACAGACAATATTTTATTATATTTCATAATAATAGTGCAGTACCTGTTCTAACCTTGCCTGTTTGGAATGAGCTGATTGCTTGGCCTGTGGTAATGCTGGTTGCAGCTTTCTTTCTGAAACCTTAAAAGTGACCTGTAGTAATTGAGCCGTGGCAAGTAAAGAGCTGACTACTGGACTCGGTCCAAAGAACCCTGAGTTCATCTGTTTATTCAAAGTTCAGTGTAGTTCGCCCCGCACACAGAACCCTGAGCTGGAAAATCACCTGTTAACATTGCAGTGAATGTGCCCATTATCGTAAATGTGCTGTTGTCATGATTGACAGCGTCGCTTACAGTTATGAGTCTGTTTGTTCAAAGTTTATTCATATTCAACATATCCAGTGTCCAAATTGCACTAAACTCCACAGTGCACTGCCTTGGGCCCGTATACACAAACATGCAGAGTGTGGATCTGAAAGATAAATAAAGAATTCTCGAAATACTCGATAGATAATGCCTAAACTCCTGATACATGACAGGAATGCAGAGCACGGTGATGAAGCCTGACATTCATGTCCTGATTTTGATATGTTTCATGTCCTACCTGAGAAGTCACACATGCCCGAATCAAAGGCATCCACCATGCCCATGCTGAGCAAGACAGCCCCCATGTCATAACTCTCCTCCATCTTGAACCGAGGCAGGCCCACCTCAACTTTAGAGTGAGACAACCTGTCTGAATGAGTCCACTCCACAAAGTTCTCATAGGTCAGCTCCTTCTCCAGCTGGGGGTGAATACAACATCATCATTAGTTTGTCTTGTGGGTTTCTGTATTTGTGGAAGTGCATGTGTGTGCATGTCCTACCTTCTCCAGACCAGTTGAACTGTCATCTATATCCATGGGGAGAAATATGAGCATGCTGAGCTCCTCCCCTTTGTAAGGAATCTCCAAGACCTGAAGAAGAGCGTGTGTCCAAGATTACAGCAAATATACACTGAATATATCTTGAGTATATGAAACGAACAACTTATTATAGTTATTAATTTGGCTTGTAGTTATGTTAAAGAAGTCTGGATCGTACCCAACTCCCATGTAATCTATTTAGCTTTGTTACATGTTCTGCTTCTTTCAGATTTAATGGAAACTCATTGACTAAAGTAAAAAAATATCAGTTGACTTGTTGCCTGGTCAGTTGACAGCTGTTTGAGGCACATGCTGCTTTACCTGACTCATTAAATGGACGTCTTGGTTACCTGGCAGTTGGATTCAGCAATGAGGCCCAAGGGTAAAGTAGTATTCTGATACATCATCTTCACTTGCTTTGACTCATTCTGAAAACAGCAAGCAGAAACAGCAGTGGTATATATGATCCACGGAGTTTACAATTACACTACCAAGCCATTCCCAGACCATGATCTCTTTGATTTGTGGGAAAGTTTGGAAGATACATGTCCAAACTAAGTCCTAGGAAACCCAATCTGAGGGTATAACTTGACTGGTCTGTTTGTGTTAAGCTAGCCTCCCTTAATCAACGGAAACTCAACAATAAATGTTTACTCACCTCTACAAACCTGTCTAGTTTTCTTTTAATCAACAACACAGAAAATGAAGAGGGTTTTTAAGTGTGCACGTTTTAGAGACTAAATAAACGCAAATGCACCCTGTGACATCATTATTAAGCAAGCTATAGTATATAATAAGGCAGCAAACTATAGCTTTTAAGCCTGAGGATAATATACCCTAAATGTCCAAGGTGTAAGTTCCTTATATATACTTTTTTTATTTTTTTTGACTTTGGTGAATCATTTCTCAATAAAATAAAACTGTCTGATCAGTTGGTGGTACCACTACATGGGTGTGTCTTCTGACTCGCATATTTCTATAACAGGTGTCTTACGTGGTGTACTGCCCTGCTATATACAGTAGTTTCATAGAACTACACTGACTGACTAGTGTTAATCCCTTTTCTCTGTCCAGTTTTACCTTGTTGAGTCTGAACTGAGCATCTCTCGTGGCACTTTCTTCAAACTGCTTGTTCCAGTCCCCTTTGAAGTAGATGGCATTGACCAGCACCATACGGGTCATATCGTGCACTGTACCCTTCAGCAGCAAATCCTTAATTTTATCTAAGAATTAAAAGCACAAATGTGAAATGATTAAAGGGTCAGTGTGTAAGATTTGGGTATAGAGAGATCTTCCTGGCAGAAATTGAACATCAAATAATCCTAGAGGTGTTTTAACCATTGTGTGTCATCTAAATTGTTTTCTTTACCTTAGAATGGATCCTTTATATTTAAGTATTTAACATTAACATTTGTATTGGGAGCTGGTTATGGAGGCCGCCATGTTTTTTAAGTAGTCTAAACCGGACAAACTAACACCTTCTAAGTTTTTATGATGACTGAAGGCTTTCACAAGTTCTCTTTCATGTTTGGAAGAAGCGGATGAGGTAATATTAGGTGACTATATTCTGAACACTGTACATTTAACAAATGACAAGCTCATTCAACCCCCGAAATTAGTCCAATCATGTTTATTAGGACAAACAGAGTCTTGCTTTCCCAGGGTTATTAATTATGTAAAAACATGCAGCAGTGGCAGGTGGCCCACTAACCTAGAGGTTGGTGCTTTGATCCCCAGCTCTCCATTCCATGTGCCAAAGTGTCCTTGGGCAAGGCACTGAACCCCAAATTATCCCTGAAGGCTATTCCATCAGCGTTACAGTGTGTGTGAATGGGTGAATGTCAACTGTAGTGTAACTTTACGTTGTTGCCATGACTAGAAAAGTGCAACATAAAAATGCAGTCCATTGACATTAATATAGATTATTTCTGTATTTATACTAATAAAGCTGGATTGAAATGAACCTTTCTAACGCCTGTTCTCTCCTGGTGATATGCAGATCTATTGACATACAGTTAATAGATCTGTTAGTGACCCACCTTGTGTCTGCTCCTCCACCCAGCCGTTGATTTTGAGCCTTGCTGCTTCAGAACCGGTTTTGAAGTCCACAGACTCCAACTCAGCATTGTAGTACTTCCTGGTTTCTCCTATGAAATCCTGGAAGCATCAGCATGTATTTACTGATACAGATCAACCAAACAAAATAGTCTATTCATTTGACTTAGTGGAGTTGAGTCCTTACAGCCAGGAAAACATTTTCAATATAACTACAGGGCTTCAGTCTTGTTTTGGTTTAAGAAGGGCTTTTTTTTTACCAAGGCAATTAGAAGTTGACGTTTAACACAATAACTGCCAAACACACTGCCAGCTCATATCAAGCATGTTCCTCCCTGCCTTCTTCTTCTCTCTGTTCACTGCAGGATTGCAAACAAGGTGCATGGATGCTGTACCACACCCCATCATGAACACACACCTCTACAAACTGGTAGGACTGCTCCCCGTACAGTCTGTTGGCAACACTGAGGGAGTACGGTGCGCCTGCCTTGTTGAGTGTCTTCAGCAGTTTACTGAAGTCAGCGTGGACGTCATCCAGACAGTTCTGGGTCTTTAGACTCTGTAGTGAAAGTAGACAAACGCATAGAGGGACACATTGAGATAGTGAAAGACCAGTCTAATATACAGAGTCTACTAAAGTGGTCTGATGGTCAACTCACCGTTTGAGTGATGTGAATATAAACACGCTCATCAATCTTTTCTGTGTAGATTATTGTCCTGATCCACCATAAATATGAAAACTGGTACATAATGACTAGTTTTAGTTGCTGGTTTAAGTTGATGACTTTCAGTACTGTGAAAAACCTCTGAACAATTTCCTCGTGAATGTGGATGCACTAAAGAACCTTTTATACTGTCTTTTAAGAACCCATAGAAATACCTGCCCGATCTTAGGAGCCTTTCCAGAAAGATCTATGTTAAAAAACACTTATCCCTCCACTATTGTGTTATTTACTTGATAACTATATCTTTTAAAAAGATATTTAGGGCAGAATGTTTTTCATCAAATCAACAAGACATAAACCATCATCTTTAGCCATCAATTTGTTTTATCCATGTACACAAGTGTTAACAGAGTAATTCACTTGTCAAAACAGACACACCAAAGGAAACCACTTAAATTTGTGTGTCCTCAATTTAACCAAAGCACTTTTGGGTGGTTGCCATTATTTAAAACCAATGTCTGTTTAAGTCACACTGCGGCATGAGCCAGGACCACATTGCTGTGACTCATGTCACACAAAGGGTTTTTGAACTGACACTTGACACATTGACACAATAAACCTGAGGCTGAGCTACTCCCCCCAAACAGATCATTGTTAGTTTATGCAGTGTCACCTTCTGCATCTGCACGTGCTGCTGCATCTGTCTCTGTTCGGCTCCTCCAGGCTGCGGCTTCACTGCCTCACAGAAGCTGAGGACCTGGTGGTGCAATTGGTAGGGTTCACGGTTAACTTAGATTTTGCATGTCTCTTTGTGTATACACGAAGTCACAAAATCAACGTAGCAGTGAATTGTGGGTTCAGTCACATTGTGCTCCCTGCACTTAAAGTGCTTTCACACTTACCTTATTTGGTCCACACCTTTCTACTTTTCAGTTTCTTTAGGTATGAACCAAAATAACAGGTTCGGACAAAAAAGAATAGTCATACCATATAACGTACCAACATTTTGTCTGAGCAAAAGAGGTGATCACTGTCTGGATCAAACAAACCATGGTTGTACCCAGGCACGTGCACAGATAGACCCCTAGTGGTGCTCAAGCACTGGCCCTTTTGCCCTGGATGAGAAAAGTGCCCTTCTGATGGAGCCCAATTTTTTCTTCATTCATCAATATTTAAGAATAAAAATTACTCTCTCTCTCATCAATTCCCCCCAAATGTGTTTTGATATCAGACGGGGCATTTATTTGAGTTCTTGTGAGAATTTCGCCCCGACACGCCCCGCGGCGCTCACCAGACGCAGTTGCAGAAGCATGTGCCGGCCTTTAGACAAGCCTAAACACATTTGTCCCTGAGGGTGTGTTACCATGACAAATTAATCAGATTGATTTGGTACAGTAAATGTTTTTTTACTTCACGTATGATAAATCAGGTCACTGGTTAAACTAAGCTGACAAAATGGAAACCAGTCTCTTATTGAAAATTGGATTAAACATATAAAAGCTCTTCTGTTGCCTCAAGGTTTATACAGCCCTTTCTCTTTCTCCACCCTTCACTGCCAAAATCAGCAGGGGATATGGAAAGTGACAAGTTCCAACCGATCAGTTGACCACACTGCTGACCGTCACATTTCTTATTCCCATGGACCGACTTCAGTAATTGTAAGGCAGATATTGCCAGCTGGATGAATAGCTAATTACAAAAAAAGGAGCATAGAACACAACCACGCACTAACTTCTAGCAGCTTTACCTAGGTGTGTCTTTTAGAAACATGTAATTGAGGGTTCTTGTATTACACAATGTTCCAACTTCTTGGTACATATCACTTACCTCTACTGAATGTCAAATTGTACTGTTGATTAACATTTTTATCGTGGCATGTAGACTCTCTCACAGGTTTTTTGTATATCAAACAAATACTATTAATTTATCCGCATAATAATTTCCATCCAAAACCGCGCTGAATGGACATAAATTAGACTTGATTTTTCTTTTTTTACTGAGAATCACATTACTATTTGCTAATTAAGGAATACAATGTGTGATCCCTTAACTCTGAGAGCGGGATCAAACTATATGGTACATATACACATAGTGTGTGTGTGGGTGTGTGTGTGTGTGTGTTTGCATGTTGCACCTCTGACATCTGTGTGTGTGTGTTGCCTCTGGCCCCCAGCATCACCATAGCCAGGGCTGAGGAGATGCTAAATGGAGAGTAGAAGACATTTGCTGCCTTGTCCTTGTCACTAAACTTCTTGAACAGATCCAGACAGAAGCTGGTGTTGGCCTTGGACAGAGCGGCTGATGATGCCATTGTGTCTACAAAGAAAGCAGAGCATTAATTATTACATGACTCAGTTTGCAGGGTTATATTGTTATTTTAGGTACAATTTCGAGTTATTAACATTGCGATCTTATTGAAAATCATGCAGAGCACTTTATAAAAGTAATACTTACAGACAGACACGTTCCTTTAGTGCAGCAGATGTTCAGTCTCTCAGGAACACACTGATTTCTTTGTGAGGAGGAAACTACATTACTTACAGGTGCGGCTGCCACACCCTAAAAAGACATACTTCTGCATTCTCATGAACTATAATTACTGTAATAAATTGAAGTGCATATCTCTGCCAGAGCCTGAATGTCCCCTAATGAAACCATATTTAAATGTATAAGACATGGATTTTTTTAGCGATTTTTTTCTCGAATTGCATAAATGTCCGTCAGATCCATTCACTTTTGTCTGAGAAAGCAACAATAATATTGAACTGGGAAACTAAGTGGACTTTATACAGATGCACAAACAGGCAGACAAAGTGTGTTCAGGACCTCCCTGTGTATCCTCCAAATGTATCCAGTAAAAATCGTTGATATTCATGTATGTAGGTAGTCAGGGAAGTCCTGAACACAGGCATATCAGTCTCTCTCTCAACTTATTTAGCTAAGTGTTTTTATAGTACTTTGAAGTATCCTGGAGGAGATTTTTCGAAGTAAAGTCCAACATTTTCACTGTGGAATAGATCATTTCAGGATACTTCAGAGTACTGTAAAAACACTTTGCTCAATAAGTTCAGAGAGAAACTGATATGCCTGTGTTCAGGACCAGTGTTGCCACGGTTACTTTGAAAAAGTAACTTAGTTACTTTACAGATTACTTGATTTTAAAAGTAACTTAGTGACTCTACAGATTACTTCATTTTAAAAGTAACTAAGTTAGATTACAAGTTACATTATTAGTTACATTCAGCAGCTGCCGACAACACCCCCGCCACCTCAACATAAAAATGGCCCGGTTTGGCCAACACTCACTTAATTAGTAACCGTCGGAGGGGGCCCCCGCGCGAACGGAGGGTTCCCCAAGCGGGAGCCGTAGCTGAGGTGATCCGCGAGAAGGGCCCGACACACGTCCAGAGTCGCAGCCGCCGACCGCAGTACCCGGTCCCCTCCAACGGCCCGCCTTCTGCACCGTCGACGGACACAGCCCCGCGGCCCAAGAGAAAAACGAGAAAAGCCACCGCACAGGCGCCACCGTGAGGCGCCACCGGACGACTACCGATGTTCGGCCGATACATCGATACAACACTAGATATTAGATATTTCCCAAGGCACACATGATGATCTCTCGAGGCACACTAGTGCCCGGACTACCTACATACAGTTCTATGAAAAAGTATTTGCCCCCTTCCTGGTTTCTTATTTTTTGGCATATTTGTCACACTGTGATGTTTCAGATCATCAAACAAATTTCCATATTAGACAACGATAACCCAAGTAAATACAAAATGCAGTTTTTAAATGATAATTTCATTTATTAAGGGAAAAAAACTATCCAAACCTACCTGGCCCTATGTGAAAAAGTAATTGCCCCCCCTTGATAAATCATGAATTAACTGTGATTAACCACATTCTTTGGAAAGCTGAGTTCAATTTCACTAGCCACACCCTGGCCTGATTATTGCCAGACCTGTTAAATCAAGAAATCCCTTAACCCTTGTGTTGTCCCAGAGTCTGGTTGACCCAGCATGTGTTTGTATGTGTGTGACAGTCTCCAATCTTCGCGCGTGGCGTGCAGCAATACAAATTATTTAAAAAGAGTAAAACGTGTGCCACCGCATTTTCTTCTTCTTCTTCTTCTTCTTCTTATTATCACTGAGCAAGAACAGGCTCGAGTACACAACACTGGCAGCCGGGGATGCTCGTGGCGCTCGTCTCAGGGTCACGGGCACCCCGACCGACAAGAGACAGGCCCTACATGTTCGCATGTTGTGTGCAGCTATAAAAAAATTATAAAAATGAATTTCTTTTTTTAAATTATTATTACTGCGCAAGAGTCTTCTTCTTCTTCTTCTTCTTCGCATCACTGAGCAAGAACAGGTTCGAGTACACAACGCGGGCGGCCGGGCGGGCCCGACGTCGCGACTCTCAGGGTCAGGGAGAGATCGGACAACAACCCAGGGTCCAGCCTCTTGTCTAGCCCCGGCCGTCGCGGCCGCCGCAGCCTCCGTGGCAGCCCCGTTCGCAGCGAGTAAAGGCCGGCGCATGCTTCTGCGTTTTCACAGGCCCGCAAGCGCAAGAGCCCTTCCGGGCCCCTTACGTGCTTAAGTATCTCTTCTTACGTGCTTACGTGCGTCGCTCAATTTTTCTAACTATATGGCAAAGCTCTGCGAGCCTTACGCAGCCCGCAAGGGATGTGATTGGTCTGCCTACTACATCCTTTCCGGAGTCGCATTACCAGTTTCATGCCACATAATACCGGCAGAAACAACGGAAGATTTAGAAGAACGAATATGGACCAAATAGAAGAGCGTTTGGCAGAAGAGATCCGAAAGTATGACCACTTGTATAACACGTCACTGATTGGCGGATTTGTCCGCCAGAACAACGCTACGCGGAACCGCAGTGGATAAGTAAATACAAAATCGACGAAGAAGAAAGAAGGCGTCTCTAAGGTCGTCTTTGACAAAAAACATTACTCCGCCTAGTGTTCTGGAGGAGAATTGCTTACTTGTCGTCCCTTAAGTCTGTAAAAGTAGAGGAGGAGCCAGAACTTTCAGCTATCAACATCCTCTCCTATGGAATCATCTCCCACTTTCAGTTCGGGAAGCAGAGACCACCTGTACGTTTAAGAGTAGGCTTAAAACCTTTCTTTACGATAAAGCTTATAGTTAGAGCCAGTCCAGGGTTGTCCTAATAATGCTCTTAGTTATGCTGCTGTAGGTCTAGAATGTCGGGTCACACATGACAAGCCGAGCTGCTCTTCCAATTGTCTCCTTCCTCTTCTCCATCCTGATCACATTAAAGAAATAAAACACTCATCAATACATGGCACAGATTTGACTTCTTCCCCGGAGTCCCATTGCCTTATAGGTCGCAGATTCACGGCCGCAGCGGTGACGACATCGTGGATTATGATCTGTGGATCGTGTATCAGAGATTGTGATCATAATGACGGATTCTGTATCGTGCTACCTGATTGTGATAATAATGGCGGATCCTGTATTGTGTTTGCATCTGATAATGGTGGTGGACCATGATTGAGATGGCAGGTGATGGTGGATTCTGATGGCGGCAGTGGAAAATGACTCTGGACTAGAGTGGCATCCGATCTTGATGGTGGATCATGATCGTGGTGGCTGCTGACCATAGACTATGATTACAACAAGACTGTTTGATCTATAATCTTTCTCCTCAGATACTCAAACATTATTGACAATAATCCATCAATTCATTGACCTTCCATTATGCTACAAAGTGTTTATTCTAATCATTGCAGCAAATACCCTTATCTTTCTGATGTTCTCCTTTACACGTGACATCTATTGGACTTCTGTTCTTCCTGGGAGAGGGATCCCTCACATGTGGCTCTCTCTGAGGTTTCTACGTTCTTTTGACCCTGTTCAAAGTTTTTTTTTGTAGTTTTTGCTTACACTTTTTTGAGGATTAAGTGCAAATCACACCTTGTTCAAGCCCTATGAGACAAATTGTGATTTGTGAATATGGGCTATACAAATAAAATATGTTTGAGTAAAACCATTGAATCAAATACATACCTTCCAAATTTCGACCGAATCATGTTGAATTGTAATAATGTTTCATGTTTAACTTCCAAACTATTAATAATCTGTCGGAACTCAGTTTTATTGTTGGTTTATGAAGTTCTGTCACTTTATTCAGACTCACGTACAGAGATCACACAGGAGGCCATAGTTTGAGATAAAAAGTATGAACTTTAATCACAGTCCAGTTAATCATACATGAAATGACAGTCCAAGAAAAGCCACGTAAAACTGTAAAAAGAGAGGACGTAAATAAAGTGATAAAAGTTCAGGTCTTACTTTAAACACCAGGTCCAAGCTACAAATCTGGACAGCTGCAAAACAGCTGGACGTATGTCTGAAGGATCCTTACATGACATGAACCTGGCAGATCATAAAAAAATGTGATTGTCAGTTTAAACATTAACTTACAGGTGGAGAATCAGTACATTTCCAACGCTGCACTCTGAGGACGTACAGTCGACAATATGAGCAGCTTTGGGCAGATCCTGAAGGAGATCGGAGAGTTTGGTTTATTTCAGAAGCGTTTAGTCGCTGTGTTATGTATTCCCAGCATTTTCGTTGCTTTTGATATGATTGGACAAGTGTTTACAGGCATGAAATTCCCTCATCACTGTAACACTGACTGGATCTTGGATCGAGGACCCAACCTGACTCTGGAGAGACAGATAAATCTCACCATCCCTGTGAACAAAGATGGAAAGTATGAGAGCTGTGAAATGTTCACACCTGTGGATTGGGATTTGGAAAATATTGAAGCGTTTGGGATTAACACAACAACAGGATGCATAAATGGATCCAAATACGAGACACACAAAGGTGCCTCCAGCATCGTGACAGATGTAAGAGAAACTTGTTTACACTCCTGAACAAAACAATAAATATTACTTGTACTTAATAATTTAGAATAAGCTAGTGTGCAAGATAGAAAGACAGAATTATAATCAATGGGTAATTTAAAAATAATAAACTGATTTATACCTATGCAATATTTGCACAGACTAGTAGCGTGCAGATTAAAATTTTTTAAAAATCTCTGTATCTTGAGAAAGTTGTTGATGGAGTCACTGATGCAAAGTGTCAAGTTAACATATCCACTTTTATGCTATTTTCTGTTTTCAGTTTGATCTGGTGTGTGACAGGAGCAGTCTCATTGAGGTCTCACAGTCCATATACATGGCCGGTGTCCTGGTTGGAGCGTTGGTGTTTGGGCTGATGGCTGACAGGTACCATTTGAAATTGGAAATGAATTGCAACTGATTCAACTTTGACCGCGCTGTCTTTCGAAACCTGCTTGAAGACATGTAGCAGGGATGGGAGAGTTCATGTTTGAAAAAAATGTGAAACAGCTTTTTATTATTATTTCTTTTTGTGTAGGTTTGGTCGACGCTTCGTGGTCCTCCTCTCCTTCCTTCAGCTACTGCTGTGTAGTGTTGCTGCTACTTTCTCACCCAACATCTATGTCTACATCGTTATCAGATTCTTAAATGGCATCGCAATTTCTGGCATCATTACTAATGCATTTGTCATAGGTGGGTACAACGTTAAAAACAGAAACTGAATGTCTTTATACTTCAACCGAGTCACCAACACTAACATCATTGTGTTTTGTAATTTCGGGTACTTCTACCGCACAGGACCAGTGAAATACTTTGAAAACTCTAAACATTGTGGCTTTAATCCACTTGTCACAGCCCGGCTCAAGACTGTGGCAAGGAGGGAGACGAGTCGGGTGAACTGTGGCTCTTTTAGAATATTTATTCAACGGAACAAACTACAAACAACAGCCAAATCTTCAAAAACAAAACAGAGCAAAGGTACTGGCGTCCGGGAGAGCCAACCTCGTCCCGTAGGTAGCGCAAGAGAGAGAGAGCGCGACCAATCTGGCCAGCTTTTTAAGGGGCAGAGCACACCTGGCCGAGATGTGCTCTGATTGTTGCTGACACCCACTCCACCTGTAACTCAGAAAAAGGGAGAACAGGGACACCTAGTGTCCATGTGAGTGTGGAAGGGGTCGTCACACACTGATCTGATGAACACCACAACAAACATTTTAAAAATCAATGTATAAGTAGACTGCATTAGTGCTCGTATGCAAAGAGCAGTAAATACTGTGGCGACTGTCTTGATGCTCAGAAAACATGAATATATCATATGTATAGAATTGTTGTAATATATGTAAGCTGCAAGTTACTGCACAATAAGTACAAGGAAAATAACCCCCTGGGACTTTTGTTTATCTATTCACCTGATCACATTTTACTGAAAGTATGAGCAGTGTTTGAAGTGACACTGCAAAACATTGTTTCATTAGTAAATGATAACTTGCAAAACACAAACACACGTGCAAAACAAGCATAAAATAGGAAATTGTGAATGATGCCTTTTCTGTCTCATCTGTCCTTCTGCTTTGAAGGTGGAGAATGGAGTGATTCTTCCAAGTTTGCTCTCTGTACCGTCATCAACCAGTCTACAGTTCCCCTTGGACTGATGATGATGTCTGGCATTGCCTATCTGATCCGTGACTGGAGGATCCTGCAGCTGGTGCTCTTCTGCCCTCTTGTCCTTGTTCTGGGAATATTTTACTGGTCAGAAGCCTGACAAGCCACATGCAATACTTGTTTTCTAAAAACATTAATAGCATATAGTTTAGTTTGTGATCGTAGATCTATGCGTCCACCAGGATTCTTCCAGAGTCAGCTCGCTGGCTCCTCACCCAGGGCAGGAAGAAGGAGGCTATAAAGGAAATCTGCAGGGCAGCTAAGGTGAATGGGAGGAAGGTCCCAGAAGACCTGATAGAGAGGGTGAGTAAACTCAAGCACAATGAAGCACAATAAACTGAAGTAAATAGAGACTAACTGAAATATAAACCTTGATTCTTTAGCTGGAGGCTGCAGCAACACCCAAAAGAGGAAACATGTTGGACATCTTCAGGATCTCCTACCTGAGAAAACGTGCTCTTGTAATGAGCTTCATCTGGTGAGAGTTTATTTCAACCACAACCTGCTCATTGGCCTAATTTGAACTTTATGGCTTAATTTTCAGATATTTCTGACAACAACAAACAAGTTGATAGTGAAATAGGTTATGATGATGGAAAAAGTGCAGAAATACGGACAAAATTAACGCAGAGTTGGGAACAAAGACTCCCACTGTTTTTACATAAATATCTACGATTAAGCTTAAATAAGCCTAAAGGGTAGCATTGGCTGTCTGACGTAATAAAAGACCATAAAAAGTGATCTGATGCTTCTTGGGCACCTTATGTCGTAGGTTTAACAGTCATACCCAATTGGGAGAAGACCCTCGGGTAGACCCAGAACTCGCTTGAGGGATTACATATTCCACCTAGTTCCTCAGGAATAGCTATGAAGTGTGGCTGGGAAGAGGGATGTCTGGAATACTTTATTTGGCAAGTTACCTCCATGATCCTAGCCCGCGTAAGTTTGCAAAAAGTAAGATTGCAATTCATCAATAGTTCTGAGTTATAATAACATATACAGATACTGTCACCACGTGCATCTTATGCTATGGCCACTAGGGGTTTCAGTGAGCCCCCTGCAGCAACCCAGTGAACCGTTTATTCTAATAAATTAAATTTTTTCTCTTGATCGCTGAAGACATGTTTCTCCCTCCCCCCCACCCCCACCCCCCCCCCCCCCCCCCACCCCCACACACACACACCCTCCTTGATAGGTTTGCAACTAGTCTGATGTACTACGGACTGAGCCTGAATGTCGGCAACTTTGGTGTGGATATCTACCTCACGCAGTTCATCTTTGGTCTCGTAGAAGTTCCTGCATATCTGGGCTCTTTACCACTCATCCAGCACTTTGGGAGGAGGATAGGTCAATCTGGGGTGCTGATCTTTGCAGGTTGTGCTTGTCTTGGGACACTTGTGATTCCAAAAGGTAATGTGTTGTATAGAAAAGTCTGGCGCATATACTGACCTGATAATTTAATTTATATGCGTGTCAAATGCGTTTTTCCTTTAGATCTTCCTCAAGTTGTAACAGCCTTAGCTGTTCTTGGAAAATTTGCAGCAACTGCTTCTTTCTCCATAATCTTTGTTTACGCAGCAGAACTTTACCCCACTGTTGTGAGGTAGGTATTGTCCCTAATGTAAAATTTCAAATCGGTAATAAGTCATGGTGGCGAACAGTTCCTCTTTTGCTTATATTACTTGAGATAGGCGATGAGCCCATTATCTTTACTTGTAGGCAGAATGGTGTAGGTCTGAACTCCATGTGTGCTCGTGTGGGGGGAATCCTCGCTCCACTGATCCGACTCCTTGACGTCTACCACTACACCATCCCCATGCTAATATACGGCACCATCCCCATTGCTGCTGGAGGTTTCTGTTTACTACTTCCTGAAACCTGCAATGTTGAACTGCAGGACCACACTGAACCAAGGTGAGTTGATGAACCTTTTATCAACAAAATACTTATTTTTCTTTGAACAAGACCAAAGTAATTGCGTGTAATAATGCTATTGTTTTCAATTTCAGGGAACCTGAGAATGGAGCTGCTGATATTTATAAAATTTAGAAAAGAGCACAAAATTGTTATTCACATTAGCAAAATAGATTTCAGAGTCTATAATATCAGGAACAGTAGGGTGTTTCCACTTAACTGATACAGTAGTAACAGTAATTTGTCAGATCAACTTTGATCAGCTGACCAAAATAATCTCATGTTCTAAACCAACAACTTGTATGTCAGATCCCTTTCCTACCAAATTACCCTAATTGATAGTACTTCAACAATCAACTAAATTACACAATCAACCTGTCATTATCATCAGGATATGTACCACAGTCCTTTAAACTAGCTGTAATCAAACCCCTTCTCATAATTTCCGTCCTGGACCCAGAGGTTTTAGCCAACTACAGACCGATATCCAACCTCCCCTAGCTGTCTAAAATCCTTGACAAAGTTGTAGCCAATCAGCTGTGAAAGTTTCTCCAGGAAAGTAATGTACATGAAGCTCTTCAGTCGGGGTTGAGAGTTAATCACAGCACGGAGACAGCCTTGGCAAAAAGTCACTAATGACCTTCTAATAGCTTCAGATCAGGGATTTGTGTCAGTCCTCGTTCTGTTAGATCTCAGTGCAGCATTCGACACTAGTGACCATCACATTTTATTACAGACTAGAACTGTTAACAAGCCTTAAAGGAACCGCCCTAAACTGGTTTAAATCATATTTGTCCGATCAATTCCATTCGTGCAAATTAATGATGAGTCTCTGCGCACCAAAGTTGACCAAGGTGTTCCACAGGGGTCTGTGCTTAATTTTATTCTCATTGTATATGCTTCCCCTAGGAAACATAATAAGAACACACTCTGTAAATTTCCACTGCTATGCAGACGACACCCAGTTATACTTGTCAATAAAACCTGAACAATGTAATCAATTAAATAAACTCCAAGCATGTTTCAAGGACTTAAAAAACTAGATGACCTACAATTTTCTCTTATTAAATTCAGATATAACAGAGGTTCTAATACTTGGCCCTAAACACCTTAGAAATACATTATCTAATGATATAGCTGCACTAGACGACATTGCCATGCTTCCAATGAAACAGTCAGGAACTTGGGAGTGATCTTTGATCCCGATTTGTCCTTTAATTCTCACTTAAAACAAATTTCTAGGACCTCCTTCTTCCACTTGCTTAATATAAAAAAATAAATAAGATATTGTAGTGAATGGGACATACATAATTCACCCTTGTTCTTAGTGTGGTAATATACACTGTTCTTTCATACTGTTATTTAATTAATGTGTTAAGAATGACTGTGCCGGGATCGGGTCCCTTTAAATATTTATGTGCGCGATGATGTCGAGCCCAAGGTTTGCTGGGTAAAGTGATGACGTTGCGCCCAAGGTTTGCTGGGTAATTTAGCGCCATTTTGTTGTCTGTTTGGAGCTACCAAAATAAACGGAACACAGACTTGTGTTTCCAACTTCAGGAATTGTTTTCTGCGTCTAAATGCAATTCCCACAATATGCTCTTTCTCAAAAAGATGCAGAAAAAGTAGTCCACACCTTTGTTACAACCAGACTTGATTATTGTAATTCCTTATTATCAGGCTCCAGCAGTAAGTCGTTAAAGACCCGCAGCTTGTCCAAAATGCTTCAGCACGAGTCCTGACGAGAACCAAGAAAAGAGACCACATTTCTCCTGTGTTAGCTTTGCTACACTGGCTTTCAGTTAAATCTAGAATAGGATTTAAAATTCTCCTCCTCACCTTCAAGGCCCTTAATAATATGGCACCAATACACCTCAAAGAGCTGAGAGTACCATATCAACCCACTAGAGCACTGCGCTCCCAGAATTCAGGCTTTCTTGTCGTCCCTAAAGTCTCTAAAAGTAGAGGAGGAGCCAGAACTTTCAGCTATCAACATCCTCTCCTGTGAAATCATCTCCCACTTTCAGTTCGGGAGGCAGACACCATCTGTACATTTAAGAGTAGGCTTAAAACCTTCCTTTACGATAAAGCTTATAGTTAGAGCCAGTCCAGGCTTGTCCTAATAATGCTCTTAGTTATGCTGCTATATGTCTAGAATGTCGGGTGACACATGAAAAACGGAGCTTCTCTTCCCAGCATCTCCTTCTTCTTCTCCATTCTGATCACATTAAAGAAATTGATATCTCATCAATACATGGCACTGATTTGACTTCTTCCCCGGAGTCCCATTGCCTTATCGGCCGCAGACCCAGGGCCGCGGCTGTGGCGACATCATGGATTATGATCTGTGGATCGCGTACCAGAGATCGTGATCGTAATGGTGGATCCTGTATCATGCTGGCTGATTGTGATAATAATGGGGGATCCTGTATTGTGTTGGCGTCTGATAACGGTGGTGGACCACGATTGAGGTTGCACCTGTTGGTGGATCCTGTTGGCGGCATGAACAATGACTGCGGACTAAAATGGCATCCGATCTTGATGGTGGATCATGATCGTGGTGGCTGCTGACCATGGACTATGATTACAACAAGACTGCTTGATCTATAATCTTTCTCCTCATATACTCGACCATTATTGACAATAATCCATCAATCCATCAATTCATTGACCTTCAATTATGGTACAAAGTGTTTGTTCTAATCAATGCAGCAAATACCCTTATCTTTCTGATGCTCTCCTTTACACATGACATCTTTTCGACCCCTGTCCTTCCTGGGAGAGTAATCCCTCACATGTGGCTCTCTCTGAGGTTTCTACGTTCTTTTTACCCTGTTGAAAAAAAATGTATGTAGTTTTTCCTTACACTTGGTGAGGGTTGAATGCAAAGGATATCACACCTTGTTCAAGCCCTATGAGACAAATTGTGATTTGTGATTATGGGCTATTCATAAACAATTTGATTGATTGAATGAGCGTTCCATTGAATAAAATACATAACTTAAAAACTTTGACCGAATCATTTTGAATTGTAATAAAGTTTAATGTTTAACTTCTAAACTATTAATAATCTGTTGAAACTCAGATTTATTGTTGGTTTTTGAAGTTCTGTCACTTTATTCAGACGCACGTGCAGAGAACACACAGGAGGCCAAAGTTTGAGAAAAAAAGTATGAACTTTACTCCCAGTCCAGCTTATCATTCAAGAAATGAGAATCCAAGAAGAGCCATGTAAAGCTGGTAAGAGACAGGGAAACTCAAGTCCAAAATAGGGTGCAGAGAACTGGAATCATATATGATTATACTGAGGTTCAAATTTAGAAATTGATCAAATGGAAAGCTCATGTAGATTTGTTTTCATCTGATTGGATCAAACATGAATATTTGCCTGGTATTACACAATGTGCGGCATTGTGAAACATTAAGTCATAAAAAGAATCACTCTTACAGTATCTGTAGGCAGAAAGTCATGTGATCATGGAACACACTGTCCTCTTCCTCCCACAATATGTTGAGAGCTTTTACCTTGCTCAGTCATTTTGCTGATCAAAGAGAGGACATTAATAAAGGGATAAAAGTTCAGGTCTTACTGTAAACACCAGGTCAAAGCCACAGATCTGGATAGCTGCACAACAGCTGGACTATGTCTGAAGGATCCTAACATGACATGAACCTGACAGATCATAAAAACAATGTGATTGTCAGTTTAAACATTAACCTACAGGTGGAGAATCTGTACATTTCCAACGCTGCACTCTGAGGACGTACAGTCGACAATATGAGCAGCTTTGGGCAGATCCTGAAGGAGATCGGAGAGTTTGGTTTATTTCAGAAGCGTTTAGTCGCTGTGTTATGTATTCCCAACATTTTCGTTGCTTTTGATGTGATAGGACAAGTGTTTACAGGCATGAACTTCCCTCATCACTGTAACACTGACTGGATCTTGGATCGAGGACC